>NC_141056.1:40815481-41415481 GCF_041138505.1 Cibotium barometz | reverse complement strand
TTTGTGACTATGCCCCCAACAATTACTTACCTTGCAAGAGGAAATCGGTAGTCTGAAGCTTTGTGAATAGGTTTTTTAGATGATTTCTTGTCATGCTTCAGCTCAAGAGAAACGTTATTCACTCTCTCAATCTGCCTATTTGGCTGCCTTTTTCTTTTACGCACTCTCAATCAACTGGAGCCAAGGTGTTTTACAAACCCACGGATAAACCTTTTAGTGTAAGTCTCGTGTCCCAAGGATAATGTGTTAGCTAAGTTTAGGGGCATGTGGTTACTGCCTTGCATAGGAAATCAAGCTTTGTGAATGGATTCTGTAGACGATTCTTCCCATGCATCAGTGTGAATTATGGGATTTGTCTTTACAGTGGCGGATCTTCACCCAGTATTTGTTTTGCAGAACATGCCACACTCTCTGATGCCAACAAGAGAGATTGTATGGGTGGGTACTTTTTGGACTTGCCGCAAGCGCTTTCGCCATTATAATTCATTCCGGAGGAATGGTATCACTATTTCTGTAAGTTGTTATCAACGCCAGTCAGCTTATAGATTGTAAAGTAGTTTAAGAATTACATCAATGCAAGTTTGTTATGCCTTTGAAGGGGCAGAGGGAATAAAATTGTTGGGAAATTGTCATGTTGTCAATTGGGTTGTGGGAATTTTAGATGGGGTCAGTTGGAGCTTTACTTGACGATTTACTTTGTACTGCTTGCAGGTGAATTCTTTTGTGTACGTCATGTCTGAGGGCAGAGACCATCACATTGCTTATATTGAAGACATGTATGAAGACAAAAAGTGTAAAAAAAAGGTGCGAGTACGATGGTTTCATAAGACTGATGAGCTAGTAGGCCCAGTTCCACCACCTGCACCTCATGCAAGAGAGATCTTCATGACTCCATTTCCTCAAGTTTTAAGTGTTGAGTGTGTTGATGGAGGAGCCACAGTCTTGACTCCCGACCATTATGAGAAATGTTTGTTGACACTGCCTGATTTTGCAGCACAAATACATGTGTGTTTAAGGCAGTTTGATAATGAGGGAATAAAGTCTTTTGACATATCCAGGGTGAAAGGCTACTGGCACCAGAAAGCTTTACCCATGATTGAGTCAACTTTTCCTAGAGACTTCTCTCAAAGTTGTGATCTGGCAAGTGACTGTGCAGAGATTTACGAAGATGAGGAGACACATTTAGCCAGCGTGATAAAAAGGGGGCCTAGAGCAGCCAGAAGCTCAAGAAAACGAATTGGAAGGTTCGATCCACTTCGTGCAGAGGGTAGTTTGACTCCCCAACATGAGATTAGTCACCTGAGTTGTGATACAGCTGATGCTGCGACTGGGAGTGAAATGGAATTCCCTTCGGCCAGTGAAGGAGATCTTTGGCACATGAATCACTTATCTTTTAATTCTGGTGACAAAATAGAGCTTCTCTGTGAAGACAGTGGAGTAAGAGGATGCTGGTTCAGATGCATTGTGTTACAAAAAGTTTCTGGTCAAGTGAAAGTGAGATATGAAGACCTTGAATCGGGAGATGGTTGTGGAAAGTTGGAAGTGAGTAAACCCAAGTGTTTTTATTTCTGTTGTTTTCATGATTTGTTCACTCCAAGTAAAGCTATATTTGTGTATTTGTTCTTATCTGTTAGCTGACTTGATATTTTTATGAAGGAATGGGTTTCATCGGCAAAAGTCGCCACTCCTGACAAATTGGGATTACGCGCTTCTGGACGGTTGACAATGAGGCCCTCACCATCCAAAGTAGAACCACCATGTGCGCATGAGCTAGGTGCTGCTGTAGATGCCTGGTGGAATGATGGTTGGTGGGAGGGTGTAGTAGCAGGCACGGAAGCATGTGGAAAAGTCCATGTATACTTTCCTGGTGAGTGGGTGCTGCCACCTTGTCTTTTCTTAATTGTAGTGAAGAAATATGAAAAAAATTACCTTGATTTCTTCCTGATTAAAGGTTAAGTTCATGTTTTGGCAGATGAGAATGATTTTGCTTCATTTCAAGTTTCTGAACTTCGCATCTCAAGGGACTGGGTTTATGGCCAGTGGATGGAAATAGATGGCACAAATGAAATAGAAATTGGTGGCAAATCTTTAGTTCTGCATACTGAAAAGCTTTTGCCTGACAAAGTTTTTGAGAACAAGATCCCATTCTGTGATTTTGAAGCAGAAAACACATGTACAGTCCAACTTCCAATGGCATCTCAATTGCCAGATGTAGCAGAATTGAGAACAGAGGATGCTGAAACCAAAGAGGAGAAACACCCTGGCCTGGAGACAGTTAATGGTTGTGCCACCCTGATACATGGTATGAGTTCGAGGAAGGTAACTGAATCTGGTTGTTTCACTTGGTATGAGTCTTGCCATAATGCTGTCCCAGCAAGTTCAGCCAGAGTTTTTTTGGGAGATGATGGAAATTTGCAACAACGAATAGAGCTAAAGCAGTTGGATGCTGACAGGGACAAAGAAAACAAGTCCACAAGTGAGACCATAGCCACTAATGGGGTGAGGTGGAAGTTTTCAAGAAAGCGGCGGCGTGAAATCGATGCATCAGTGTCAGCAAGGTCTGACAAGTCAGCTTTCATTGCACTCAGGGATCCCATGTCAAATTTGGTGATGGAGCATTTACAGGAAAGAGAGGACCCAGGTTCAGGCTTGCTTACACCAAACAAAAAGGAAGTCAATAAAGCTGAAGTGAAACGTTCTCGGTCTGGGCATGAGCAAACAAAACCTTTAAATGGGCCATCAGTCAGTGGGTCACTGTTTAATAATGTCTCGCTTGCAAGCTTAGTGATGTCAAGATGAGTGTTACCATTTATTATACGCCTTGGGTACACAAGTAGCCCTTGAACTCTTGTACAACTACAGCAGAATATGTTGTAAGGGATGGAAGAGCTTCATGGCAGGAGGGTTCAAGTGGGCCTGCTTCCTATCTTACTTCTCTTCAACTATCTGCATGCGTTCTCTGTAAGAAAGAAAGCCAAGCTTCCATGACCAGTTCTTAAGCAGGGCATCTTGAGAGGGTTCATTCATTGTATGCAATTCTCTTTCAACAGATTGGTTCAATTTTCCAAAGGTTGCAACAGCCTTCTTTCCTTGCTACACCAATCTGCATGCCTTCTCTGCAAGGAAGCAAGGCAAGCTTTCGTGACCAGTTCTTAAGCAGGGCATCTTGAGAGGGTCTTTTTTCCTTCATTCATCAGATGCAGATCTTTTGCAATAGATTGATTTGAGTTTTCAAAGGCCACAACAATCTTCATATGGTTAAGATGATGAAACAGCCTGGTTATCTTGACTAGCCAGTCTTTTGGTGTGTTTTGCATGGTAGGGCACTCAACATGACTGGATGTTTCTGCAGCATGTATGGGTAGAAGTTGAGAACCTTCTGCTGTTGCACAGGATTGTAGAGATCTCAATGCACATTAGATGATTCACATCTTCTTCAGGTGTGACCGATGAGTTTTTTTTTCTCTTTGCTCCATTTCAAGGTTGTATAATTCTCAGGTTTGAGCCTTGCAAGGAGCTCGCAAATGTATCTTCCCATTTTTCGGTCGGGTAGTCTGGTTCACCCTTGAGAAGAATGTATAACATAGTTGACAATCATTCACATACAAAAGATTTCATTTAAATAGTGGTGTGAATTATGCTTCAAGTAGTTCAGATGCATTCATGTACCCATGCCCTCTAGGGGACGTGTACCTTTGTGTTGATGTAGATTTTACACCAGGGCCCATGGGTCCACAAATCATGCTTAAGATGCAAAAATTGTAAAATGCTAGTTTACAGAGGAAAAAACATAGTGTTTGGGTGCTTTTGAACTCCCCACTAAAAGCCATAAGACAACCTAAGTTGCCTTTTAGAACTCAAGAGAACAAGCTAAGGAAAATTGGAAACAAGCATAGTAGGGAAAAGCATTTGCTCGAACTTCTGATAAGAAGACATCTTCAGGAAAATGGGAGGTATTGTAGCTTCACATTCTTGCCTTATGAGTGAGGCTTACGAACAAGCATAGTAGGAAAAAAGCATTTGCTCGAACTACTGATAAAGAAGACATCTTCAGGAAAACGGGAGGTATTGTAGCTTCACATTCTTGCCTTATGAGTGAGGCTTACGAGTTAAATTTTGAATGAAAGAGTGAGGAGGACGAGTAAACAAAATCGATATGATGGAGGATTATAAGTTAAATTTTGAATGAAAGAGTTCGGATTGTACGGAGTGAGAAGGAGAGAGTTCACATTCGTGAGTGAACACAACTGATATAGAACTAGATTGTACAAGTACATGCTATGTATCGTTTTAGCCTGCTCACGTGCCATGCATTAAATACCAGAAATGTATCATGCTGTTTTTCATATATGATCATCTACATTATAACCATTGGCTTCTCTACATTCTCCTTCCTACATGCTTAGTGTATTTTAGTGTGCTATTTCATGTATACGTCTTAATTCTAATTTGTATATCTAATGTGTCTAGAATGTCTGGTTTGGACAACTAAGCTAGGATTAATGTAAGGATTAAGTTTCCTAAATGCATAAACAAGAAAAGTAGAGGATGAAGCAAGACTGAATCCAAGACCACTTACTTGCGAATAGCTTCCTAATTCATCAATGCTTGTTGCTTGTAAGTTATTCATTGGATTCTCCACTGCAAAGCCTATTCTGAACATTAAAAAAGCAGACAAAACACCAAAAATACACAACAAATTGATGGCTTTCTACCTCTAGGCAAGATAAGTACACGAGGAAACTGAAACAAGAGCTCTAAGCTAATGACACTATTCCTGGAAATGGGTGTTTAGATCTCACACCAAATACCAGGTATACCCTAAGATATCCTCAAAGATCAATATTACACCCTCCAAAGATAAATATTACACCCCCCAAAGATCCCTTGGATCCATTGTGAAAAGGAGGACTCCTTGCAAATCCGAATTTGGATGAGTACTTTTATCACTATGAGGACAACCAAGAGCCTAAGACACCCTCAAAGAGCAATTTTACAGCCCCCAAAACCCCTTTATATTCAGTTGGGGGAAGATGAGGCCAGCTAAATCCCAATATAGAGTTCGCATGAGTACTTTTCTCACTGCAATGACCACTCCTAACGACCATTGGTGATCCAGTCAGTATGCATTAAAATCAGTTGAGTAATATATTTGATATACCGATTAGATTTCTAATGTATAATGTATAGCCATTCATACCACCAAAAACAGAGCCACGTACAGATCCTGCTCATGCGCTTGCTGTGTATGCAGCCACTTTTGCAACATATTAAGAAGCCTTCTTGTGGGGTTGCTGCCTTTGTAACCCATGCTTTCCATCAGAAGATCACGCACTCATACGTGTGTTGCTTTTGTAACCCATGCTGTACATCAAAAGATCAAACACTCATACGTGTGTTGCCTTTGTAATCCATGCTTTCCATCAAAAGATCACACACTCGTACGTGTGTGGCTTTTGCAGTCTACACGCAGAACCTTTATGCAGGCCATTGTTCATAATCAACGAGTCGTTGTTGAAATAGTCTTGCGTGTAAGCGAATGCGTTCTAGAAGTAGATGTGCACAAAGAATTGGTCACAAGATGACAGCTTGACTTTTTAAAAAGTTTAACAGCGGCGGTCCCAAAAATCGGCTCAAGACTAATATATATAATTTTTTTTAAAGAAATGACGAGAAAAACTAAATTTAAAACGCGCATGAAATTACAAGTGATTGTGATTGGTTACCACGTATGGTAATAATTTTTAAAATGTATTCTCACTAGAGGTAGGACGAGAGGGGTGCATTGCAAGAAAAAAATTAAATCTGTATATACAATATAATAATAGCCTTAATTTTAAGGAAAAACATGGGTTATATACATATAAAAGAAGTTGTGTGTATTAAAGTCCTTTTGAAGCTTTATACATATACTTTTTTCTTTTTTTCAATTAAAGTCCTTTTGAAGCTTAATACGTATACTTTTTCAATTATAGTCTTGTCCCGATAGTATTTCCCTAGAAGTTTTTTTTTTTGGGGGGGGATAAATTCTCTACAAAAGTCTCTTAAAGACACAAAATGGCATTTTTTGAACAAGCAGCCAATATGGCCTAATTTGTTGAGGGGAAAAAAAATAGTGATTCTCAACCATGGCTATTCAATCAAGTCCTAAAAGTGGCGAAAGCATGAGACTTCCAACCCAAAAAACATACCCATATATATGGGAGCACTCTTGTGTGTATCCACAAAGTAGCACAACCAAAACAATTTGTTATAAGCAACACAATACTTTGTGTGTATCCACAAAGTAGCACAACCAAAACAATTTGTTCTAAGCAACACAACAAGAATCCCAGTGCATTTGCATCCATCTTAAAACTCAAAGCTTGTAATATCTACATAAAGTAGCACCACCCACATTTTAAAAAGCAACTAAGAAAGCAAAAAGAGTGATGTTTTTTTTTCAAGGTCACATGCTGTAATTGAATTGAGATGGAGATGGAGAGTGGAGAAGCCTTGTTTTCCATGGTCCCAAGGGTTCTATATTAACCAAGAAGAGGTGAATTGGTATTATTGATCATAAGGACAAGATGAATAAATGTGACATGCCAAAAGCAAGCACATTAGGGAGAGAGGTTTTAGGAAGCAAATAGTTGGATGAGACAAGACATTTTGGTCAAATGGCCCAAACTTTAAAATTGTGGCTGGGATGGGTTGTAAAAAGAAAAATTTGTAATTCTTTATTAGATTACGTATTCACTTTTGAGGCATTCTGAGTGAATTTACTTTAAGCTTATAATTGTTGAGCAAGAAAATAGTTAGACATGTTTGTGCGTTTTTTTTTTTGGTTTTGTTTTGCAAGTGTGCAAATAAAATTCATAGATTTTCTTACTGTTGGAGTAATACACCAAAATATCTTGTATGACATTAGGGGACAAGGGGCTAAGGTTCAAAGTTGTTTTATCCATGTAAAAGCACTAGTAGATGAGTAAAATGTCAAACCCCAAGGGGGAGGTGGAGATAATCTAGGCTTTATGGAGGAGATTTAGGAGAAGCAATAAGAGTTACCCCCTAAAATCATGCCCACAAGTTTCTATGCTGAAACAGTGTATAATATGAAGCGTATTTAAGAGGCAAATTGCTTAATACAATGTGTTCTTCATAATGCTAATCATCTTTGTGATTAAGTTAATCTATGTATTAATCTCTCTAGCTTAAGCTCTCCATTATGTATAATCATGTTGCTCCTTGATCACTATGAGCCTCCATGATGCTATTAAGTGGTATTAGGAGCCAAGTTCATTAGGTATTAATATCTCTATTAAAGCTTAGCAACTCTTATTAGTGCTAATCTTGTTTATTAGCATAATCAACCTTCTCTAAGCTGTCTGCAAAACCATCCTTCAATGGAGGGCTCATATCTCTCCATCTAGGGCATCATTTCCAAAGCCATCACTTGGGCCATGAACCTCATTCAAGGGTGCTTCAGATCAGCATGTACATTGTCCAAAATGGCATGCGCTACACCTCGGGAGGTGCCTACAACAGTTGCCTAAAATTATCCTTGATCTGCTTATCCTAAGCATTTGATAACCACAGGGGGCGATGAATGCGATGTGGACTCAAAATTGGGTAAAATCGCTTCAATATCTTGATTTCAGCTTTGTGGGAGATCTGCAACACCTTGTGCGTAAGACAAGATTAAGCACACTCAATCCATTACTTGATAGCTCTAATCTCAAGATAATGGATAGCTATTACCTGCTCGAAAGGATCTCTAGCTAATTCAAAGCCTAAAATGCCCAAATCAACACTCCAAGGCATCACTATTTTTTGCTCATAATTTGAGTATTGATGGTGTAATTTGGTGATCCATTCACACTCTTTTCATTGCCTTCTCAAAAAGTGAATCGTCTAACAGGAATTACGTTCAAAAGAAGATTAAAATGCCAAGTTCAAGTGAATCATCTAACACGAATTACATTAAAAAGGTCAAGAAGAAGCCACACTACTATGCTTATGCAAGGGCCATGGGTTTAAGTGAATTTTTGAGCACTAATATGCATATGTATGGGGAAGATGAATTCTAGTTTTTGCCATTAAATCTGTAAAGGGACGAGACACTGTTTTTTGGGTATTTTTCCCAAAGGTAATACCTTCCCTAATGGCTTATTCAATGAAGATAGATAAGTTTGAAGTTCAAAACTTCCACACTTGACAAACTAAAATTACATTCACTTTAATGAAGAAAGGATTGTAGAATGTTGCAAATGGCAAAGACAATAATCCCAGTACTAGGGATCCGAAAGCTACTTGGCTAGCTAAAGATGAAAAAGCACTTGCCATTATAGCCTTGGGTTTGAGTGATAATTTGATCCGTCACATAGATGGGAAGGACACCTCAAATGAAGCTTGGGAAAAACTTGATGTACTGTTTGGGGCACAAGCCAAAAATTCCAAAATCTCTCTTCTTATAAAGTTTTTTGAGCTAAAAATAAATTTGGGGGAATCTCTTCCCACTCACCTAAATCACATGAAGGGTATTTTAACCCAACTTGCAGGAATCAACAAACACATTGAAGATGATGAAGTCACTGTAGTACTTCTAAACAACTTACCACAAGATGAGTATGGTAGCATTGTTTCCACACTTACCAACCTACCCTCTCCTAAACTAATGGATGTAGAGGCCTCTCTACTCAAAGAAGAAAAGAAGATCAAGCAAAGGTAGGTCACTATTACAAGGAGAAAGCTTACTCAACAAAGGAGGCTACAAGAAGCATGGACCAAAGGCATCCTTAAAAGGACCATTTTAGAGAAAGGAGTTTCCTAAGAAGTCTTGCAACTTTTGTAGAAAGCCTAACCATGAAGAAAATGATTGCTTTTCTAGAAACAAGGCCCAGAAGGCCTTCCTTATAGGAGAAGCAGACTCAAGTGGAGATGAAGAAAAGGAAGAAGAAGGAGCCTTAGTTGAGGCCAACTACCTTGAAGATAGCTGGGCTTTCTAGACTAGAACCTACCCTCATATAGTCATCCCTTTATCCTAAATTAGCTTTGTAAACATAACTAGGGTCTAGCATCTAGCATCATAAATGGCATTGTAAACCTAATTGGAGTAAGTCCTATGGGTATAAACATTGTCATCATACCCTTCATTGTAAACAATAACTAGGCCTAGCATTGTCATCAACTTTAGTCATGGATATTTTGTTTAGAGAGGGTGTTGGATTAATACACCAAAATATCATGTATGACATTAGGAGACAAAGGGCTAACGTTCAAAGTTGTTTTATCCATGTAAAAGCACTAGTAGATGAGTAAAATGTCAAATCCCATGAGTTATGGAGAGGTGGAGATAATCTAGGCTTTATGGAGGAGGTTTAGGAGAAGAAGTAGGAGTTACCCCCTCAAATCATGCCCATGAGTTTCTATGCTTAAACAATGTGTACATGAAGCCTATTTAAGAGGCAAAGTGCTTAATACAATGTGTGCTTGATTATGCTAATAATCTTTGTGATTAAGTTAATCTATATATTAATCTCTCTAGCTTAAGCTCTCCATTATGCATAATCATGTTGCTCCTTAATCACTATGAGCCTCCATGATGCTATTACTTGCTCACATGTGCTTGAGTCCTAGATGCACCTAATTAGATTTGTAAAGCTTCATGGGATTAATTAAGTGTGTTAGAGAGGAGAAACGCTCCTTAAAGAATTTGGTGGTTTATAAAACCTAGTTTAATCTAGGTATGTTTCAATTAGTCTGAAATTAATGGATTCTTCAGGCTTGAGGAGACTTTGGGATCTATTTAGCAATTCATGATTCCAAGTAGATTGTACATGAACTTTTTTTGTAGGGTGGGTTGGGAATCAAGTGTTTACACAAAACATGCCATGGTCACTTTTTTTAATTCTAATAAGAAATTTTTGATCAACTTGAGCATAGACTCTAGAACACATTTGAACACATGCCAACAACCATGTATTTTAGCCTATGCCCTCTCCCTCCCTCCCTCCCTCCCTCTCTCCCTCCCTCTCTCTCTCTCTCTCTCTCTCTCATGCACACATGCACACACGTACGTGCGCACGCATGCACACACACACACACACACACACACACACACACACACACACACACACGTTTGAACACATGCAACAACCATGGGTTGTAGTTTAGCATGTTCCTCTCCCTCCCCCTCCCCCTCCCTCCCCCTCCCCCTCCCCCTCCCCCTCCCCCCCCCTCTCTCTCTCTCTCTCTCTCTCTCTCTTCATGCTTTTATACACTAGCTCCCCCTTTTGTTGGTGGGCAGTGAGCTAGTCATAATGGGTGGGGTGTTGAGAGAGAGCTAGTCATGATGACTATGTGGACTGAATTGACTTGTATGAGAGGAAAATTGGAGTTGCTATATCAAGTTTTGAGGACCTCTAGTAATCCCCACCATAGGCTAGAAAAGCTAATCTCTTAGCATGGGTAGTGGGGATATGCCCAGCTGAGAGTGAGGAGGATATTAAAAAACCCTTAATGGGAAAGGGAGAGAGAAAGATTGATTGATTTTTTATAACTATAACTATAACTATAACTATAACTATAACTATAACTATATGTGTGTGTGTGTGTGTGTGTATGTATGTAGCTAGCTACACACACACACACACACACACACACACACCTGTATGTGTATATATGTAAAACGAGAATACACTCTCTCTATCACCCCTTTAGGAAGTGAGGAGGAGAGGTGGGTCATCAAACTAAAATCTGCTTATATGTGTATATATGTAAAGAAAGAACGCACACACTTTATCACCCCTTTAGGGAGTGAGGGGTCGAGGACACTGGAACCTGTGTTCTAGGAGGAGAGTTTTGGAACCCGCATTCTAGGAGGAGAAGGGTAAAGGGAATTGCCTTAACCACTTGACTATTCTAAGATAAAATCGTTTGCAAAAGGCAAGCATCTACACCTTTCATTCTATTTGTAAGATGGTCATTAGAAGGGACTGAAAAATTACTCATTAAAACAAGGCTATTTGGTCAAACTATCCATCCAAGGATTTAGATCAAATTAATTCAACTTGTAGTCACACAATGATTCCTAAAATTATATTAAAAGATGTGTGTGTGTGTGTGTGTGTGTTTGTGTGTGTGTGTGTGTGCGTGCATGTTCAACTCCCATATCAAGGTTTGATCTGACAATGATTCAAAGCGCAAAGTCATTGTCACATCCACCTCTCATAAGAGAAACAACCCCAAGAAAGTAAAAAAACACTTCTAAAAAGTAGGCTAGATTCCCTTTCTTTCTTTGCCCAAATTCGGTCCCATTTCTATCTACTATCAAGCTTGCTAGCTCGGGAGTTCACGAACATAAGATAGCATACTCAACAAAAGGGGTGGTGGTCTTCAAAGACTCAATAAGGTGTAACAAGCTCAAGAGCACAAGAACTTTAGCATAAGCGTTTCTACAATAATGGATGAGAAGGTCCCACAATTATAAGTGTAATGCAATGGGTGTTAAAGTGGGGGTCAAAGTAGCAATACACATACAGATGCAGCAAGAAATGGGTGTTGAAGTGGACATAAAAGTAGCAACACACATAGATGCAGCAAGCAAGAAGAGATAGATGGAAGCACAACACTCAAGTATATTGATGAGAATGAGTGAAGTACAAGTGAAGCGACACTATAAGGCCACTTACACACACTCAGAAGAGTGCGTACATACGCTTGGGAAAAAAAAAACCGCCTAAAGAGGAAAAAGTACCCCGGTCCATTATTAGCCTACATCCACATCTCACTACCATATAAATGACTACAAATATTGTTGGAGTGAAGATCAAAGTAGCAACACACACATAGATGCAGCAAGCAAAAAGAGATAGATGGAAGCACAATACGCAAAGTAGATTGATGAGAATGAGTGAAGTACAAGTGAAGTGACATGATAAAGTCACTTACACACACTCATAAGAGTGCACACATATGATCGCGAAAAAAACCTCCTGAAGAGGGAAAAAGTGTCCCCACCCATTATTAGCCTATGCCCACACATCCGCTTGGGAAAAAAACCTCCTAAAGAGGGAAAAAGTGTCCCGACACATTATTAGCCTAAGTCCACACATAACTACCATATAAATGGCTATAAATCCCCCTTGTAGTGATGATGTAAACATGTATAGGGATCTTGTGGGGCAATAAAAAGCTTTGCAAAAAGCTTCAAACTTCTCTCGTGAGAGAGCCTCGTGAACATATATGTCACATTGTCGTGTGTACAGATATAAGCCAAGCTAATCTCTCCTATAATGAGCCTCCCCCTAATATAATAATAATGCACGTCAATGCACTTATTGTGTGAGCATGAAACACTAGGTCGCCGGTTAATGCACTCTGGTGGCTATTAGTAAAGCAAGGGGTGGGGACTAATATCCACCAATAACAAGATCTGAAAAATACGTTTGAGCCATACACACTTCATAGTCAGTGTAAAAGCTGCCATGTACTCAGCTTCAGTGGACACTCATATGTCATAACATCTAGAATCACTGATGAAAGCATGTAGCTGAGCATTGTGAGGGAAAAAGAGACCAAAGGACCAAATATATGAAAGATCAGAGCAAAACACACAGCATGCAATGGTGATATGTATATAAAAGATGAAGTCTAGTACAGGAGCTCTATGTGAGACTCCGAATGAGCAAAGAAGGCTATTGTCCCAAAAATGCAGATGCCAATCCCGAAGTAAGCCTGATGTGAGCATCGAGAAGTAAGCACTGATATATCTCTAAAGTAGAGCTAAGATGTAAGCGTTAATGTAAGCGCTTATGTGCTGATATATCTCTAAAGTAGAGCTAAGATGTAAGCGCTTATGTGCTGATAGCTGCTAATGGAAAAACGCAGAAGTGTGCTGTGGTGAAAACGCAGATGTATGCACCATGGACCAGCAGCAACATGTGAAAAACGCTGAAGAAAAAAACTATAGGAGAACACGTTCAGTTCAGCAACAGCAGGGACGGGTTCTGCCAGTTTGTAGGCGGCCTATTCCAACGCCAACAAATAGTACAGAAGCACGCTGCAGTGCTATTTTGAAGTGGGCGATCAATCCAACAGAGAAAGGGGGGTAAAACGCTGATTGAGCAGTGGATGCCCAGTCAATGAGTGATCGTTGGTCGATGGAGAGGAATAGGAGGCGTCTCATATTTATATAAGGGCAGGGTGCTGGTTGGCCAGCATAAGCAGTCGGCCAGCAGATAAATATTATAAAAAAGTGGCCCTTTTTGGGTATATTTTCACACACCCCCTCTCAGACTAAAAAGGGATCATGAGAGAAGATATGGGAAAAAACCAGATTTGGTTGTGAAGATGAGGATTCATGTGATTTGAGACCGGAGCATAGGCTTCTAAGATTGAGAGGTACTGGAAGAATGCCACAATGCAAGAGGTTTTCACATGCATGAATGCCCATTTTTGGGTTTTCATTCATACATGCGTCCCAAACACAAAAAATAGAATGCTGTGTATAGGGAATGCAAGATGGGAAAAAAATGCAATGTAGTGGGTTTTCACATGAGCCGTGTGTCAGGCTAAAATCTGAGAAGTATTTTGGGTCAATGTACATATGGTGCGCGTGGTGTGCGAATAAATTTTGCCCTGAATGCCCTGGCAAGTGTACAGGCCAAGTGGTTTGGCAGTAAGTTGGTTTATGCACGTGTTTTGTTTTCCGGAGCAGACGCTGGGATCTAGAAGTTTTTATTGCAACGGTGTGGAGAGCGGATGGTTACTAAAAGTAGGGCACCGGATGGGAAATTGTCGGATTTGGTAAGTAGATGCAGCTGAGACGGAGGTCGGGGGCAGCTCTGGTATTGAAAAGTTATGGGCGCGGTGTGATGATCCGAAGTACAAGGAAGAGGAGGGGTTTTTTTAGTATTGAGTGTGGCTATCATTTTGGAGCCTTGAAAAAAATAATAAAATATATTGATTAGGTGGCCACCCTATTAAGGGACCACGTGGAGATTATAGGGGCTGCCACCGGGATCATCCAAAAGCTGGCGAAGATGCGAGAAGGGAAAGGTGGCCACTTGAAGGCTAGCGGTGAGCGAAGCGAGAGACAAGGGGGGTGTTCTGCAGGCACAGAAAAGGAGAGCTGAAGGGACAAAGCTGTGGCCACTTGGAGCCGAGGTCCAGTGTGGAATCGCTGCAGAGAGAAGAGCTGGAGCGCAGCCAGACCTGCGAAGAGAGCAAAGTGATTGGCTGCCTTGGGATTGGAGACGGGCTGGTGAAGCCGAGGTGAAGGAAGGCGAAGCTGGAGTACTGCAGCAGAGGGGTGCGAAGAAGCGAGAGTGGTGGCCGCTTTTAGATGAAACTGCCGGGGGCAGGTACTGTTGCTGTGAGACGAGAGGCGACTTGAGAGGCGTAGCAAGGTTGCCGCCTGTGAGTCTGAAGAGGCGAGATGAAGTGAACAGCCGCCAGGTGCAAAGGGTTGGTGGTTAAGAAAGGAAGGCTGGCTACAAGGTTTTGTTGCAACTGCCGCCCAGGTGCGAAGGGTTGATCACAAGGTTGGTGATATGGAAGGCTGGCGCAGAACTGAGAAGTTGGAGGCGCCTTGGTGATGTAAGTATACAGCCAGGCTAGTTCTGCAGGCACAACCATGGAGTCCCTGGAGTGATTGAGGAGAGCAAAGGTAATAGCTGCAGAGGGAGACAGTAAGGCTGGTGATTTGAGCAGCAGAGAGAGGGCTGCTGGCAGGAACTGAAGTGATGTGGCTTGGGCTAGATACAAGAGCAAGGGAAGGTGATGCTGCGGTGAGCAGTTAGTGTTGGTGTTGACGGGATTGCGCAGAGGCTCTGTGGTTAGCGAAGTTGTTGGTCACGACACACAAAGAGTGGGAGCTGCTGAGTTGAAGGTTAGCTGGTGTGGGCGCCTTCTGGTGAGAGTAGCTGGTCTTGTGTGGGCTGGAGACAGTGGAGCTCGCCTACGACACTTGGCAGGTAGCAGTTGGGAACAGAGAGTAGCCGGGCTACCGAGAAAGTGAGGAAGGGTTGCTGGTGTGGGCGCCCTCCGGAGATTGCAGAGACCGGGAGACAGAGGTTTGGTTGTCAGATGCAAGGGTGTATTCCCTTGGCAGTAAATCCTGGCCAGAGTCCTGGTCTTTGGTGTATTTGCTGAGTTGTACATGGTTGATGCTGTATATGTTTTTTTGCTGAATGATCATCTGTTCATTGTGGTTCTGAGCTGTCTTATGGTGTGGGTGGGTGGTGAACAAAGTGAAAGTGTTCCAGCCGGTGGCTGGTGGTGCCCCCGTTCGTGGTAGTGTTTCCAAGTTTGCGAGGTGGAAGGGCTATAGAGGCAGGTTCTTTCTTCTTTTTTTCACCTCACATCCTTCTGGTGCCCCCACTGAGGAGTTGCTCTGGCATTGTCCCACAGAGGAGTTGCTCTGGCAATGTTTGACTGAGGAGTTGCTCTTTTCAAACATTGTTTCACTGAGGATAGCTCAGGGATTTCTCTTACGAGGGTGTATGCCCCAGAGTGAGAGATTGAAGGAAGGTGTTTCTGGTTTTTTGGGTTTGAAAGTGAAGTTTGGGGATCAAGATGATGTCTTATCCAGAGTTTTATGGTGGTCCGAATGAGGATGTGGCAGATTTCTTGGAAAGGATGGAGGTTGCATGCATAAGCAACCACATCAGTGAGCAGGCTGCTGAGCATCTGTTTGAAGGGAGATGCAAGGACCTGGTACAGAGCTCATGAGGAGTCGTTAAGGGATGCTGTTCCACGCATTGAGATGACTGAGGATGGATTAAAGACAGCACTTAGCAACAGGTTCAAGAAGGTAGAAGACCCCGACAAGGTTTGGCATGAGGTGCAAGCTCTGACACAAGGTGAGTTTGAATCAATAGATGATTATATGAAGAAATTTCTTTGCTATGGGAGACTCTATGCAGGGCTTTAGGGGAAGATCAGGTACCGCCTGACATGATGAAGAAAAACAAGTTTGTAAGCCGGGCTTAAGAGGAGTATTCGCTGGAAGTGGAATTGAAACAGCCCAGGTCTTATGAGGATGCGGTGGAAATTGCTAAATCAAAAGACTGGAAATTACAGCGGATGAATCAGCTAGGGATGATTCCAGTTGTAGCATAGCCGGAGATTCGTAGAGTGGAGGCTACACCTATGAATGCAGTGATTGAGAGGATGAAGCCCTCTGAAGCCCAAGCTATGCAGATGGTGCCACAAGCTAGTCAGGGAGTACCTATGGTTCCTGCAGGTTTTGATGAGGGATTGCGATAGGATATGAAACAGATGGTTGATCTTATGAAGAATTTGAGCTTAAATTTAATGGAAGTACAGGTGGTGGACATGGTAGAGGCCGAGGCAATAATCATGAAGGGGGAGATGGACAAGCAGGGTATGGACGTGGTCGCGGTAGGGGCCGTCGTTTCATTCCTACATGCTGGAACTGTGGTGAGCTTGGTCATTTGAGTACAGATTGTGATAAGCCTCAGCGAATGGGTGGTGATATGTACCCATTACCTTCACAGTTACCTGACAGGTCAAATGATTATGGTATTGATATCAGGGATCAAGCAGGCCCCAGTGGAATCATAGCTGAGGAGAAGGGTAAAATTAAGGTGATAGATGTGGTCACCCTTGAGAAGATGAAGGAGGCAGAAGCTGATGTGATGCCTTTGGAGAAACGGATGCCACAGGAAAGGGAAAGCAGGGATGCTGCAGGGCCCAGCAAGAAGAAAGGTAAAGTGAAGGAAGGAGAGGATGTAAAGGTCAAGCAGAAGCGAAAGTCTCGTAGGAAGTTTCAGGTAACTGATTTTCCACTAGGGGGTGGACAGGATAGCTACAGTTTTCAGGAGGACATGGCTGGAAGGAAGGCTAACATTACTTTTGGGCAATTGATAGAATTAGCTCCCAATTTGAAGCGTCAGTGGAAAAGACTTGTGAACCCGAGAGAGAAGGAGCCTGCCAAAGGGATAGTGACTGTTCTATCTGTCCAGGAGTTGCCTGATATATGTCCTGTGGTGAATGTGTGGTATAAAGGGAAGAATTTGGGAGAGGCATACATAGATGGTGGTGCACAGATTTGTGTGATCACATTGGCAGCTATGGAGAGGCTTGGTCTTAATGTTACTGAAACGTCTGGATTCCGTATACGGTTGGCCAATCCTCAGAAGGTCAAATGCTTAGGTATGATTAAGCAGTTAGAACTGGAAGCTTTTGATGTAAAGGTGCTTGTGGATTGTCATGTTATGCCTGCAGGAATGGGTGCATTTCCCATCATTCTGGGAAGACCATGGCTGAGAGCAGTGAAGGCTGTTCAGGATTGGAGGAAAGGGGTCATTACTCTGTATGACAGGAGAGGGGATAAGAAGCAGTTTAACATGGATAACCAGAAGCCTGTTCATGATGAAGAGGAGAGTGAAGCTGATTCGAGTGATGATAATATGACCAGTAGCACCACTACTAGTGAGGGAACAGAGGATACTTCATCCAGTGAGGAGGATGCAGAGATGGATGCCCTGGTTATTGATGAGGAAGTGCTTGGTGATGAGGTTGCTCAACAAGAAGAAGCCATACATGAAGAATGCGAGGAAGTACAAGTGAA
The DNA here is from genome assembly GCF_041138505.1 of Cibotium barometz. Taxonomy (NCBI): domain Eukaryota; kingdom Viridiplantae; phylum Streptophyta; class Polypodiopsida; order Cyatheales; family Cibotiaceae; genus Cibotium; species Cibotium barometz. The sequence goes on along the minus strand of NC_141056.1, from coordinate 41,397,903 downwards.
TCATGAGCAAAGGTATGCCTGTGATGTGAAAGAGTCTGCTTTTAAGTCTTTGGATAATGAACCTGTGTGGGATGAGTGGGATATAGACAGTCTGCAGGATGATGAGCCTGAGTTGGAGTTGGATGATCAGATGTGCATTAATGTTAAGAAAGCCATGACCAGAATTGAGGCTATGAAGGAAGAGAAACACCAAAAGACTTTGAATGATGCTGCTGCTATGGATGAGATGGATGCTGTAATAGATGAATTTCTGATTGGCCTTGATGAAGATGAGGATACAGGAACTGAGGTGGATGCTTTGGCAATGGTGCCTGTTGAAGAGGAGTTTGTTTTGCATGTAGTGGCTGGTTTTGATGGTGATACTTCTTATGTGGATGGACAGGAAAATGTAATGGCACAGCAGGTTTTTTTTTATGAGGCTTTCATCAGTTTTTACCCTTAGCAGGAGTTGCTGCACTGGTTCTCCGATATTGGTGTTGATCATATCAGAGATCTTGGGCTTGAGATGAGGCAGGATGGTGTGTATGTCAGAAGCTTTGTTTTCAGAAGTTCTGATGTACCGTGGTGGGAAGTGGGATGGAAAATTATGCCTGTGGAAGATGACGGTGTTTCTTGGATCACCTGGAATAGAGATGTTTTGGTTACCCTGTATGATGCTCAGAGGATTTACGGAGGGAAACGTGGTCATATGCTTTCTGCTGATCATAAATGATTCAGCAGGCTAGGGGTTGGGCAAAGTATGTTAGGCTAAAATCTGAGAAGTATTTTGGGTCAATGTACATATGGTGCGTGTGGTGTGCGAATAAATTTTGCCCTGAATGCCCTGGCAAGTGTACAGGCCAAGTGGTTTGGCAGTAAGTTGGTTTATGCATGTGTTTTGTTTTTCGGAGCAGACGCTGGGATCTAAAAGTTTTTACTGCAACGGTGTGGAGAGCGGATGGTTACTAAAAGTAGGGCACCGGCTGGGAAATTGTCGGATTTGGTAAGTAGATGCAGCTGACGGAGGTCGGGGGCAGCTCTGGTATTGAAAAGTTATGGGCGCGGTGTGATGATCCGAAGTACAAGGAAGAGGAGGGGTTTTTTTAGTATTGAGTGTGGCTATCCATTAGGAACTCAATGGAGTCTTCTTGGGCCCTTTAATTTGCCATGAGGTTATGGAAACGTTTAACTTTTTGACAAATAGGAGCCCGCCATGTAAGCAAAAACCATTGGTTTGTAAGAGAGGTGTAAGAGTGGTCAAAGGGTGCACTTTTTCGGGGGGGGGGGGGGGGGGGGCAAATTTTACAATTTTCGGACCTCCATAACTTCTACATACAATCTCCGATCTGAGCGGAGATTACAGATCCATGATCTACGCATCAAGAGCTTTCCATAGATATGTTACATGATATGGTTTTATCCGCTAGATTTTAAATTCCATTTTCCCCCCCAAATTCAAATTCGAATAAAGTAGCCGTTTTGAAGCTTCAAATTAGAAAACGTTTCTTCTTAAGAGAAAAGGTTTGACTTCCTTAAACTGCCAAATAAAAGGGCCCAAGAAGACTCCATTGAGTTCCTAATGCATTTTGGAGCCTTGAAAAAAATAATAAAATATATTGATTAGGTGGCCACCCTATTAAGGGACCACGTGGAGATTATAGGGGCTGCCACCACCGGGATCATCCAAAAGCTGGCGAAGATGCGAGAAGGGAAAGGTGGCCACTTGAAGGCTGGCAGTGAGCGAAGCGAGAGACAAGGGGGGTGTTCTGTAGGCGCAGAAAAGGAGAGCTGAAGGGACAGAGCTGTGGCCACTTGGAGCCGAGGTCCAGTGTGGAATCGCAGCGGAGAGAAGAGCTGGAGCGTAGCCAGACCTGCGAAGAGAGCAAAGTGATTGGCTGCCTTGGGATTGGAGACGGGCTGGTGAAGCCGAGGTGAAGGAAGGCGAAGCTAGAGTACTGCAGCAGAGGGGTGCGAAGAAGCGAGAGTGGTGGCCGCTTTTAGATGAAACTGCCGGGGCAGGTACTGTTGCTGTGAGACGAGAGGCGAGTTGAGAGGCGCAGCAAGGTTGCCGCCTGTGAGTCTGCAGAGGCGAGATGAAGTGAACAGCCGCCAGGTGCAAAGGGTTGGTGGTTAAGAAAGGAAGGCCGGCTACAAGGTTTTGTTGCAACTGCCGCCCAGGTGCGAAGGGTTGATCACAAGGTTGGTGATATGGAAGGCTGGCGCAGAACTGAGAAGCTGGAGGCGCCTTGGTGATGTAAGTATACAGCCGGGCTGGTTCTGCAGGCACAACCATGGAGGCCCTGGAGTGATTGAGGAGAGCAAAGGTAATAGCTGCAGAGGGAGACAGTAAGGCTGGTGATTTCAGCAGCAGAGAGAGGGCTGCTGGCAGGAACTGAAGTGATGTGGCTTGGGCTAGATATAAGAGCAAGGGAAGGTGATGCTGCGGTGAGCAGTTAGTGTTGGTGTTGACGGGATTGCGCAGAGGCTCTGTGGTTAGCGAAGTTGCTGGTCACGACACACAGAGAGTGGGAGCTGCTGAGTTGAAGGTTAGCTGGTGTGGGCGCCTTCCGGTGAGAGTAGCTGGTCTTGTGTGGACTGGAGACAGTGGAGCTCGCCTACGACACTTGGCAGGTAGCAGCTGGGAACAGAGAGTAGCCGGGCTACAGAGAAAGTGAGGAAGGGTTGCTGGTGTGGGCGCCCTCCGGAGATTGCAGAGACCGGGAGACAGAGGCTTGGTTGTCAGACGCAAGGGTGTATATCCTGGCCAGAGTCCTGGTCTTTGGTGTATTTGCTGAGTTGTACATGGTTGATGCTGTATATGTTTTTTTGCTGAATGATCATCTGTTCATTGTGGTTCTGAGCTGTCTTATGGTGTGGGTGGGTGGTGAACAAAGTGAAAGTGTTCCAGCCGGTGGCTGGTGGTGCCCCCGTTCGTGGTAGTGTTTCCAAGTTTGCGAGGTGGAAGGGCTATAGAGGCAGGTTCTTTCTTCTTTTTTTCACCTCACACCGTGCCTTCATGGGGTTTTCACTGACTCATGTGCCCAATACAAAAATGATAAAAATATGAAAGGAGAGGAAGATCCCCCTCTCAATGTGCAGAGGATGATGGTGGTGGATCGATGCCGATCCGATTGTGAAGATGCTCGAGAATGGGGCAGTTGATGACGGCGGACTTCGTAAGGATGTCTGCATGGTTGTCTATCATGGAAATGTACTGGAGTCAGATGGTACCAAGCTCAACCTGTTCCCTGGTAAAGTGAAAATGGACACCCACATGCTTGGTATGGTTAGAAAAAATAGGGTTGCCAACAAAGGCAATCGCAGCAGTATTCTGACTGTCGAAGACGAGACGAAGATGGTAGAGGCGGTGTCGATGGGGATGCGCATGTTAGAAAGAAGCTGATGAAGATACACAGCCTTAGGTGTGGTGGCATCATAGAGCGCCTGGTATTCAGCTTCTGCTGAAGAACCTGCAAGAAGAACCTGCAACGGTGTCTTGCTTCTTGCTAGACCACGAGAAAGGGGCAGATCCAAGGGAGAACAAATAACCACCATGAGAACATCGGGAATTAAGATCACCAGCCCACTTGGAGTCCATGTAACCACGCAAGGTGATCCCACGACTGTAGTGAAGTCCATACAAATAGGTACCTACTAGATAGCGAACAACCCTCATTTGCTAAACTCCAATGTGGCCCCTTAGGAGCATTAAAATACTGACTTAAAATGGATGTGCAATAGGAGATATCAGGATGATAATTTGTGAACCAAATAAGTTTCCTAACCAATTGTCGGTAGGCTCGCTCTTCATGTGGAGGTCAGTCCACTTCCTTTGACAGTTTAACGGTGGGATCCAATGGAGTAGCCACTGGGATAGCACCATCAGGAAAGTAGGAAGTAATGAGTTGGAGATAGTACTTCTGTTGAGACACAAAAATACCATCAAGATGTTGGATCACCTCCATGCCAAGGAAATATGAGAGAAGACCGAGATCAGGCATCTCAAAAGTTTATCTGAGCTATGCCATGATACCAGCCATTTTGGCTTGATGTGAACCTAAAATAATGAGGTCATCGAAATACAGTAATAGGTAGCAAACCATCCCCTGATCAATGTAAATGTAGATATTGGGGTCACAGTGAGATGGTTGAAAACCTTGGCTGTGAAAAATTTGTCGATGCAATGATACCACGCCCGGGGTGTTTGCTTAAGCCCATAAAGAGCTTTATGTAAGCAAAAGACTTCATCCTGGCAAGGCCGGGGAGCGGGAAACCCAGAGGTTGGTTAACATAGACCTCCTCTCTGAGAATGCCATTTAAAAAGGCACTCTTAACGTCCATCTGATAGATTGGCCATTTGTGGTGGGCAGCTAGATTGAGTAAAAGATAGATTGTGGTCATTTGAGTAGTGGGTGCAAAGGTCTTGTCGAAATCAATGCCTTCTTTTTGGCAAAAGCCTTACACAACAATTGACTTTAAATTTGGTGCGAAAGATCCATTTGGTTCCAATGACCTTATGAACGAGGGCCATCCACAAGGGACCATGTGCCATTACGGTCAATGCTTTTGAGTTCTAGTTCCATAGCCTGTTTCCAGGATGGAATTTTAATAGCATCTTTCCATGATGTTGGCTCATCATGTGCCACATAGTATGTGGAAAACACAGAGGCGAATGAGGCACGAGGAGCGAGTCTGGTGGATCGATGAGGACCATCCAAAGGGATATCAAGGGGAAGCATGCCAGAATCACGCATAGTTTGTTGATACCAGCGAGGTAAAGGGTCCCTGGTGGGTGGTTGTCAAGAGGAGGAAGCCTCCTCAAGAGGTGAAGTTGTAGGGGACTGATGGGGTTCAATTGGCACAGTCTGAGATTCTTGTTGAGTTGGTATGGGCAGCGGAAGGCGAAGTAAGTCTCACTCATCAAAGACAATGTCTCGACGAACAAAAACTTTGTAAGCCTTTGATTCAGAACAGTAGCCCACAAAAATGAGCAACTCACTCCTTGGCTCAAGCTTGCCCCTTGTATCATTCGGAGTGTGAGTATATGCTCGACACCCAAAGACATGGAAATGGGAAACGGTTGGCTTTTCGCCAAAAAATGCCTCAAACGGAGTCTGTGGGGAACAACAACCGTGGGGCAACGGTTTAGATGGTACACCGTAGTGTTACCGATTCTGACCAGAGGCGTTCAAGCAGCTCAGCTGCAAAAAGCATGGAGCATGCCATATCCATCACTGTTTGGTTATTACGCTTGACCACTCCATTTTGTGAGGGAGAGTTGGTGGAGGTGAGTTGGCGTTGAATGCCCTGATCTTGTAGGAACTTAGAAAATTGATGGGAGATAAATTCACCACCATTGTCACTACGAGCAATCCCAATTGAGACGCCCATTTGATTAGTGACTAACCGAACCCATGTGGAAACGTATTGGAAAGCATCGGATTTATGCTTTAGGAAATATACCCACATGTACCTTGAATAATCATCATCAACAATCAGCATGTAGTAGAGAGATCCATTCAAGGAAGGGGTTGGGGATTGGCCACTCAAGTCGAAATGAATCAACCTGAGGATTCCCGAAGCCCGATGATGAGTAGCATGTTGTGGGAATGGGGAACGATGTTGCTTACCCATTTGACATGGTTGATAGTAACATCCTTTGTTAGTTTGAGGCTGGGTATACCTTCAACTAATGTGTCTTGAGATAGCTCATAGAGTGTGGCATAGGGTAGATGACCATATAGCGAAAGTGCCATAGTCGTTCAATGTCGAAGGGAGCTTGGGTCACATAGGCCCGAACCCGATGAAACTCTGAGCCATCAGAAGATGGCTCAGTTAGAAAATTAAACATCCGGTACAAACCATCCATCCGAGCATGACCTCTGGCAACAACAAGACCAGTAGTTTCATCAATTACCTCAACAACTAGTTTGTTGAAGTAAACACCACGATCGAGTTGGGTCAGTTGGGATACATAAAGAAGGTTGAGACCTAAATTAGGGACAAGATAGACATTGTCCAAGGTAGCCTGGTTGGGGCCAGTGTTAGTGTCAAATAAGACAGTGCCAATGGATTTTATGGGCATTGTGTTGTTGCCACATCGAACTTCTCCCTTAATGGGACGCTGAGAGATGAAAATGTCAGCATTGCGTGCCATACGGTGAGCATCTCCACTGTCAATGACCCAAGTGATAGGATGACCACATGGAAGAGTTGGATGGGCCTTAATGATGGGCACAGAAGGATTGTCAGGTAATTGACAAATTTGAATGAAGGCACAGGCTTTCCCCTGCGGATGGCCTCGTTTCGGCCTTTGTTTCTTCTTTTTTCTGGAGTAGTGGCTAGAATCAACCTTAAATGTGACCTGAGCAATATTGGCCGAGGGGCCGGGATGAGGTGTAAGGGAAGACCAGTCAGACATCTCTTCAGGAGTGGTGAAAGAAACTGACTAGGAAGGTGGGGCTTGAGCAACCTGACTATTGGCTCACCACCACTGGGAGGAACATGGCCAAGTAAAACCATTTCCTTGTTGCTGGCTCCTTGGAGGGGAGCTTGGCAGAGTAGGTGCTGGATTGCTACCCCCTCTCGATCACCAATTTGGGGCATTACTACCACCTTGGTGGTTGTTTTGGCGAGTGGAGGTAGTGGGGTTGGAGGTGTTGCCTCTATTTTCCTTGGCTTTAAAAAGACACTCATCATCAACATGTCCAGGCATTTGGCAATAAGTGCAAAATCTATTCTTTTTGGGAATATTTTGCCAGTGGGGATGGGTGTTGAGGCAGAATTTTTGGAATCAGTGTTGTTGTGTCGGGAGGTTTGCCTTGATTTCCTAAGTTTTTGTTCCCTTTCCCTTGATGTCCTTTTTGAGTAGAGGTGGTATTGGACACAAGGGCCCCCTCTTGAGTGGAGGAAGAGGTGGTATTGGACACAAGGGCCCCCTTTTGATTTTTTGAGTAGAGGTGGTATTGGACACAAGGGCCCCCTCTTGAGTGGAGGAAGAGGATGACTTCTTGGGATGAAATTGGTCATGCAACTGAGCAAAGCACAAGAGCTGGCACTCACACTCATATAGGTTAGGCATAGGTTCTAAACCAATGATCCGTGTGACAAAAGTAAAGAAGCTAGGCTACAACTTGTTTAGTAAAGTGATAACTTGATCTTCCTGGGACTTGGCACAACCAGTGGTGGTGAACTCGGCATTAAGGCGCTGATATTCAGCAACTTTGACGGTCAGGTCATCCCCTACTTTGATAGAGAAAATTTGAATTTGATGTTCAAGATCAATGTGACGCGTACGATCACGTGCGGCATATCTCTATGCAAGGTGTGCCCATCTGTTAGACATAGGGGAACTGCTGGAGTTGTGAACGAAACTCGGGCAAAAGGCCTTGCATGAGCTCCACTATAGCAGTGGCATTTCTAGCTTGCCAATGGCTGATGACTTCAAGAGGTACTAGTAGGGAAGGGTGGGGTTTTGGTTCAAATCCCTTTACTAGGTTCCAAGAACTTTGGGAAGTGAAAAACTTGTTCCATAAGATTAGCCCAGGTTGTATAATTAGACCCATTAAAACGAGTCTTTTTTGTGAAAGCATTTTTGGACATAGAAACATGAAAGGAAGATGGCGGGGGAGTCCAGGAAGGTTGGTGTCCGTATCCAAAGTGTAAGTCTTGAGGAGGGAAACCAGACAGTCCACCAGGACCAGGCATAGGTGAAGGACCTGTGGAGGGTGCTCCATAAGATGGAATAAAGTTTTGGGTACTCAGTATAGGTGGAATTCCTAGTTGATGGACAAACCCTGGAGAGTGCACATAATTGGGAAAAACACCAGTGCCAAAGATGGGTTGGTAAACCCATGATACCCCAAAATGCTGGGTGGTACCGCGTGCCAGAGGGCATAGTGTTAAAAGATAACTGGGATGGGTAGAACCCATACTTTGAATTTGGGCAGTATTCCATAACACATTAGGAGTAGGAACAGAAAGTGAACCATAGGAGAAAACAGTGTTACCTCCTTGAACACCAGAAGTCTGAGAGTGAATTATACTCCTAGACCCTCCTCTATTTGGGTTCACAAAATGCCAGGGATTGAGGGTACCGTTTGTTGAACTTGTGCTACAGAAGAAGATACCCAGGTAGAGTTAGGAACATATGTACTAAAAGGCACATACAAACTTGACGCGGTCACCGACATGGATGATGATGGATCTCCAAATGACCGAGGAGGTACGTGTCCTTCCTGAGAAAAAGTCCCATACCGAAGTCCAGTTTGTCGGCTAGAATAAGAAGCAGAGATCTCCAGTTAAGGCTGAATACCTGGGTCCAATATTGGCACACTGGATGTGGGGGCATGTATCCTCCTCTGGAAGTAACGCGGCTGATGAGCTCGGAGAAGAAAAACCATATGCCAAGGGTGTAGAGGGTGAGTGGGTAAAAGTTTTGGGTACTCAGCATCATAGGTGGAATAAAGTTTTGGGTACTCAGCATAGGTGGAATACCTAGTTGACAGACAAACCTTGGAGAGTGCACATAATTGGGAAAAACACCAGTGCCAAAGATGGGTTGGTAAACCACCTGTTACCCTGGAATGCCGGGTGGTACCGCAGTGCCAGAGGGCATAGTGTTAAAAGATAACTAGGATGGGTAGAACCCATACTTTGAATTTAGGCAGTATTCCATAACACATTAGTAGGAACAGAAAGTGAACCAGAGGAGAAAACAGTGTTACCTCCTTGAACACCAGAAGTCAGCGAGTGAATTATACTCCTAGACCCTCCTCTATTTGGGTTCACGAAATGCCAGGTAGTTGATGGTATCGTTTGTTGAACCTGTGCTACAGAAGAAGATACCCAGACAGAGTTAGGAACATATGTACTAAAAGGCACATACGAACCTGACACGATCACCGACATGGATGATGATGGATCTCCGAATGACCGAGGAGGTACGTGCCCTTCCTAAGAAAAAGTCCCATATCGAAGTCCAATTTGTCGGCTAGAATGAGAAGCAGAGCTCTCCAGTTAAGGCTAAATACCTGGGTCCAATACTGGCACACTGGTTGTGGGCATGTATCCTCCTCTGGAAGTAACAGGGCTGATGAGCTCAGAGAAGAAAAACCATATGCCAAGGGTGTAGAGGGTGAGTGGGTAAAAGTAGGCTGGTCATCTCCCAATGAAAGACCTCGAGCAAGGCTCTCCAGTGAATGAGGAGTCCCATCCTTTGTGTGATCTATATCAGAATAAGGAGAGTCAATATTTGGTATGAAAGGCTGATCCTCCAGAATCGAGGGTAGACGATCCATGCTGTGTACTCTCGAGGTCTTCGATCCCTTTGCTCACGATTGCTCTGATACCATGTGAGGGCAAAAGAGACCAAGGACTAAATATATGAAAGATCAGAGCAAAACACATAGCATGCAATGGTGATATGTATATAAAAGATGAAGTCCAGTACTAGAGCTCTATGTGAGGCTCCGAACTAGCAGAGAAGGTTGCTGTCCCAAAAACGCAGATGTCAATCTCGAAGTAAGCCTGATGTGAGCGCCTAGAAGTAAGTACTGATATATCTCTGAAGTAGAGCTGAGATGTAAGCGCTTATGTGTTGATAGCTGCTGATGGAAAAACGCAGAAGTGTGCTGTGGTGAAAACGCAGATGTATGCACCATGGACCAGCAATAGCAGCAACATGTGAAAAACGCTGAAGAACAAAACTTCAAAAGAACATGTTCACTTTAGCAGCAGTAGGGATGGGTTCCACCAGTTTGTAGGTAGCCTGTTCCAATGCCAACAGATGGTACAGAAGCACGCTGTAGTGCTATCCTAAAGTGGGCGATCAATCCAGCACAGAGAAAGGGGGGGTAAAATGCTGATAAACAGTGGATGCCCAGTTGATGAGTGATCGTTGGTCGATGGAGAGGAATAGGAGGCACCTCATATTTATATGAGGGCAAGGTGCTGGTCAGCCAGCATAAGCAGTCGGCCAATAGATAAATATTATAAAAACGTGGCCCTTTTTGGGCTGGGTTAAATACCCTTTTTGGGTATATTCTCACACAAGCATCAAGCCCCTTATCATAGAATATGTTGAGATATCAAGATCAACTAGTGCTGAGGACATTGATGACCTGCCTGGGTGATAGCTTCTACACTTATGCCACTGGCTAGGTTGATGAGATTATGGTTGATGTGCCACCAGTGGTGGTGGATGATAGACTGTGTGACAACCACATTTGGATTACTAGAGACTATGGACCGACCATTATATGTTATAATAGGAGAGTAATTTCCCTTATATTATGTACTTATCTCTTTATCTTAATGGTTGTAGAGAAGAGAAGAATATAGAAGAAAATTCAACCATCCCTCTCTCTTATATCTTGCTCTCTCTTGTGTGTGTGTGTTTACTTGTAAGGAACTCAAGATCTCCCTCTCCCCTTACATTTTCTTTATGTTATCAGAGCTCTGATTTGTGTGAGAGCTAAGAAGTCAAGAAAGAGGCAAGAAAAAGGCAAGCAAGGAAGCGTTACACATGGGTAAGGGTCTTTCCATCTCTTTCCCTGTTTGATTTTAGAGCAACACCTTTGGTAGATGTGAGAGCTGTAGGCAGAAATGGAAGTCATTGTCTCAAATTGTGGCACCCTCCTAGGTGACAGAAGAAGACCATATTGTGTGTAGTTAACTATGTTAACTGCATTTTTCTGTGTTTTGATGCGATTCAAGCACATTTGAGCCTCGTTCTGGCTCTGTAAGTTTTTTTGCAGGCACTTTGTGAAGTGTCAATTTTGACTATTTTTGGTTCCATGAAAAGTTGCAGCAAAAATTATCTTGTAAGATAGTTTGTGCATAGCCTATGGGCTATGTAGAAATTGTTTTTTTCGTAGAGGAATCTTCCCTAGATGAGTCACTATCTATCCATGGTTCAAGTCACTATAAGCTTTCAAAAGGGATGTTGCACTTAGCATGATCATGGTTGTTGTACTTAGCATGAGCAAGGTTGTTATCTCCATTTCGTCTAGTCTTGTAAACCTTTTTCCAAGCTTCTATAGGAAGATTGTCCATGGTTACACTTAGCATGAACAAGGTTGCCATGTCTATCCTATCCAGACCCACAAACCTTATTCCAAGGTTTTACGGGGGAGTGTCCATGGTTGTCAGGACATGAATCTAATCCTCAAAGTCATCAAGCTCCAAGAGCAACTCATGGTCCAAGTTCTCATCATCACTATTCAAAAACTTGTTTGTAACATTTACAAATGTTGACTAAAGAGGTCTGTGTACGGTTGTTATCAAACTTGTTTAGTAAGAATGCCTTGACCCATTGGGTGAGCATTCCTTGTTTTCAAGTCTATTTTCAAGAACTGGTCACCTTTTTGTATATGTAAATGTAATTAGTTTCCCAATCATGAACTAGCATTGCATCTCTCATGTATGGTGTTCTACTGAGGACCATAGTATATGACCCTCTTCTCTGAAAATCTATGACCATAAATAAGTGGTAGAAGCTTAGCCCAAAGATCTTGTTTTTAACATCTTGAAGGATGACAAAAGGTTTAGTTATGTTCTAACAAGCTTTACCATGAGATTTACCAATTGGTACCTATAAATATAAGTGGTGGGCTTCCCTAGGTCTCCCAATAGTCCCCTTGGTTATTAAGTTGACACTATAGCCATTCATATGGTATTGATGAATGGACATAGGCTATTAATGGCTGGGGAAACTATAGCCATTTATATGGTAGTGATGTGTAGATGTAGGCTAATAATGGGTCAGGTTACTTTTTCCCTCCTTTGGAGGTCCACTCTTATAAGTGTGTGTAAGCTACCTTATCATGTCACTTTACTTGTACTTCACTCATTCTCATCAATCTACTTTGAGCATTGTGCTTCTCTCTATCTCTCCTTGCTTGTTGTATCTATATGTTGTGCTTCCCTCTATCTCTCCTTGTTGCTACATCCGTGTGTGTTGCTACCTTCATCTTCACTCCAATAATTGGTATTAGAGTAGGCTCTTGGCCCGTCATCTTCTCCTTAGCTTGCTCTTTTGATTGTCTCAAATTAAGATATACTCTTAGGTGGAGAAGGTATACCCTATAGGGTGGAGAGAAGGAACACCCTATAGGGTGGAGAGAAGGAACACCCTATAGGGTATTGTTAACAAAATTTTTAAGCATTTCTCTAGCATGTTTGGGGGCTTGTTTGCATGCTGTAAAGTTTATGTAGACATCCCACGGGAGTGTTAGCTCAAACTATCTTTGTTTAATTTTGGTTTTCTACATTGTGGCAACATTTGTAGTGTAGACATGTCTTCAACATTGTATCTTTAAGATCATCATCAACTTCAACAACATCCTCATCATCATTTCATTGATTTTTGTATTTCTGCTAGTAATATTTCTACTCTAGACTCTACCATTTTCCAAACACTTTGCAAGTTTCCTTCATTATCGATCTACTAGCTCAGTAGAATTCAGTGGGGCATTGAAAGTACCTGGAAATTTGTATTTTGTGTTAGAGATTCGTTATTTACATACTAAAATGCTAGTTTAGGCAATGATGTACTGGGATGTTGAGGGTCTACAAAGTGAGAATAAAGTTGCCTTGTGTGGCTAGTAAGAAGGGGGTGTGTTGGGTTGAGAGGCTGCAAATGGGTGTGGTGTGTGCATGGAGTGTATTCCAAAAGGATGTGTGTATAAGCCTTGAAGAGGTTCACATTGGACCACCTCTTATTGCCATTGTAGACCACCGCTACCACATATGCTTAGTTTAGGGAACATATGCTTAGTTTAGGGAACATAGTATAACCTATGATGGTGGGTGTCAAATTTGCAAGGCCCAATGTGCACCTTTGAGAGTTCACACCATGTGTTTGGACTAGGGAATACATGTTCTCATTGTAGCCATTTATATGGTAGTGATGTGTGGACATAGGGTAATAATGGGTTAAGGCACTTTTTCCCTCTTTAGGAGATTTTTTTCCCCGAGCGTATGCACACACTCTTATGAGTGTGTGTGTGTAAGTGACCTTATCATGCCATTTCACTTGTACTTCACTCATTCTCATCAATCTACTTTGAGTGTTATGCTTCCATCTATCTCTTCTTGCTTGCTACATCTATGTGTGTGTTGCTATTTTAATCTATGTAATAATTGGTATATCAGAGCAGGCACTCTTGGCTCTCACCCCCTTGTTATCATCTTCTACTGGAGTTGCTCTTTTAATTATCTCAAATTGAGCTATCCTCTTAGGTGAATAAGAGATATGCTTATCATGCCATTTCACTTGTACTTCACTCATTCTTATCAATCTACTTTGAGTGTTATGCTTCCATCTATCTCTTCTTGCTTGCTACATCTATGTGTGTGTTGCTATTTTAATCTCTGTAATAATTGGTATTTCAGAGTAGGCACTCTTGGCTCTCACCCCCTTGTTATCATCTTCTACTGGAGTTTCTCTTTTAATTGTCTCAAATTGAGCTATCCTCTTAGGTGAATAAGAGATACCCTATAGTGGTGTGATGTTAACTATGTTAACAAAGTGTTTGCATGTTTCAGGCATGTTCGGAGCGGCTCGTTCACATGCTTTACGGTTTCCACATGCATCCTAAGGGAGTGTCAATTTGAATTCTTTTTGTTTGATTTTGCGTATTCTTCACATAGCAGAAGCCGAATTTAGTGTGCAAATAGGGATATCATCTTTTTTAACATCGCATCTTCGAGCTCATCTTTAACAGCCTAAATAGCATCGTCACAACATTATCATTTATTTTTTTGCATTCCTGTTAAGTATCATTTCTACACTCTACACTTTGTAATTTTTCATACACTTTACAAGTTTCCATTATCATCATTGATCTACTTGCATATTAGTTGCATTCAGTGGGCATTGACAATACCTGCAGCTAGTTGCAATATTTGCATTCTGTGTTAGAGAATAGTTATTTGTAGGCTAAATGGGCGTAGCGATGTATTTGGAATTCTTTCTACTGAGGATAAGCTTTTTGTATTTGGAATGCTTTTTGGTGAGGATAAGTGTGATGGAACAAATTACCCATTGTGGTCCTATATGATACACCATGTATTGGTCACACCAAAGGGATTTAGAATGTTGTTATTAGAATTGAGGCATGCCATGCAGGTACTTTGGATGGTGATACACTTGTGAACATTAGATTAAATCCCCACATTGACATTGACACCCTTACTGTCCTCCTCCAAGACCAAGCAAGTAGGTGGATGCAAAGAGCTAGCTCCCTTGTGGTGAATGTTGGAGAAGCCATCTAGGTGAGCTCTTAACTCCTTGTATATCTCCTCTCTTTGTGTCTGAATATTTAATGTATGTAGCATAGTAGGCCTTGTGTGTAGTGCCCATGCATATGTCATGCATGGGCCTTGTTACACATAGTTATAATGGGATTTTGAATGGATAATAATTACAAATTTGTGCAGGTAATCAACAATGGGGAATGCATGAGTGTATTGCACATAGTCATGATGATGACCAATATGGAGAGGGCAAGGTCATCCATACCTTGCTTCCTCCTCCCTGAATCGATGATTGGCCTCCTCTCTCCCACCTCATCAATGAAGATAATCATGCTCTCTACACTAGTGTCACCTTTGAAAAGTACTACTACAATTACTTTGTAAAGATTCTTAAGTAAATGTGATATTTGCAAATTGCCCCAACATACATTGATGTATGTATTATGTGTAGCACGAGTGCATGTGCATATAGATCAAGGCCTATTAGTATTTTTGAAGCATTGTTCTCTCTCTCTCTCTCTCTCTCTCTCTCTCTCTCTCTCTCTCTCTCTCTCTCTCAATCAATCAATCAATCAAGGATTGGAGGGGGGCTCCTAACCTTGTGTCAATGTAACTATTTGAATGTGATGTTTTACAAAAGATTAGGGGCCTCAACAGATATTTACATAAGCTAGAGAAGTTGGCCATTTCATGTAGTGATGAACTTATTGCAGAACTGACCTCACTGAGTGCCATGAATTAAAGACACGAGTCTTCTTTAACAAACTCTTGAAGCACCTAGCTAGTCTTGCCGGTCAGCACACTCTTGAAGCTACAAAGGTTAGATCTTCTAAAAAACAACATGAACTTGGTGATGGCTATGGAAACAATATCTTTGAAGCTACAAATGTTAGATCTTCTAAAAAACAACATGAACTTGGTGATGGGATATGGAAACACTATCTTTGAAAACCCTAGCACCTTGGCATAAGAGTTCTAAAGAGTTGGTATATCAGAACCTAACTTTACCTTTAGCTAGATTTGCATGCAGGTGGTTCCATAGTGTAAATAGGATAAGTGGACGCTCTTCACGTAATCACGCACACCACCTACTTGTGTGTTAAATGTGTAGAAGCCTCCTTTCTTGTTGAAGTGCATTTACAAATGTGTAGAAACTTGCTTGACTATTAAAGCATGTAGAAGCCTGCTAAGCGAGTAATGGATGTTAGGCCTGACCTACTTGTGAGGAGAAACCAGCGAGGAGACTACAGAAAAATAAAAGTTTTGATAAGAAGAAAAACAAGAAGCATAAGCTGGCTAAAACCCTAATGCATTTTTTAAAAGATGTTTGGTCGAAAATGCAATTTTGATAAGAGAGGATGGAATAGGGATTAGTAATGAGAAGCATTATAAATAGGCCTAGTTAGTATGTGTGTGTACATAATGTAACATAAAAAATAGAAAGAGAAATCATAATTTTCTAAGTTAAGTTTATAGGATATAGGATAATGCTACACAAACAAGGAAAGTATATAGAAAATAGGATATAAGAGGAAGAAAGGGAAAGATTTTGAGTTGGAGTGGCTATGGGTGTGATGTGAATGTTATTAATTATGTATGTGTCTGTGTGTGGGTTAGACTTTCAACACTCTCTTCCTAGAGCTCTCTCAATCAAAATTAAAATGAGGAATTTTTTCGCAAAGAGGGTTTCGTTGTGGTGAAACCCCCAAAGCAAATTAATATCAACTTTTTGAGTGGATTATTTTGCAAAAATATTGTGTGTATTTTAATGAATGTTTCATTGTTTGTTGCTAAGTGGCTAGTATTTATCTTATAAAAAGATAATGATAACTTTTTGCTTGAGGGGTTTCATTGGCGAAACCCCCTACACAAATTTTTTTTAAAGATATATAGTAGATACTGAAATCTTTTTGTGTAGGGGGTTAACACCCCCTTTACAAAAACATTAAATGTTTTCTCATTAGAAAAAATATTCTCAAAGGTAGATTGATATTTAAACATGATAATTAATGCCTCAAAAACTCATGATTGGAGATTGATATTGTCAAGTGCCTTTATTAATAGATTAAGCACAAATTTAAAGATAAACATAATCATGTAAAGCTTGAAAACAAGAATTACATTACAAACATAAGATGGCCTTTGATTATAATCTTGACTATTTCATTGATTAAGAAATAATTTTTTGTGTAATGTGGTCCACAACCGTTGGTAATTTAAACTTTTTAATGGTCCAAAATATTGTCCAATGCATTTTTTTCTGCCACAATGGAGTTAGCATACTTGTTTATTGAGGATAGATTCATGAAAACTCAATTAGTAAACTCAATTAGTAAAACAATAAATGGGGTGGTCATCTTAGTAAGTTGTTTAGGATGAAGGGGTGCTTTATTAGGTTGTAGTGTATGGAGTAGGGGCACTCGATAATTTATCGTTTGAGATTCCTAGTATAAGAATGTTATTCCCTCTTGATATTTAATTTGGGGAGAAGTTTGTTATTATAGTAGGTGATAGACTATTAAATGATGAGAAACAAATTGTTGTCAAGAACAATAAGGATACATAAAGTGTAAAGTGTAATTTCCTTAATCAAATAGATCCCATCATTGTAGGTCAACATTTTAAATGGTTTTAGAAATTAAACAAGTTGAAGACATTCCTTTTGCATATGATGGGAATATTTTGTTTTAGGTTCTCTTCAAAGAGTCATCTCAAAGAGGAGAAGGAATCGAGAATAAATATGATGGGCATGTTTGGAGGACAAATGAATTCACCAATAACATTGTTGCTTTTGATGGAGTTATGATGATTAAAAAATGTGGAAGAAGTGTAAAACTCTTTGTGCTCATTCCGAACATAAAATAATGAACAAGAAGCATTGGAAAGAAAGGCTTTTGAGGATATGCAAGGCAAATATGAGTGTGGAATCAATGGCTATTTGAAATGTCTTTATTATGGTATCCCTGCTTGGTGCTGAAAAAGAATTAGTATGTGTGTTATTCCTATTGGTCATTACTTGCACCCTATTGGAGATGGTGTTGCACAAGGAGCTGTCAAAGAAACAAATGATAAGAATAAGCAAATACATAGAGCGAGATGGGATAGGAAGATCTAAAGTAGTTTAGAAGAAACTCGCTAATATAAATATTCTTAAAGTAACACTTAAGACATAATTTTATACTTTGGAGAGCACGTTCATTGCCACGCAACTTCATTGTCCTTACTAATAAAGTTGCCGTGGACCCCATTGGAGATGGTGTTACACAGGGAGTTGCCAAAGAAACAAACGATAAGATTAGCAAATACATAGAGCAAGATGGGATAGGAAGACCTAAAGCTATTCAGAAAAGAAACTCACTAATATAAATATTCTTAAAGTAACACTTACACACTATAGGAGATGGTATTACACATGGAGTTTTCAAAGAAACAAATGATAAGAGAAGCAAATACATAGAGCAATAAGGGATAGGATGACCTAAAGCTATTCAAAAGAAACTTGCTACTTGGAGGATAGAGGGATGAAATACAACCAATTGATTGATAAAAGGGGGGGAAAAGGGTTCCTACACCTTTGTTCTTTGGTAGGATCAATACACCATTAGGGATTAGAAGATAAATGGTATGGTTTTGTGTTGATAATGTTGACCACACATTGATCCCTTCCAATATCATCGAGGGCACTCCACCAAAGCTTCTAGAGGTGTGGTCTATCGAAAGAGGCACTTTCTTGAGTAAATTAGAGATTGTATCCTTGGAGGCCGGAGGTTTTCACCTAAAACAATTTTGAAGACACTCTAGCATCTAAAATGTTGATACAAGGTTGAATCAAATACCACTAATGCATGATGGAGTACTTGTAGAATAGAAAAATGTGGTCACTATAGGAACATGGACTCAAGAAATAATTTCTATTTGACAATGCACTATGAGGTACTAAGTGTGAATGTTGTGTAGAATAGAGTGTTAAGATATCGAGCTCATCTAGTGAGGCGGTGGACACTGATGACCCGCTTGGGGGATAGGCCCAACACTTACACCACTGGCATGGTTGGTGAGATCTTGGGTGATATGCGGCCAGTGGGATGACAGGCTGTGTGACAGCCATTCTAGAGACTGGCATAGTTATAGCGCCAGCTCATTTAGTTGGGTTCACACTATAGAGAACCCTCATATGTATTGGTTGAGTACCTTTCATATTATGTGTACTCTTATCTTGTATATGGTGTGTTGAGTGTTGCGAAGAAGATTTTCAGCCTCTCACCTTGTGTGTTCTCTATTAGGGTTTTGTGAGTGCGTGTGTGCTTGCAAGATCTCAAGCTCTCTTCCCCCCTGCATCTTTTCATGGTATTAGAGCCTGGTTCGTGCTAAGGGTTGAGCTGCAAGCAAGAGAACCACAGGAAGCTGTACGAGGGTAAGAGCTTCAACTACTCTTCCCTATTTGTGTTGGTGACTACACCCTTGTCGGGAGCTCTACGGGAGGCACTGGCAAACGATCTCTAATTGAGGAGCTTTCTTTGCGGGAGTAAAGCCATAGGGCAACTATACTGTCCTATCGGACGACATTTTTTGGGCCGAAAACGCGTTTCGGGCGCGTCTGGACCTCCGTTTTTCAGAAAGCAGGCGATTTCGAGCACTGCGGGTAAGTCATCGATTCTCTGCAGAACTCTGTTTTAAGAACTGCAGGAAGACAGATTGACTGTGCAGACACTGTGGGTGCTGCAAAGAGGTGAACAGTTGCCATTGGGTGTATGTATGCATATTGAAGTCACTGGTTGTGACATTCGAGAGTACTACAGTATCGCTGCAGGAATATAGCAGTTTGTGCAGGACAAACTAGAGTGCTATTTCTGGTAAAATTGTGTGTCTGGCAAGATGTCAAATGATGGCATAACACAGATTGTGGCTGAGAAGCTTGATAAGAACAACTTCCATGCTTGGAGGTTCAGGTTGACGAATTTCCTTATGGGAAAGGGCTATTGGGACTACATAGAAGGTGAGCATGAAGAGGCACCAAAGATACCGGACATAAATCCGACTGCTGTTGCAGATGTGAAAGAGTTTAAAGACTGGAACCAAGGAGCCAGGAAAGTTATGTATTGGCTCTCTATTAGTATACAAGACACCATGATTGGGCACATTCAGGATGCCAAGTCCCCCAAGGAGGCGTGGGACACCTTGGTAAAGCTTTATGAAACAAATACCAAGGCACGTAAGATACAGTTGAAGAATGAACTTCACACTGTGGAGAAAAAGAACATGTCTATGAATGACTATGCGTTGAAGATAAAGGGTATTGTGGAATCCCTTGCATCTATTGGTGTGTCAGTAGATGATGATGATAAGGTGGAGGTCTGTCTATGTGGTCTCGGGCCACAATACAAGGCATTCAAGACGTCTATTCAGACTCGGGAAAACATTCTCAACTTTACAGATTTGGTGTCTATGCTGATTATAGAAGAGAAGAGCTTGGGTGAAGACCAACGGTCTTCACAAAACAAAAATAGTTCAGAGCAACAGGCCTTCTTCACACAAGTTCAAGAAGAGGACGAGGTAGAGGAGGCCGTGGATGCGGTCAAGGAGGTGGCCGAACAGGCAATCAAAATTATGGCCAGCAGCAGCAACAACAACAGTCCCAGAATACACACCAACAACAACAATAACACGCAGGTGGAAGAGGCAAATTCAGAGGCAGGGGGAGTCAAAGAGGCCGTGGAAATTGGCAAAGGCAGTATAATGATGCACGTGAATGCTATTATTGTGGTAAGCCTGGACATGTGCAGGCAGAATGTTATAAGAAGTAGGCTGACATGCAAAATGGGAAAGTGCAGCAGAACAACTATCATCCTCAAGCATAAATAATGAGGATAATGAAAGGTTGTTTGTTATGCAACATGTCGTGAATGCCATGTCTGAAAATGTTGAAGCAGCACAAAAAGATGATGTATGGTATGTGGATTCAGGTGCTTTGAACCACATGACAAGTCATGGGGAGTGGTTCAAGGAGATGAAAAACCCGAAAAGACTAGGTTTTGTGGAAACAGGGGATGACACTGCTCATCCAATTGCCCATGTTGGAGATGTGCCATTGTCTATGCAGGATGGCAAAGTGAAGTACCTTGCAGATGTACTTCACGTTCCGAACATAACAAAGAATCTGGTTTCAGTTGGCCAGATGATTGAGCAGGGTTTGCAGGTTCGGTTTAACCCTGATGGTTGTTATGTTGAAGATTTTAAAGACAAGTGTAGGTTGGTTGCAAAAGGCAACAGAGTGGGCAGAATGTTTACGTTGAATGTAGACATGCCTGAAATGAGTGCTGCGATGTTTGCAAATGGTTTTGGAATTGTTGCAGACACAGACATTTGGCATAAAAGAATTGGACATGTGAATGTGCAGAGAATGAAGTCTATGCAGACTAAAGGAATTGTGACAGGGTTGCCAAAATTTAAAGTGGAAGGTATGCAGAGAATATGTGAAGCATGCCAATTTGGAAAGCAAACAAAGCATGTATTTCCACGTAATAGATATGTGAGCAGAAATGCACTAGATGTTGTGCATTCAGATGTATGGGATCCTACGAAGACCATGTCTATGGGAGGCTGCAGGTATTATATGTGACATTCATTGATGACCACACAAGGAAAGTGTGGGTATATTTCATGAAGGAGAAGAGTGAGGTGTTCACTCACTTTCAGAATTTCAGAGTTTTGGTTGAAAAGCAAATAGGGAAATATGTAAAGTGCCTAAGGTCAGATGGAGAGAGAGAGTACTTCTCCAATGAGTTCTCTGAATTTTTGAAGAAGAATGGTATTCGGAGATAGTTTACATGCAGATACACTCCGCAGCAAAATGGAGTTGCTGAGCGGAAAAATAGGCACATTGCTGAGATTGCGCGAGCATTGATGGAAGAGAAGAATATGCCGCATAGCTATTGGGCTGAGGCTGTCTCTACAGCAGTATACATCATGAACATGACTCCAACTGCAGCCATACATGATGTAACTCCAGAGGAGGAGAGGTTTACTGGCAGAAAACCTGATTTGTCTCATCTGAAAGTCTTTGGATGCATTGCATATGTGCATGTGCTAGATGAGTTGAGAACTAAGCTGGATCCGAAAGCTGAAAAATGTGTGTTTATTGGATATTCCCTTGAGCAAAAGGGATACAGGTGTTATAACCCTGCTACACATGAGTTGAGGGTAAGCAGGGATGTTATCTTTGATGAGATGAGCAGCTGGTATGCTGCTGAAAAAGAAGCTGTTGGGGCTGATGTGAGTGGAAGTGTGGTTGCACAGAATGCAGGTCAGCAATCACAATCTTTGAGTGGACCAGGAGGGCCCTCATCTAGTGGGTCTGTTGATAGACCATGGAGTGGCAGGCTGCGTCATAATACCAGTCCTGCAAATGTGATTAGTATATCACGTAAAGGAAAAGAGAAAGTCGTTGAGCCCCTTGGTATGCCTGACATTTCTGCAGGGCATTCTCATGTTGATGAAGAGTCTAGTGGCTCAGATATGAGCCTTGATGAGGAGCTTGGGATCCCAGCTATGAGAACACCTGGTGTAAAGAAGGCTATGGAAGCCATGAATGAAAAGCTGCGAAGATCTGGGAGAGTGAAAAAACCTGTGCAGAGGTTTACCTATGATGGTTATGTGGCACATCATTATGCATATATGGCAAAGGTTGTGCAGGTTGTAGAGCCCACATGCATTGATGAGACTGTTGGAAATGTGTGTTGGGAGAAAGCTATGGATGAGGAGATGGATGCACTATATGGAAATGAAACTTGGGATTTAGTGCAATTGCCTGAAGGCAAGAAAGCCATTGGATGCAAGTGGGTGTACAAAGTTAAACATAACAGTGATGGAAGCATAAACAGGTACAAGGCTAGATTGGTAGCCAAAGGATATGCGCAGACATATGGCATTGATTATGAGGAAACTTTCAGCCCAGTTGTTGCCAAGATGGCAACAATGAGAGTTGTGATAGCAGTGGCTGCGTCAAAGCAATGGTCTTTACATCAGATGGATGTAAAGAATGCATTCTTGCATGGGGATTTGCAAGAAGAGGTGTATATGTTGCAGCCACCTGGTTATGAGGATGTGGGTCACCCCGAGCATGTTTGCAGGTTGAAGAAAGCCTTGTATGGCTTAAAGCAAGCACCAAGAGCATGGTCTGACAAGATTTCTGAATATCTTGTCACTATTGGCTTTCATGTAGCCAATGCAGATTTCTCGCTGTATGTGAGACATGGTGATAGAGGGGTTGTGCTTGTTGTCATCTATGTAGATGACTTGATCATTATGGGGGACCATGATGCAGAGATCTTTGATGTAAAGATCTTGCTTAGACAGAAGTTCTCGAGATGAAGGATCTGGGGGAGCTCAGATATTTCTTGGGCATTGAGGTGATTAGGTCACCACATGGTATTGGATTACTGCAGAGACAGTATGGCTTGGACATGTTGTCCAAGTATGGTATGACAAGCTGTAAGCCTATTTCAGTGCCATTGGATCAGAATGGCAAGTTGAGTGCAGATTCAGGAGAGATTTTGGAGGATCCTACTATGTATAGGCGCATAGTAGGAAGCTTGATCTACATGACGATCACCAGACCAGATTTGAGCTATGCTGTTGGGTTGGTGAGTCAGTTTATGCAGGTTCCACGGAAATCGCATTTGGATGCATTGAGACGCATACTGAGACGCATACTGAGGTATGTGAGGTCTACTTTGCATTGTGGACTATTTTATGAGACTGGGACAGAGATATGTGTACATGGGTACACAGATGCTGATTGGGCTGGTAGTATCTCAGATAGAAGATCTACCAGTGGATTCATGTTTTCTTTGGGGAGTGCTGTTGTGACTTGGAGCAGCAAGAAGCAGCCTACGGTTGCTCTATCGAGTACAGAGGCCAAGTACAGAGGAGCTGCTATGGCAGCATGTGAGGTAGCTTGGTTGAGAAAGCTACTTGCAAATTTGGGTCTATCAGTGGATAGACAAGTTGTCATTTTCTGTGACAACATTAGCAGTATACAGTTGGCCAGGAACCCAATTTTTCATGCTCGCACAAAGCATATAGAGGTCCACTACCATTTCTTCAGAGAGAGAGAAGGTCTTGGCAGGAGACCTTGATCTTGTTTATGTCAGCACAGAGGATCAGGAGCTGACAACTTCACCAAAGCATTGGGTACAGAGAAGCTCCGCAGATTCAAAGCTTCACTTGGTGTACATGAGATGGAGTTGAGCTCGAGGGGGAGTGTTGAGATATCGAGCTCATCTAGTGAGGCGGAGACACTGATGACCCGCCTGGGGGATAGGCCCCGCACTTACACCATTGGCATGGTTGGAGATCTTGGGTGATATGCGGCCAGTGGGATGACAGGCTGTGTGACAGCCATTCTGGCATAGTTATAGCGCCAGCTCATTTAGTTGGGTTCACACTATAGAGAACCCTCGTATGTATTGGTTGAGTACCTTTCATATTATGTGTACTCTTATCTTGTATATGGTGTGTTGAGTGTTGAGTGAAGAAGAAGAAGATTGGTTGAGTACCTTTCATATTATGTGTACTCTTATCTTGTATATGGTGTGTTGAGTGTTGAGTGTTGAGTGAAGAAGAAGAAGATTTTCAGCCTCTCACCTTGTGTGTTCTCTATTAGGGTTTTGTGAGTGTGTGTGTGCTTGCAAGAGCTCAAGCTCTCTTTCCCCCTGCATCTTTTCATAGAGAACCTTTGGAGATTTTGATTTCCACAAAGGGCTTTGAAAAGAAAGGAATCCCATATCAAGTGACAATTTTAGAGTTTCCATCTTGTACATGTGAGGAATTTGTGTGTAAAACTTCTAGCACGGTAAAAGATTCATGCCATGAAAGCATCTTTACTAATATATTTTTGGCACGAGATTGGATCCAAATAGACATATGTTTGCTCATTAGGCAACATTGACTAAGCATGAACTATCTTAGGACTTTTCCTCTATGTGTTAGGATGTTCCTTTTTGGGTTATGAGTGTGTCTGTAATGGCTAGATTTAGGGTTGTTGATTTATATATCCAAATGTTGTTCAAGATTGATGTTTTAAAAGGAAGCATGTCTCTAATTTTGGGAATATATCAATGAGAATATATTGTATGTAGTCCTTTCCTCCTTGATATTGATGGTATCCTTGGAATACTCGATAGTATATTATTATGAAATGGATACATGTTTTGTTATTTCAATGGTAATATTTTTTAAAATAAAATTTAATAGTCCATTATGTGCTTACATTATGTCTGTAATGGCTAGATTTAGGGTTGTTGATTTATATATCCAAATGTTGTTCAAGATTGATGTTTTAAAAGGAAGCATGTATCTAATTTTGGGAATATATCAATGAGAATATATTGTATGTAGTCCTTTCCTCCTTGATATTGATGGTATCCTTGGAATACTCGATAGTATATTATTATGAAATGGATACATGTTTTGTTATTTCAATGGTAATATTTTTTAAAATAAAATTTAATAGTCCATTATGTGCTTACTTGGATACTAAATATATAGAATATTGTTGTTAATGGATGGATTAATAGTGCTATAAACACATGTTAATGAATTAGTAATACTCTTAACACATGTTTAATATAGGTTATTAACATTACTATGTGTTTTATCCCCTACTCTTATTTTATTTTAAATATTAATAAAATGTGTGTCACTTCATCTCATGTTTTATATAGGTTATTAACATTACTATGTTTTTGATTCCCTACTCTTATTTTGTTTTAAATATTAGTAAAATGTGAGTCACTTTGTCTCATTAGTTCAATTAACTCAAAATGTTATGTGGTCCTAGATGTTAATACGATGGAGCAAGCATATTATGATATTCTTTATCATTGACAAAAGCTGGATTTCTAGTCCCACTTTATATAAATCTCCACACAATATAGCTCTACTACTCCTCGAAAACTTTGTTGATGGTGTATAGATTGCGTCATTTTGTGTGTAAAAATCTAGTATACATTTTCCAAACAAAGATATTTCATCAAGTACTAAGAGTTTAATTTGTTAAATTTTCTCTATGGGTGAGGGATTTTCAAAGGGAGGATGGAGCCTACTCATGTATCACTTGTTGACTTTCTTGGTTGGCAACTTCATTTTAGGCTACATGCACCTCTTTCCCTGGGGTGCTTCCTATGTGAAGAAGTCATGTGGCTCAAACATGTCACTTTTCCCAAGCTGAGAGGGTCTTCTTTTGAAGTGGGTTTGGGGAAATAGGATCGTGGCTCTTTGAGTCATTTGCTCTCGGTGGAAATGATCCTCGAGTCATTTGCTATCATTGCTCTTGGTGGCAATGATCCTTGAGTCATCTAATATCATTGCTCTTGGTGGGAAATGATCCTCATAGGCACCTTGGGTGAGGTATATGAGGGGTTGCAGGTCGTTTCTACTTTTTGTCTCTTTTAGGGGGAAGATGGGGTTTAGGATTGTTGAAGAGATGTTGCTTCATAAGGTGGAATAAAGCTGGATGGTGGACATAGAACTTTTGTGTGAGCATGTGGGCGATAGAACTTTTGTGAGCATGTCGGCACAATGTTCCTTTTTGACTACATGAACCTTGGAGTTCTCACTAGTAAAATCCTCAATCCAATTTTTTGGTTTGCTTGTGAAGCAGCTTTGGCTAGCGTGGGGAGAGAGAACCGATTATTTTGGTCCCTAGACTTTTTATGGGGGGTGAGGAAAGTGAGTACCTTGGCCGGGGAACAGTTCTTGAACAGTGATGGCTTCAAACTTTGATCCATTGGAGTTGAGACCCTCTTTGGTTACAAAATGCCGAACTTCATCCATGGCTCCTTCCCACTATTGAATTCATTTACTAGTGGGAAAGATGCCAAAATTCGTCCATGGCTTTGAGAAGGTTGGGAGGTGTCGGGCTCTTCAGACTAGATCCTCATTGAGAGTAATTTTTCTTTGTGACCCATTCAACATCTCTACCTCCTTTGAGTTATCATTGTTATGGTAGGTTGTGAGGCCAACCTTAGAAAGATAGGGGGCTCCTTTTGGTAGTTGAAGGACAGCAAGAAAGTTTGTTGATGATTGGATAATCTACCTGGTAGTGATGATTGCCGAGAGTGCTCTTGACTGTACGATGGATCCTTGAACGAGCATTTCTAGTTCTAGGGAACATGCATCTTCTTTAATTGTGACTCCAATTTTAGGAAATGGATCAAGAAAATCCATAAAGCAATTCTTCATGGATCAAGATGAAGTGGAGGTCGCTTTAGCCAGGCTTCCTAGTCTTGATCATGCAAGGATTAACTTCTTAGTTTAGGTAAGTGCACAAGTGGTCTATATGAGGTGTAATGCAGGGAAGAGGGCCGGACGGTGTAGCATAAACAAGACTTAATGAAAGGGATGGGGAGCTAAGACCAAATTGCTATGAAGTGCAAAAAGAGTGGTGTGGGCCGAAGGTGTGTGTAGATTAGAATGTGGACTTTCTAGTGTGTGTATTTGGATATGCAATTGGACTTTTTGGGTGTGTACCCAACAATCCCAGTTGTACTACTTGCTTTACCCACTTACTTAGTTGGGGAGTCGCTCTACCCACTTACTTAGTGAGGAGTTAAATAAGAAATAAAAGTAAGGGGGATAATAAGCTGTCGGTCAAACTTGCTTGTTTATTACCGTTGTTGCTTCGAGGTGTGCTTGCTAGAAGGAAGGGAATTGGCAAGAGGTTAGTGTGATTGCTTAGCTGTGTTGGTTAGTGTTAGCTGCAACGAGATTGGTAATTTGTTTTTTGGAAATGCTAATATATATTGTACATACCTCAGGATGAATGAATGTTTGTTTATGGGGGTGTTTTTTCCTATTTTCCTATTGTTGACGAGTAATACCAACATGGTTGCATCTCCTCGTTCGAATGACTCACATGATTGATGGACAAGAGGGTGTGGAACAATGCACCGTGTTGGAGTTAAAAGAATATAATAATCTAATTATCAATGACATTTTTTAGTTTAAATTAGACTAATATCATGGGACTACTTACCTCCTAACAAGGCTTTAAAGTAAACTTGAAAGTTCTATATAAGTATTCACCATATATGTGTAGGGTTATTACATTGTATTTTTTGTTTATGGCTTGTACTCATAGCGATTGCATGGATCCAAGATGCATGGATCCAAGATGAATTTTAATCTTCAAAAAGAATACAAGAAGAATGCAAGAAATATATCGTCTCGAAATACAAGTTTCGAGTTAATGAATGTTGGAATGTACTAAATGGATTAATGGAGCTTAGGAAAGGGATCCTATCACTTCTTCATTCGGAGTTCTCATTGTCGCAAGCATGGTCAAGCTTTGCTTGCATCGTGACCCTCTTTTTCTTTGTCCCCTTTGGGAATTTGGGCAAAGCTCTAACCTCTTCTTTTGTTCTACAAACCTCTTAAGGGGCCAGCCTCAAAGAATGGCTTCGTGCGGGCAAGTGAATTCCCAAACTCGTCATCTCTAGCTGTAACTCATGGGTGGGTATGTTTCCAACAAGGCCCTCAATGTTTTGGCTTGTTGCACATACACTTGTGTTTGGAGAGCCAATCACTTAGTCAATGCTAGAAGATTGAACTATCACCATCTAAAAGAACACACATGGATTTAGTTCATCCATATGTTATGTATGGAGATGGTCAATCAAAAAAGCATCCACAAATACCGCAAATCAAGAGGGTTTCATTGATGATTTGCTGTATTTTTTGAGACAAATCCTCATGACATGATTGTGTGCATGTAGAAGAAGATAATGTTAGTCACAATAGTTCAATCCCATGTTCTACATATGAAAGTTTGATAACATACATGTGGTTTCCTCATTGCCAAGGCTAGGAGGTGAATTGGAATTACCCATGTTAGCAGCACTATCAATCCCCGTTGATAAAACATGGCCTGGTGGAAAAATAAAACAATTTAGTCATTGCCCACCAATGTAAGACATGGAAAAATAAAATTTAAGAAACACTCACGTGAAGTATCCCCACAAGTGTTGCGACACAATCCCATAGATCTAGCAATCACGTGTGTCAATTGTAGTCCATTTGCCATCAACACCTTTGCTTGGTGCTTGCAAAGGTTTCCTCTCATCTCCCACTCACAAGAGCAATATGCCCAATCACAATCAGCATTGTCTACCTTGTGCCATATTTGTCGCCTGCTTTGACTTCTAATTAGTGCATGCTTGCGCTCTTCATCTATCAACTTAATATCTTCATCACCCAGGAATGGCTTTCGCACGTTACACTGAATTAAATACAAAATCAATAATGTTGAAATTTTTCTTGAAGCCTGCCTCTTTTAACATGTCATGATACCAATAGTATGAGTGGCAAGGGCCAAGCAACTTCTGTAAAATCCAGTCAACTCGACGACCATATATTGTTTTGCGGCCAGTTAGGAATCGAGTTTTAAGAACTCCATGATATGACTCAATGCTCCCATTCGTCTCTTGGTTAGAATGAGGTAAATTCCAACTTGCTTGGATCCACATCCCTACAAAAAGATAGCATACATAGTAATACGTGAATATTTGATCTGGAACATTTCATTAGACCAACTTGGTCATGAAGCAAGATATATTACCTATAGAATTCATCCACTACTCTTTGAAGTATTTGATGAAAGATGCTTGGTCCTTGTATGTTTCAAAAAATGTCTTCACAAGTCCCATGGCTTCCTTCTCCAGTACTTCATATGTTTTGCTTTGCATGTTCATGATTATTCCCAATGATCTAAACATTTCAGCCCGATGGAAACATCTGACACTTTCTTGATCAGGTTTTTCAACCACGATTATCGAACATGCCAAAGACATAGGTAGACAGGTGTCCCAAACACCTCTCTGCACCAAATATGTCATATGAAGAGCACATTGCATTAGTCAAAACATGTGTAATCACATGTTTCATGTGTTAAAACACATGTCCAAACTCACTTGATAGCTTGGATTTCCTCTTGTGCATCATCCACCATAAAAGCATTAGGTTGCCAAGACTTATTGACATAAAAAATCCAGTTTCTCAAAGCAGTCAACTAGAATTTGATATCAACCATGGAGCAAATCGATGTCCATGCAACTGGAACACCATTTCAATGAGCATCGAATACCAATATGGTATATAAATGGAATTGTAACAAACACCAATTTGTTAATAGTAATACCCAAATCCGAAGTATTGTGAAATGCATTATTAGAATCCCAATGATGAGTGTATATACACCTTGTACTTATTTGTTCCAAAAGTAGTGTCCATGGCCAATAAACCATTATGACCATGGGTCTTCATATTTGAAGTTTCCAACTAGTTTGGACTCCCGAAATGGTTGTCCCTTGGATTCATCAAACAATTGATAGAAAAAACTTTGACTCTTATTTGCCAAGACCCAGTTGTGCACACTACGGGCATCATCTTGATGAGTTTGGAGTGTGATACATTCCAACTTGCTTGCAACATTAAGGATGTCTCGCAATGTAAGGAAAGTATCCCGAGTTGCCCGAAGGTTCCCTTCCTTTGCACTTCTTTGCACCAAATGTATGTGATGTTGGAACACCACATGCATTTGGATGTGAATCCTTTATGTAGCATGTCACAAATCCATTATTGCATTGCTTGCAACAAAATAGCCATGGAGGCAGGTCCCATGTATTGTGACCCATGGCAAACATTACCCTTTGAATCGACATCCTGGTATTGTAGTCCATATGTACATCAAATAAGTGGACAGCTCTATGTGGAGTTTTTTTATGTAAGGCATTTTTTGAATTGCAACAAATGTACTTCCTCATTCATTAGGGAAGTCAAGAAGAAGTCATACAGCCCATACATTACTCCATACATGGTTTCGAGGATGAAACCTTTGGTGGGTGGGGATGGTTTGTAATGAAAGGGGGTTGAGTTTGTACATAAGGAGATGCTCATGGGCATGGATATGGCCGGGCAAGTATGAGGCCCAACATTAATGAGTGTGAAAAGGTGGGCAAGTATATAAGTGAATATTGTAACTAGGGGCATTAATCACTTTGACTAATCAAATCATATTTTCTTGGAGCTCTATGCTTCTATGGCTATGGTGGTACTCCCTCGAGTGCATGTGGTACTCCATCATGAGTGCACTTTCTTTCTTTCTCTCTCCACCATCATTACGATGTACATCATACATCATATACACTAGTATTTCCACTTAGATCGGTCCCTCTGAATGTGAGGCATGAGTCTAGTTTTGCTTTTGAAGAGTAAACCTCCGACCTCACGTGCTCACAAGCTCAATGTTCAAACACCCCCACCTGGTTCATTTGATATGCAACACATCTTGTGTGGAAAACTTTTTCGAATTCTCAATCAAAGTTTGACATCTAATAAATAGCATATATTCCTTGGGATCGCATGTCCAACTTTAAGCACGGTGAGTCAAACAGACTGGATGTCCCCACAAATTTATGAATACATTGGAAGATAAGCAATCAAGCAAGCTCATTAAACTTTCTGACCAAAGATAGTTACTTATCATTGATCGAGTAAGTTTCAAATTCATGCTTAACTATGCAGTTGAGATTTTATTGGTATTAAAAAATAAAAAATTAAACTATTTTATTTTTTATAGCAACTACATCATGGGCATTTCTATTAGATATTGTTTCTATTTTTTATAAAACAACTATATCATGTGTGTTTATATTAGATATTGGTATGACTTTGGCCCCATGGATGCTTGCGATGACGAACCATCTACGAGAGTCCAAAAGCAAAGAGTGGAATCACAATCCTATGCAGTTTGCTGCCAATGCCATTTTGTAGTTTCTCAATCGTACTTATGGCCATGGGTTTGTCGTTTGAATTACATACTGCCCTCTATGATGTCCACCATAAGCCTGCGGAGTCTTGTTGAACTTGATTGATGAGTAGTGAAGTATACAAATGACCATGGCTATCCATACAGTAAATTTACAACAATGGCATCCTTCATATCATCATCCAAATCCATGCAAATAGATGTACAAAGACACCGAACAGCTGTACCACTTCATCCACTTTGATTCATTTCTTGTAGAAGCTCCGGGTGGTCTTTCATGAAGCCTTTAGACTGCCAAGAAGCTTCTTCATTAAGCAAGCCTCTCCACTTCACAAGGTACTCAGTAATAGACCTATTACGAAGGTGTCTTTCCCTTATTCCAATCACCTTCTCTGCCACATATTGAACCATTCCCTCTTCATCCATTGGAGGAAATTCATCAATCACTTCCAATTGAGGCCCCACATACTTCTTCAAATGCGACACATGAAACATATTGCGGATCCTTGTGGTAGAAGGTAACAACATATTGCGGATCCTTGTGGTAGAAGGTAACAACAATTGATAGGCTACTTCACCAATTCTTCTCAATACCTTGTATGGTCCATAAAAGCGATGAGCACACTTTGTATTGGTATCTCCCTTCAAAGAAGCATGCCTTGACTTAGGGATTCTTAAAAATACATAATCCCCTTCCTTGAACTCCACATGCTTCCTCGATTCATTGGCATATTGCTTCATTTGGTTTTGTGCCTTAGCCATATTATCCTTGCACCTTTGCAATATTGCACACACCTTCTCAATCTCCTCTTTGGCTTGAGGATTCACATTTTGGCTTGAGGATTCACATTTTCCTCATTGAATGCAATGGAAGGTACATGCACCTTATACCCATACATGGCTTCAAATGGAGACATACCAATACTCATGTGATAGGTATTGTTATTGGCAAAATTCAACTAAGTGTAGCCATTTATCCCATGAAGATTGGGTGTCATAACAATAGTGTCTCAAATAGATTTCGAGCCACTTGTTCACCCTCTCAGTTTGGCCATCTGTTTGCGGATGATAGGTTGTACTTGGAGTGAGTGTGGTCCCCATGGAATCAAAGACACTCTTCCAAAAATGGCTCATGAACTTGACATCCCTATCACTCACCACTTGTTTTGGCATTCCATAATGGTTGCAACAATCCTCCCAACGATTGATTTGAATCCTTGTTTTGTTGGCAAGGCAAACACTTTTGCACAGTCATGCACATCCTTCCAAAGTCCTTTCCAAAGAAACTCTTCCGTATCTTATCATAGGTCTCGAACACTCCTAAACGACCCACCATTGGGGTGAAGAGGGCATCTATTGTAGGACTTTCAGCTTGAAGGATAAGTGAGGAACCAAATAAACCTTTCCTTTGTACTAAAGGAACCC
This sequence comes from Cibotium barometz, assembly GCF_041138505.1. Classification (NCBI taxonomy): domain Eukaryota; kingdom Viridiplantae; phylum Streptophyta; class Polypodiopsida; order Cyatheales; family Cibotiaceae; genus Cibotium; species Cibotium barometz. Next base: position 41,365,415 of record NC_141056.1, on the reverse strand, counting down.
ATTGCGCACCTCAAAATGTGGATATTCATCACATAACCCTTGTAATTTTGAAACATTGGACCATCCATGTCATCCACCAAATACTCTTCTTGTATCTCATGAATCCAATCAGAATGCACCTCCAAAATAGCATGTATAGTGCAAGCCCACATCCTAGAAAGTGCATCCGCCGCCACAACATTATCCTTTCCCGCCGTGTAAGAGATCTTGAAATCATAATTTTGCAAGGTAGCAATCCATCTCTTTTGCTTGGGAGAAAGGTTTTGTTGGGTGAGGAAAAATTGGAGTACTCGATGATCTGTCCTTACTTTGAAATGCCCACTATACAAATAGTGATGCCACTTCTTTATGGCATGCAAAATGGCCAACATTTCTTGATCATACACATGAAGCTCCCTCTCCTTCTCATGAGCTTTCTACTCTCATAAGCAACTACCCCATGTTCTTGATACAACACGGCACCAATTCCTCTCCCACTTGCATCAGCCCCCGTATAGTGAAAGGCTTAGAAAAATCAGGGCAAACCAATATTGGAGATGAAATGAGTACTTGCTTGAGCTCTTGAAAGCTCTTATCGGCCATGGCATCCCAAAAAAATGCTTCCTTCTTAATCCTATTGGCAAGTGGGACTTCCATGTGAGCATAATGGCGTATGAACCTCCGAGAAAAGGATGATAATCCCCTTAATTAAGTAGTGTTGGATGGTGTAGGCCACTCTTTCACACATTGTACCTTCTTGGGATCCATCTTAATACCATCATTACTCACAATGTGACCCAAGTATTCCACTTCTTGTGAAATAAAGGTGCACTTGCTTTGATTGGAAAACAACTTGTGCTCCCTCAATACCTTCAACACTTGCTCTACATGCATCAAGTGCTCTTCCCTTGACTTGCTGTATGCCATCAAAGAAGACCAAAACTGATTTGTAGAGGAATGGCTTCAAAACTTTATTCATGAGAGCTTGAAATGTTGCTGGGGCATTTAATAATCCAAAAGGCATAACCATGAATTGAAATAGACCCAGTTTAGCTCAGAATGCCGTCTTAAACTCATCACCATCTTTCATCCTTATTTGATGATAACCGGACTTGAGATCTATCTTGGAGAAGTGTTTTGCTCCTTTCAATTCATCAAGTAAATCATCAATCCTTGGAATGGGATATCGATTCTGTATAGTGATCTTGTTGAGATCCCTATAATCGATGCACATTCTATAAGATCCATCCTTCTTCTTCACCAAAAAAATCGGTGGGACAAAAGGTGATTGGCTTGGTTGTATGAATCCCATTTCCAAAAGCTCTTCCACCTCTTCCCACAACCTTCGAAATCCTATAAGGAAGCTTATTGACTGGTTTTGTATCCTTCTGAAGTTGTATGGCATGATCAACTTCTCTAGTAGGTGGCAAGCATTTGGGTGCTTCAAACACATCTTTGTACTCTTGTAACAAGGCATCCATCTCTTTATCATGTATTTGCAGCCCATTTTCCTCTTCTTGAGACGAGTGAGTTATAGCATGTAAACAAGGCATAAGCTCTTCAACTCTCTCTTCATTTGCTTCATGGACACCAAGGTTAAAGCATGGCTGCAAATTCCATCCAAGCATAGCTCTTTGCCTTCATGCATAAACCACATCTTCATGCACTTCAAATCCATTGAGAACCTACCCAAAGTGTGCAACCAATCACATCCAAGCACCACATCAATGGGGCCCATATCAAGCACAATCAAACGGGCATCATAGGCATATTCGAAAGACAAAGAAATCCTTGTTTGCAACCCAGCTCATGCTGTCCATTTGGAACCTCCACTTTTAGAGGCTTCATCATCTCTATTGCGCATAGTTTCAAAGAATTTATTGATTTAGAGTTCACAAAACTATGTGTGCTCCGCGAATCAACAAGTATATGAATGGATCTACCCCCAGTCTTCCCCACAAGCCTCAAAGTGCTGGAACCTTTGCATCCCGCTTTAGCTTCTTGTGAAATGGCACAAAGCATGGTTGTCTTTTTTTTTTTTGTTTCAACTTGTACCCAATCCTCTCCACCTGGATCAAAAGGAAACTCTTGAGAAGGGTCAAGAGTAGGCTCTTCTATCACCTCATTTGCACAATCTTGAAATTCAGCCTCCTCCACATAATCTAATGGTGCCTCTTTATCTTCAACCACCTCAAAAATCATGTTAGCTCTCACCTCCTTTACCTTGCAAACCTTTTTATGCTCAGGACTCCATTTCTCATTGCAAAGGAAACAAAGCCCTTTCTTCCTCTTCTCCTACATCTCTGCTTGTGATAATTGCTTAATCACTTTGCCTTTAAGGGAAGAAGATTTGGCATCACTCTTGATAGGAGGTTTGGCCATAGAACCACTCCATTTCACATTCCTTGGCTGTCCATACACACTAGGATATCGTTGTATGGGAGTAGAAGTTTGAGTGAAGTTTGCATGAGGTACATAAGGTGTTGAAAAGGTAGAAGTTGGCCATTTTACTGCATTTGGGCTGAAAGTAGATAGCTTAATTAATCATGCATTCCATCTATTTGCAACACTCCCCTTATACTTAGATTCAAAGACCTCCGCATAATACATGGCATCTTGCAAAGTTTGAGGTCTTTGAGCCTTCACATCAGCTCCAAGTGAGGATTGCAATCCATATATGTACTTCACCATTTTGTTATACTCATTCATTCCTCCAACAAACATGGAAAGCTTCCTAAATTGGTTGCTATATTCCTTGACGGAACTTCCCTTTTTCTCCAAGTCTTACCATTGTCCCACCAATTGAGCCCGTTCCAATGGAGCTGTGAAGTTTTGAACCATGGCATTTATGAATGCCTCCCAAGTGTCAAAATGCAAACCCTCATGTTGAGTAAACTGCCACCATGAATGGGCATAGTCTTCCAAATGCAACACGACAAATTGTACTTTGTCTTCTTCCTCACATGGGGATACAATGTAAAGTACATCTCCATCTTGCTAGTCCATTCCTCCAATTCCTTGGTGGTTGTGTTCACCCCTTTGAACTTGGGAAGTGTAAGCTTGTCTTCTTCCTCACATGGGGATACAATGTAAAGTACATCTCCATCTTGCTAGTCCATTCCTCCAATTCCTTGGTGGTTGTGTTCACCCCTTTGAACTTGGGAAGTGTAAGCTTGTCTTTCACATCTTTGGCTCTTGGTAATTCCAATGTAGAACGACCATGGGTATTGTGCGGTATATCCCATCTCCCACTAACATTGTAAACACCTCTTGAAGAGCCTTACATGGGATCCAAAAATATGGGCTACTTTCCAAACCAAGAACCCAGAACATGGCCACTTTGATGGTCTCTTGAAGGCATATTTGACTTTCCTTGCATACCACCAAGATTCCCATGTGAATTTGGTGCATGATCAAACCTGTCCACACCCCTTTGTACACCTAAAATACGGTCTTCAAGAGTTGCAAACCTTTCATCCAACTTGTCCACCATTTGATGCATTAACTTGGCATTCTCATTACTTTGCCACACAATCTCACTACTAATGTAGAGCACCTCTTTTTGAGCATCCTTGATTGCATCGGTTGATAAAAACAGAAGCAGGAGAGAACACACACAAGAGAAGCAAACCCTAATCCATATCCATCAATCATAAAGAAGGAGAGAAGCCATAGTCACCATCTCTCTCACACACACAAAGGAGAGAAGCCATAGTCACCATCTCTCTCACACACACAAAGGAGAACACATAGTGTTATGTCCACACTACAAAGTAAACCTAATGTAATGTCCACACCACACATGACCAGCTGGACGCGGTCATAAACACACCACACGATATCTATCTACCATACTATCACTCTGTCACGCACCCATGTGCTATCCTCCAGCTGTATACGAGCTTGATATTTCAACACTCCCCCTCAAGCTCGACATGTCCATCTCTAGGACTCCCAATCTAGTCCGGAAATACTCGAACTTATCCTTACCAAGTGCTTTGGTAAAGATATCTGCAACCTGCTCATCTGTCCGCACATATGTCAAATCAACATGCCCATCTAGCACTTTCTCTCTGATGAAGTGATAGTGGACCTCAATATGTTTGGTCCTGGCATGATAAACTGGGTTGCTAGCAAGCTGAATACTACTCATGTTGTCACAATGAATGACAACTCTCATATCACTCTGTAACCTGACATCATCTAGCAACTTCTTCAACCACATAGCCTCACATGCAGCTATGGATGCTCCACGATACTCAGCCTCTGTGGTAGATAAAGCAACTGTAGGTTGCTTTTTACTGCTCCAACTCACAGTTCCACTACCAAGGCTGAAAACATAGCCACTGGTAGACCTCTTGTCATATGCACTACCGGCCCAATCTGCATCTGTATATCCATAGACATGCATGTCTTTTCCTGCCTCATAGAAAAGACCATAATGCACGGTAGTTTTGACGTATCTCAGAATACGTCTCACAGCATCCAAGTGAGGTTTACGAGGACTCTGCATAAACTAACTCACCAAACCAACTGCATAACTGAGATCTGGCCTCGTAATGGTCATGTAGATAAGGCTACCAACCATTTTCCTGTACATGGTGATATCATCAAGCTCATCACCCAAATCAGCCCTAAGCTTCATGTTTTGCTCTAATGGTGTCAACATTGGTTTGCATGCTGTCATACCATACTTTGCCAGCATGTCAAGTGCATATTGCCTTTGCACCAGCCATATACCCTTGCTTGTTCTAATCACCTCAATGCCAAGAAAGAACCTTAAATCACCAAGGTCTTTCATATCAAACTCTTTGCATAAAGAGGCCTTAACCTCATCAATGCCTTTCCCACAATCACCTGTGATAATCAAATCATCAACATAAATGACTATCATCACGATACCATCATGTGTCTTCTTCACATAAAGTGAAGAGTCTGCATTTCCAACCACAAATCCAATACTGACAAGATATCTGCTGATCTTGTCACTCCAAGCACGAGGTGCTTGCTTCAAACCATAGATTGCTTTCTTTAACCTGCAAACAAAAGTCAGATATTTTGGATGTACATATCCTTCTGGCTGTTCCATGTACACCTCTTCTTGTAGTTCACCATTCAAGAAAGCATTTTTTACATCCATTTGATGTAAAGCCCAACCTTTTTGTGCTGCTAGTGCAATGATAGACCTCACTGTAGCCATCTTAGCCACTGGGCTGAAAGTTTCATCATAATCAAGACCATAAGTTTGTGCATATCCTTTAGCGACCAGCCTTGCCTTATGTCTCTCTAGGCTGCCATCTGACTTGCATTTTACCTTATACACCCATTTGCAACCAATTGCATTCTTTCCTTGAGGTAACTTAGCCAATTCCCATGTATCTTTTTTGTCCAAAGCATCCATCTCTTCATCCATGGCTTTCTCCCATACATGCTCTCCAATAGCCTCTGTATAGCATGTAGGTTCCACATGCTTTACCATAGATGTCATGTATGCATAGTGCATAGCAAAATCTCTATATATCAATCTTTCAACTGGATATCTGACTCTCTGGGATCTCCGCAATGCATGCGGGTCACTCTGTATACCTGTAACTCTAGCATGTGGTGGTACATATCTGTCCTGCCTAGCACCAGGTGTGCGTAAAACAGAACTCTCAGAACTAGATGACTCATAACCTGTGATTCCAATGCCTTCGACTTTCTTCTTACCTTTATCCATAGCAGTACTGCCAGTGCTCACACTCTCATGCCTCAAACGTCCTGACCATGGACGTACACTGCTACTCTCAGCTTCTGCTGGCCCAAACATAGTAGTAGAACTAGAACTTGCTTGTGATGGCAAGTTCATAGGCACATTAGCCTCAAGTGAGTCAATGACTCCCTCATCTTTTGCTTTGTACCAACTAGCAAGCTCATCAAACACCACATCTCGTGAGATGACTACTTGTCTAGTTTGAGGGTTATAACATTTGTAGGCCTTTCGATCCTGTGCATATCCAACAAATACACATTTCTCTGCCTTAGGATCCAACTTCCGTCTTCTTTCATCAGGCACATGAACATAAGCTACGCATCCAAAGACTTTGAGATGTCCAATGTCTGGCCTGTAACCTCTAAGCCACATCTCTGGCGTGCTTCCATGAATGGCTGCTGTAGGTGTTTTGTTCAGGATATACACTGCAGTAGCACATGCTTCTGCCCAATAGTAATCTGGCATGCTCTTTTCATTGAGCATTGCCCTTACCACTTCACATATGACTCGATTCTTTCTCTCAGCCACACCATTCTGCTGAGGTGTATACCTGCATGTCAACTGTCTTCTTATCCCATGCTTCCTCAAGAAATGCGCAAAAGCTTTTGAGGTGTATTCACCACCTCCATCTGTTCTCAAACATTTAATCCAACAGCCATATTGCTTTTCTACAAGAGCTTTGAAATCCATGAACTTTTCCAGCACTTCACTCTTCTCTCTCAGAAAGTATATCCATGTCATCCTGCTGAAGTCATCTATAAATGTCACATAGTATAGACTTCCTTTGATAGATGGATTTTGTGCAGGGCCCCATACATCACTGTGTACTATCTCAAGTGGCCTGTTACTCATATTTCCTTCTCTAGGAAACCTCAACCTTGCCTGCTTTCCAAACTGACAGGCTTCACAAACATGCATATGTCCATCATATTTGAATCTAGGCAATCCACTGACAATGCCTCTTGTTTGCATGTTCTTTAATCTCTATATATTGACATGTCCAATCCTCTTGTGCCACATGTCAATGTCCTGCACAATCCCATTGCTCTTTGAAAACATGGCTGAGCTCAATTCTGGTATGCCTGCATCCAATTTGAACAACCTTCCTTCCTTCTTGCCCTTGGCAATCAATCTACAGCCATGCTTAAAGTCTTCCACAAAACAGCCATTCTCATTGAATCTTACTTGTAGTCCCTACTCAACCATTTGGCCTACTGATGCCAAATTCTTTGTGATGGATGGTACATATAACACTTTTGACATATTATTCACATTTCCATCATGCATCCTCAAAGGCACACTGCCAACATGTGTTATAAGATGCTGAGTATCATCTCCTGTGACCACATAACCATTTGTATCCAATGGTTGCATCTTCTCAAACCACTCACCATGACATGTCATGTGGTTTGAGGCACCTGAATCCATATACCATGACTCATCTCCAGCATTCTGAGAATCCATTGTCCCCATAATGTGCTTCATCGCAAAAAGATGATTTGAACTCCCATCATTGTTACTAGTAGATGCATAATTTCCATGTTGTGGTCTTCCATTCCTCACATCATTCTGCTTTTTGTAACAATCTTTTGCCATATGTCCAAGTTTGCCACAATAGTGACATTCAATTCCATTCAAATTTTGTTGAGGACCTTGCCATCGTCCTATACCACGAGCACCTGTTCCAAATCTCCCCCTATGGGATTGAAATCCACGACCTCCACGTGATCCAAATGATGACTGTGAATTCTGAAAATTCTGATTTGATTGTGGTTGAGTAGACCTGTCATTCCAACCACGTCCTCCACGGCCTCGAGGGGTAAATCTCCCCCTGCCTCGAAAGCCTCTAGATGAGTAAAAAGCCTGATTCCTTGCATGCTCATCATTGCTTGACGAGGATGCACCACCTGTAAGACTCATACCACCAAGTCCAAGTTTCAATTCTTCCACAATGAGCAATGACACAAGCTCATTAAAGTCTGGCATTCCTCCCAACCTTACTGAGATGGAAGTGTCAAAAGATTTGTATTCTTTGCCTAAACCACGCAATGTGAGAGCAACCAAATCATCATCATCCATTGGGGCATGGATTGATGACAAGGAATCTGCATAACCCTTGATTTCCTGAACATACTCATGTATACTCCTATCCCTTCGTGTTACACTGTGAATCTGTTGCTTTAGTTGTATCTTCCTTGCACCAGTGTCTGTCTCATACATTCGGCACAATATACCCCATGCTTCTTTCAGTGTATCTGCATCTTGGATGTGAATAAGCAAGGCATCTGTTACACATATTGAAAAATAATGCAACACTTTCGAAGACCGCTCTACCCATTGCTTGTGAGCCAACAACTGAGCATTATTTGGTTGAGGAGGTAGGAATGGCTCCTTCATCCGATACAAGGCTCCACAATCCTTTTCCTTTCAAAAAACTCTTCATTCGAAACTTCCACACTTGGAAGTTAGTTCTGTCAAGCTTCTCTCCAACAATTTGTATTGGGCCATCTCCCATTTTGAATACCTGTGATGTACCCTGATGTAACACTCTTCCCGATGCTTTCCAAAGCTCCAAATGATTATGAACCAAGCTCAATATGTGATATACATATGCATTCACACCACAAATGACTTCATGTTGCATAAGAACTTCATTTGTATCATCAAAATTGAAAAGGGGTAAAGTTGAATTTTCTGGTTTTTTCTCGCCAGTAATTTCTCGCTAGTAACCAGTCAAAGATTATGCTCTAAATCCTTCAAATCTTGTCCAAATGCAATGATTCAACTTGCATTGGCTTCCCAACACATTGCTCCAACATATCCTAGAAGGGTTTGATCAAATTCTTCAAGGTGAATGAGAACCACCAATTTTTGTAGCTTCCTGGTTTGCCTTTTTCTGCATCTGTCAGGTACCACCTCTCACTAAAAGTGCTCTATCTCCTTCAAATCTTATCCAAATTCAAAACTTTTTGAATCAAAAGTTTAGCAACTCATAGGACTCTACTTGTACCAAAGGAATTAGGCCAATTTGATATAGACAAGGATTAATGCCTTGATTAATAATGCTTTGTTTCTGGACAGACTTTCTGCAAACCTGCAAACCTCTGCTAATTGAGTTCAATGAGCTCCAAATACATCAAATGAGCTGCCCCAAATGTTATCTTGCTCTCAATCACACTTTTGCTAAGTACTCCAAGCTTTAAAGCATCCAATTTGGTGTCCAAATGAGGGAATTAGACCATAATCATTGCAAACTGTCCAAGAAGCTCTTCCAGAATGCGCCGCCTACTCCTGGGGGCTGTAGAAGAGGGGCAATTCACAATTGAGTTGATAATATTCTTAGCAATGACCTAAACCAACTTGAGCTTGAAGGGTTTGACTCAATTCTTCCTCTAGCTTCTGCAATCGATCCTCGACCGGGCATATGTTCTCTGTTTTTGTAGAGTCCAAAAAACCAGAGTTTTTTTCTTCACAAATTGCCTGTAATGCATCAATTTTCCATGCAATGACTTGCCCCAAAGTTGCTAATACATGTGTTCATTCACAATACATGAGAGCCTCAGTGTTTGCTTTGCATTTGATCCAATACATTTGCCAAGACACACTCCTTCATAAGCTTTCCATTAAAGCTTCAAAAACAGAAATTTTCTGCTTGCTTTTGCACCTTTAATCTTCTCTTACACTTGCTCTTGATACGTGCAATCCGCAGAGGGGGTCTTGCTACACTTACCAATGGTCCTTAGCTCTCAGATCTGATGCTGATGTGTGCTCCACAGCTTCTCCTTTGCTCCAAGCTTCAATGGCTTCCTTCACAGCTTTTTCTTCTTCTTCCCTCTTCTCTCACTCACTCTCACAACACAGCTAATGAGCTCTAGGCTCTGATACCATGATAAAAAACAGAAGCAGGAGAGAACACACACAAGAGAAGCAAACCCTAATCCATATCCATCAATCATAAAGAAGGAGAGAAGCCATAGTCACCATCTCTCTCACACACACAAAGGAGAACACAACATAGTGTTATGTCCACACTACAAAGTAAACCTAATGTAATGTCCACACCACAGATCATAAACACACCACACGATATCTATCTACCATACTGTCACTTTGTCAGCACCCATGTGCTATCCTCCAGCTGTATACGAGCTTGACATTTCAACATCGGTGAGAGTGAAAGATACATGTCCCCTCTGCGCATCGAATTCAGGGGTGCTAGCAGCGAAAGTAGCAACTTCATGCATAGGGCAGAGACTCCTACTTGGGGCCTCACCCACGAATGTCCGGACAAGAGACTAATCCCTCGCTCCCAAAACTGGACCCGGAAAAAACTTCCCTCGCCCAGAATGCATAGGAGATTCCTCCAGGAGAATTTTATTCTAACGTAGTCACGAGCCTTAATTTATCCTTTTTCATTCTGACCGAACCCGCAGGTCACAAAGGGAGGAACTTGCACTTGGATCATAGAGACCAATGCTTTTTTCCCCGTCAAGAGGCACATCCGTTGATTCTTTTCCATAGAACAAGGATTACCCGTGATTTACTTCAACTATCGTAACTTAAACAAAATTGAATTTTATTTTAGGAATCCATCAGCCCAACCTAACACCATCCAGTCCCATGGGTTAGCCAACCGCCCAACCACTGTATTGATAGGTTCAATAGTTCCTATAGCCCATAGTACCTAGGAGTTTAATCACATAAAAACCATATGGACTGTCAGTTGGAGATCAGTAAGATCAATCAACAAGATCCATGTAAAAGAGCCATGAAGACCAGCAAGGCCAATCAACCAGGTCCATCCTGTTTTCAGAAAACAGCTCCAACTCATTTTCTTCCTATATGCAAGCGTGGGTATCCTAGGCGACCCAGAGCCTGAGCATCGTATGGTCAGCACCCTCTGGGTTCCTTTAGCAGGTGACCTAGCACTTCACTCATAGGCCGCTTCCTTGGTCCCTCATCCACCGTACCAAAAGCTCACCATTTTAATCTAACTGAGGCTTGTCAAGACCTCGGCCGACCTTGCTACGCGAGACATCCTTCATTGACTCTCCATCAACTATTGCAACTTTTTTACTTAGGTCCCCACCACGACCTCATTCACAAGATGGTCAAAATGCTTCCCCAACATTCTTGACATAAAACAATATTTAAAAAACATCTACAAATACAGTTCCAAACAAAATTCTCATATTTCCTCATCATCCCACATCCTTTCACATTATTCCTCATCATATTTCATCATTACACATCATTTCTCATCGTCCCATTCCCAGTCATTTCTCATTATTCCACGTCATTTCTCATTATCCCACGTTTTCTACATTAAGTCACATCCAATCACATCATTCCTATATCAACTCACATCTAATCACATCATTTCACATCCATTCACATCCATTCACATCATTTCTAGATTCATTCACATCATTTCACATCCATTCCTATCCATTCACATCATTTCACATCCATTCCTATCCATTCACATCATTTCTACATCTATTCACATGCATTCACATCATTTCTACATCCATTCACATCCATTCTCATTATTCCTCCATTCATTCACATCCATTCTCATCATTCTTACATTCATTCACATCATTCCTACATTCATTCACATCCATTCACATCATTCCTACATTCATTCACATCCATTCATATCTATTCTCATCATTCCTACTTTCATTCACATCATTTCACATCCATTCACATCATTTCACATACATTCACATCATTCCTACATCCATTCACATCCTTTCTCAAATTTCTCAAAATAAAATATGCTTAATATTCTTCTTTTTGAATAAAAGATTCATGGGATTTACAAAATCAATTATACCCATATTTTCTCTTTTAGTATAAACACTAATCCATTTATCTAAATGAATCATTTCCATAATTCTCATAAATTTAATGATTCTATAAAATTTGTGCATAATCTTCTTTATTTTTCTGACTATTGAATAATGCTCAAAACTCCTCTTTTAGCATAAAAATATCTATGCCTAGAATATGATAGGAATTCCTCTTTTTGTTTTATTAAAACCATGCATAAAAATAAGATTTATATTCTTTTCTGAAAAATTTTACCATAGCTTCGCTGCAATTACTGAGAATATCAAATTTCTATTTAAAAATGAATACTTGTAATGAAAATATGATAAGAACTCCTCTTTTAGACTAAAATTAAATTATGCATACATAGCATAATTATGATTAATTCTCTTGATTAATCTAAAATAACCATTCCTCATTTCTAAAAATGTTAGCATAACCCTCTTTCAATTTAGAATGAGTTAATATGATTTTTCAATATCATAAACAAGTTTAAAATAATTAATCATCCTTTTTTTAGATTAAAAACATAAAAATAACTAATCTCTTTCTCTAGTTTGTCAAGCTTAGAGTTTGGATTAGGATAAAGAGATTATCATCAAGAATTATCCTTCTACCAAGGATCTAGCCATAAAGATGATTAATCTTTTCAACAGATATTTCCTTAAAGAAAATATTATAATTAAGCATAAAGATTAACATTAATCTAATTAGACATTATGAATCTTTGGAAAGCTTGATTTGAAGAAAAAAAACCATTGCTTTAAAAGCTTTTCAAGCTTTAGAGGGGTTGAGAAGAAGAAAATCATTGAGAGGAATAGAAAAAACCATTAAATTAGAGCTTACCCTTGATTTTGGCTTGCTTATTTGGATAGAAGTGAAGCCCCCAAGCAAGTCCTTGGCCACCAAGAGGGGGAGGGTAATTTCTAGGAGAGGATGGAGAACAGAGAAGCTCCAAAGCTCTCAAGAGAAGAGGCAAATTAGAGGGATAATAGAAATATGCTAATTTAGAGATAATACTAGCATGATATTGCTCAAAGATAAAAATACAAAGGAATGAGGGTCTATTTATAGGTGAGTGAGGCCACTAACCAAGTCTAATTGGGTTCTAGAGCCTTCCAGCTTCAGTTTGATCCAATTCGGACAAGATTTGGATCAGTTTGATCCAATTCGGACAAGATTTGGATCAGTTTGGCCCCTTTTTTTATCCAATTTGCACCAGGAGAGAGGAGAGATAAAATATCTTGACTTTTTTGAATTAAAAATATCAAGCAATGATGATAAAAAAGGCGCCTACCTCAAGTGGCTTTCCCTCCTTATTACTGAGGTGTCAAAAATGCATCATTTTACCAAAATATCCCTTTTTTTTTTACTAATATACCTTAATTTTTAACTAATAAACCCTGTACTCAGTCAACTCTTCATCTTATGTGAGCATTTACACATTTTTGGGATATTTTCTTTTATTCTTTGCATTTTTGTCATCCCAACACTTGGATTAATCCTATTGGCCCTTTGGAACCTTATTTGGGCCTTAATCCAAAAATTTCTAAAAATGTGGACCCTTAGGCCAAGGTCTCTTATACATATATTCAATTAATTCCTAATGCATATTGGAAAGTTCATTTTGAACTTCTGTTTCAGGGTAATTCATTTTAGATATCAGGAGAATTTTTGTATCAAAAAATATCTCAATTTTGAATTACCTCTCTCTAGACATTTTCTCTCTCTAGGCCAAAATTGGGTAAAACAAGATATTTTTCCATTTCTGAGGGGGGATGATTACAAGAGATAGAAGGGGAGGTTCTTACACCTTTACATCTCAAAAGCTGGAGGGAGGAATCTTACAGAGAGCAATCCTTAACATATTCAAAGTAATGTTACCCAATGAGATTTGATCATGTCCATTAGTGTGCAGCATCGGCATTCCTTCATTCACTATTTGCCCACTAATGTCATGAAGAGGTACTCTATCTTGTTGCATAGCCCTTAAACTTTGCCCGTGTTCAACAATGGAATATGGATTCTCACTCAATGGAGCATCATCCACATGTACCATGTCATCACACGAACCACTTCATTGGCATCATCATGAGCTTGGTTGTCTTCCACGGGCACTTGTGCTTGAGATCTCGATGGCCTTCCCCGGTTTCCCATGCTACCAAGTGGTTAATATAGCAAACGACAATCAAATTTGAGTTCTTTAGTTTGCCACGTTCGCCTTGATGAGATGAACACTTCTATCACCCTGGAGCACCCCTATACCTCTCTATTTTGACTTTTAGCTGAAAGTCAACTATGAGAGATTGACCATCCAAACGGTAACGGAATTGGAAACTTGTTGGCTCATTTGGAAGCTATTAGGAGTGTTCTTAAGCTATGTAAACACCTTCAATTCAGCCCGCATTATTTTTTATTGAATTAGGGTTTTCAGTCTGACAGAATTGTGTCCTTTTTGTACTCTGAGATGGTGTCCGAATCAACCACTTGATGGCTAGTTGGGTTCACCTTAAGACGCCCTTTTAAGGCTTCCAAAGACCCTTGAGAGATCTTGAACGGATTGGGACTGAATTGCACTTCTGTACCCACCACTGCAGAGTGTAGGAAAATCACAAAAATTTTACCATAGTCTCCCCGCAATTCAGCCCAAATCTCAATCAAAACCCATAAGCACTTGCCCAATATCCAATCATGATATAATGCCCCAAGTGATCACTATCAAAAGCATATACTTACTTATGCAACTCTTATGCTTCGACCACTATCAAGTATCTATGGCATGCCCAATCAAGTGACAATTGGCTTCCATAGCCTCACCATGCTTGCAATATAATCGAGTGTGTGTCGAAGGAGCGCTTTATGCTTGCCGATCTCTCAGCCAAGCCTTCCCACCCTCATACCTAGTCCGATTACCTAGTCCAATTCTTTTACATAAAAAGAGAAATTTCCATGATAATTGAGATCCAAGAAATTAAATGGTTAGCATAATTCAAATTATGAGTATTTATCAAAAAAAAAATTTGAGCATTATTACTTTTATTAGAAAATATGGGTAGAATTGATTTTTGTAAATCCCATGAATCTTTTACCCAAAAGAAGAATATTGAATATATTTCACTTGAAAATTTTGAGAAAGAATATAAAAATATCCAATTGGCAGAAATTTAGAAAAGTCCCATCATCGGTATCGAAAGTAGAAAATGTTACTAAATATGAATAGATGTGAATAGATGTGAATACGATGTAATAAGATGTAATGCGATGTGACAGGATGTGATGAGATGTGGGTGGGATGTGATGTGATGTAAATGGATGTGGATGTGGATGTGGATGTGAAGAGATGTGGATGGGATGTGATGTGATATAAATGGATGTGGATGTGGATGTGGATGTGAATGTGAATGTGATGAGATGAGATTGAGATGTGATAATATGTGAAAGGATGTGATGTGATGTAAATGGATGTGGATGTGGATGTGAAGAGATGTGGATGGGATGTGATGTGATGTGATGTAAATGGATGTGGATGTGAATGTGATGAGATGAGATTGAGATGTGATGATATGTGAAAGGACGTGATGTGATGTAAATGAATGAGAATGAGATGTGGATGTGATGTAATGTGGGTGGAATGAATGTGATGTGATGTGGATGCAATGAATGTGATGGATGTGAATGGGTGTGATGGATGTGAGTGGATGTGATGAGATATGAATGGATGAGATGTGATGTGAATGGATGTGAATGTGAGGTGATGGTATCTAAATGGATGTGATGCGATGTGAATATGATATGATGAGATGTAAATGGATGTGAGTATGATGTGATGTGACATGAATGGATGAGATGTGATGTGATGTGATGAGATGTGGATGTGGATGGATGTGATGTGATGAGATATGAATGGATGAGATGTGATGTGAATGGATGTGAATGTGATGTGATGGTATCTAAATGGATGTGATACGATGTGAATATGATATGATGAGATGTAAATGGATGTGAGTATGATGTGATGTGACATGAATGGATGAGATGTGATGTGGATGGATGTGATGTGATGAGATGTGGATTTGAATGAATATAAATGAATGTGATGTCATGTGAATGGATGGATGAGATGTAAGGTGGATGAATGTGCACTTTTACCGCACGAGTCGGAGCTGGGGACTTGCCGAACACCGTATGCGAGCCACGAATGGCTGCAAGCATATAACCAGAACCTAGCAAGCTCAAACAGAAAGCAAAGGTGTGTCACTTACCGCTCAAACCGCCGCCGTGAAGAATTCTCACCGTCGTAGTGAAGAAGGAGCCGCTGTCGCCGCTCTACCGCCTCGCCGCCGCCGTGCCGCCACACAGTGCTCGATCGCTCTCTCTCTCTCTCTCTCTCTCTCTCTCTCACATACGCAGGAGAAGGGGAACGAGAAGATAAGGCAAGAGCACACTTGTATTCAACACATTGAGAATGAGAGTTTTGGGTTACATTTGACTCTTATACGTGACTTAGCCATTCACACATGGGCGTCCATACATAGCCGGCCGATCCTAACCCTTATCCTGCTGATATTCAAGGGGTGCCTCTCATCGGCGATCACCCAATCCCTTTATCCTTTACATATGGTGCCGACAAGCCCGACCCATGACTCAGAATATCTAAATTAATTACATGACGTAAAACATAGTACGTCTCAATGTCCGTCATAGGTTAACATGCCCCCCTTCCTGATGTAGATTTCATCCTCGGAAGCTATGGTATGGTAAGCTCGATAGGGTTTGTTGTCGTAGACCGTTTGCAAAACAGGGAAGTAGAGTGAAAGTATGCTGGAATTCAAAAGATATAAAGTGTAATAAATTCAAGCATGTTAGACCACAATGGATGTTGCTATGAGAACTTAGTTTAAGGGATCACATGAATGAGCTAGTGTAGCAAATTAACAGGAGTTTAAAATTATTGAAAGTAAATCAAGAGTTAGCAAGGTGTCAAAGGTTAATCAAGAGTTAGCAAGGTGTCAAAGGTTAATCAAGGTTTATAAGTGGCCTAAGTCAAGGAAAATAACCAAGCTTAATAAATAAACAGATGACCACAATGTGTCTACTCTAAGAACAAGTTAATACCACGAGCCTAGGGACACAAGAAACATCAGAGTTACAGGAGCCTTTTGCCTTTATTTCTTTATGCACGTGACAATTTTTACACACAATGGCGACCTACCTAAGGCAAAACTAACATCGATCCTGGTACCATGTTTAACACAAAGCATTATCCAGGAATCTATTAGTTCACCTTAGGCAAGGCTACCCCCTACCAACCAAGGCATCGGTCTGGAGTAGAATACTCCTCGCCTACCAAGTGTCAATAAGGTGATAGGCCAACATTAGAGCACATAATAGACTTGCATTTCCATTTATTGTAAGCTTTTTTTTATAAAAAATTTATTTCTTTTGATCTTCGCTCCTAAACTATAATGTGTTCTTGCATCCTTTCGACCAAGGGGTAAAAGCTATGTCCTAGAGGTCAACACACACATAGCCAGGTTGTTCAAACATTAAGATGGTTATAACCCTAGACTTAAGACAACCATATTCCAGGTTAACTAGAGACTTCATGCATTCTCAAGAATATAGCCAATAAGGTTAAGCTCATTAATGATTTACACTAGCACGTCAGGCAACTTCAAAACTAAGTAGTACTTTGACAAGTTCCATGTGGTCATGTCTTCATTTATGCAATTAATTGAACAATAAAAATGAAAGAGAGTTGGTATGGAAGAATTACACCTCCTTGGTTCGATGAGAGAAATGCCCGCAATTTGATGAGATATTTATGTATGAGCGTTGCGGCTATCTCAGGACTTGAAAGCAAACCCACCTCAAACTTTTCAACCTGTACAACCAACTAACAAGCACTATACCTCGAGAGGCACATCAGTGTGAAAAATTAAAGACTCGTTTAAGGAATCCAAACTAGAAAAAACTTGAAAACACTAACCTACCTACCAGTCACCACACTACTACTGAGGATACGGTAAGAGGATGTTGTAGAGTCCTGGCTCTAGCCCTAAGGCTAAGCCTCTATCCGCATCATCCAAATAAATAAAGTTAGCCTTAGTAGTGCCATGAGTTTCATCCATCCATTCATCGTCGTCAGATATATCTTTTTCGTTTTTCCATCCACATAGACTCATCAAGAATGTAACCATGCGAGGATAGTCATCTTGTGGAAAATGAAAGTTTTGGGCTATCGGGGATATGTCCTCTACGAAGTAGGGGTCAGTCATGGTCAATAGGCGAATTAGCCATTCTAATTTCTCAATATTTTCCTTTCTGGCTAGTACATCTATATGATCCAATTCGGTTTTAATCACAGGATAGCACATGTGAAATATCTGAGAAAGGTACAGATGATACCTCTCACCAAAGGTGAGAGGATAGCACATGTGAAATATCCAATTTGGTTTTAATCACAGGATAGCACATGTAAAATATCTGAGAAAGGTACAGATGATACCTCTCACCAAAGGTGAGAGGATAGCACATGGAGGGAACCGTAAACTTAGGGCGCAAATGGATGTTAGCCACCAAGTGCAATATTGATTGGGCAACCAGGGTGGCAACTAGAGTTGAATTACAGGGTGGCAACCAGGGTGGGTGTCATAGGCAACCAGAGTGGCAACTAGAGTTGTGCAGAATTCCTGAGACAGGGATTTTCTTCTTGTTGACACCTTTAATTTGGATAGCACTCTTGGATAAAGGTGTTTTTCCAAGTTGACACCACACGCCATATGATAGCAAATTGTGTTGAGCTCCTGTATCCAATAATGCATTATACAACACCTCCCCGCCGTAAGGACTCTGTAACTCAATTGGGTGTCTTAGAGGTGGGTCAGATTCTAGTGAATCCTCCTCTGCCTCCTCGAAAAATACTTGCGTAATTCCCAAGTTGGCTTCTCATTGGCGCCTAGCACGCTGTTGACGTTCGTTGGCTTCAATTCTTGCTTGTATCTTCTTAAGCTCAGCTTGTTCTTTAGCTGCCTTCTTCTGATGGATTGCATGTAACTCCTCTTGGCTCAGGGGGTCATAGTATCTTTTGAATTTACTCCCATTAAGGAATCCAATGGTTTCAACTCCGTCGAGAGTCTCCACTCGGATGGTACCTTGCGGGGTAATTTCACATACTCTATACGGTCCCTTACCAGCATATTTGAGCTTCTTCTTTTCGTTACGCACTCCATACATCAGGACTTTATCCCCAACCTTGATGTCCTTGTCCGTTAGGTGGCGATCAAACCATTTTTTCCTTCTATCCTTCTCCACAAGGGCATTGTACACAGCCAATTGTCTTTCTTCGTTTAGCCACTCAAGGATATACATGCGCTCTACTAAGGGATTACCATCCCAACCCTCTTGAGTAGCAACACGAAGACTAGGAATGACAAATTCCCACGGCATGACTGCTTCTTGGCCATATACCATTTTGAATGGTGTGCAATTAATAGCCACTTTGTACGCAGTACGATAGGCCCATAAAGCTGTCGTAAGCTTTAGATCCCAATCCATGCGATGAGCTTCAACTGTCTTTGTCAAAACAGAGATTAAGGTCTTGTTGGTACTCTCGGCTTGGCCATTCGCTTGCGGATAGTAAGGAGTAGATTTATGATGGAGATCATGAAATTTGTTGTGAGCTCCTTAATCATGTCATTTATAAAATGCGTACCAGTTCAAAAGGACAACCAAAGCGTGTGATTATATTTTAAAAGAGGAACTTGGCTGTTGTCCTTGCATCTTCCTTACGTGTCGCTTTCGCTTCAGCCTATTTGGTCATATAGTCAGTGGCCACAATAATATAGCGAGATTGTGTGTTGCGGGCCGCTGGGCTAATCGGACCTACAAAGTCTAAACCCCACTTTTCAAATGGTTGGCTTACTTTAATTGGGTGTAGGGGCATCTGGTCTTTCCACTGGGGTTTCTTGTATCGTTGGAATTCATCGCAACCCTTCACAAAAAGTGATGCATCTTGGAACATAGTGGGCCACCAATACCCTGATTGTAAGATCTTTCGCACAGTTAAGTCTCCGAAGAAGTGACCACTGGCTACGCCCATATGTGCCTCTTGCAAAATGTATAGATACTCATCCTCTCGGGCACAACACCTAAGAACGTCATCCTTTCCTCTTTTATAAAGAGTCCTGACTATCAGGCAATAGGGTTCGCATTCTTTGATCAGCTTTCGAGCTAGATCTTTACGAAGCTCCTTGGGTGGAAAGCCATTAACCAAAAAGTTAATAATCTTCTCACTCCATTCAGGCATTGTCTCCACCATGAACAGGGAAGTGTCAGGTAAGTCATCATCAACTCCCGTAGGAGCCTCACCATTAGGTATGCGAGACAAATGATCAGCCATAACATGTTTTTTGCCAGGTCTCACAACAACAATGAAATCAAACTTGAGAAGAATCAATAGCCATCGTGTGATTCTTCCTGTGGAGCATGGATTGTTTACCAGATACAACAATGCTTGATGATCCACATAGAAAACAAACTTGGTGGCAAGGAGGTAATAAATTTCCTTACTGCATATATCATTGCCAACCCTTCTCGCTCCATAGTGGTGTAGTTCATCTCAGCATCGTTCAACTGGCGACCGACTAGCAAAGCTAATGGGGTAGTCTAGTTTGTGTTCTCCAGGTTGAGTTAACACACACCCAATAGCAAAGTTTGATGCATCAATATGCACATGGAAGATCAAATCCCAGTTAGGCATTCACAAGATTAGCACTCGCCAAGGCCTTCTTTAATAGCTCATACGCACGGTCACAATCTTCGGTCCAAATAAACTCGATGAGAAGCTTATACAATGGTCAAGCTATCTCAGCGAAGAATAGAATAAACCTTCGATAATAACCAACATGGCCCATAAAGCGTTGGACTCCCTTATAGTTGGTGGGTGGGGGCAATTCCAGAATGACATTGATTTTACTCTCGTCGGTGGAAATCCCATTTTTGGACACTATATGCCCTAAGATAACTCTGTGTTTAACCCAGAATTGGCATTTGAAAGGATTCAATGAGATGCGATATAATCTACAACTTTCAAATATTTTTCGTAAATAAACACATCAAGTGCTCGTCCCAAGAGGAATGAACACAAAGATCATCTAAGAACAAAAGTCCTTTAGATATTCCTTAAAGGCTGTGTTTATCAATCGTTGGAATGTTGCAGGTGCATTGGTCAAGCCAAAAGCCATGACGCGAAAGGCAAACACTCCAAACTCCGTGATAAATGCTGTTTTAGCTTGGTCCTCGACTGCAATTGTGATCTGATTTTGTAACCCGAGTACCCATCTAAAAAGCTATATGCCTTCTTGCCTGCCACTCTTTCAAAGCACATGTTCAGAATACGGCAAGGGGTAATGATACCTTCTGGTGGCTGCATTAACCTTTTTGAGATCAACGCACACTCTGAGTTTCCCATTCTTCTTTGGTACGATGACTATCGGAGAAATCCATTCTGAGTGCTCAATAGGGTATGTGAATCCACATTTTACAAGCTTTCAATTTCCTCTTGTATAATCTTTGCGTATTTAGGATTCATTGGGTAGGGACATTGCTGGACTGGTTTAGCAGTGCTAATCATTGGAATCGTGTGTTGCACCACCGAGGGTGGAACACCCTTCATATCATGATATGTCCAAGCAAATATGTCTTTGAATTCCTTAAGAAGCTTCTTGAGTGTAGCTTCCTCTGTCTGGGTGAGGTCTTGAGCAATAAAAACTGGGTTAGACTCCTCACCTGGATCTGCTAGTTTTATCTCCTTAACTACCATCGAGCCATCGTAGACACCGCTACGCCCATTGGTAGGCGTTCGTTGGGCTTTTGTGTAGACCACTTTGCATTCCCCTGTGGTAAATGATTTGAAATGCTCGGGTGCGGGGTGTAAGTCTACTGGTTCTTGTTGTGCCAGGCTTTTTTCTTTTAATTCCGCCTCCTTTTGTTGTTGCTGAGCTAACTCTTGGTTTTGTCGCCTTCTCGCAGTACGACTTAGTTTAGGTTTCTCTTCGATTTCTAATTGGGCGACGTCATGAGGTTCGGGAATACACCACATGACACTTTGGAGGTATTGTCCCCAATTATCCGCTAACTTCCGATGAGCGTCAATGGCTCCTACATAACTAAGCCATTCTGCAGTGGATCTCTCTTTGTTTATTGCAGTTCGTACATTAGCTCGATAGCGTTGGCGCTTATGTCTCGTTTTCTTCTTACCAAGTTTTTGATTTTTGTTTCTATCAGATTCGGACTCACTTGGTCGATCTTCACTTGTATCCCTCTCACTTTCGGATGAACTGCAGGAGGTCACCGTCCTAGGCCTTGAGCACATTGCTTCCACACTTGGGTGAATATTTGATTCATCCCCCCCATCAGGCTCAGAGTCAGTTTCTTCTTGAGATTCAGACGACTCAGAGTTGCATGATAAAAAACAAAAGCAGGAGAGAGCACACACAAGAGAAGCAAACCCTAATCCATATCCATCAATCATAAAGAAGGAGAGAAGCCATAGTCACCATCTCTCTCACACACACAAAGGAGAACACAACATAGTGTTATGTCCACACTACAAAGTAAACCTAATGTAATGTCCACACCACACATGACCAGCTGGACGCGGTCATAAACACACCACACGATATCTATCTACCATACTGTCACTCTGTCAGCACCCATGTGCTATCCTCCAGCTGTATCCGAGCTTGACATTTCAACACTCCCCCTCAAGCTCGACATGTCCATCTCTAGGACTCCCAATCTAGTACGAAATACTCGAACTTATCCTTACCAAGTGCTTTGGTAAAGATATCTGCAACCTGCTCATCTGTCTGCACATATGTCAAATCAACATGCCCATCTAGCACTTTCTCTCTGATGAAGTGATCGTGGACCTCAATATGTTTGGTCCTGGCATGATAAACTGGGTTGCTAGCAAGCTGAATACTACTCATGTTGTCACAATGAATGACAACTCTCATATCACTCTGTAACCTGACATCATCTAGCAACTTCTTCAACCACATAGCCTCACATGCAGCTATGGATGCTCCACGATACTCAGCCTCTGTGGTAGATAAAGCAACTGTAGGTTGCTTTTTACTGCTCCAACTCACAGCTCCACTACCAAGGCTGAAAACATAGCCACTGGTAGACCTCTTGTCATATGCACTACCGGCCCAATCTGCATCTGTATATCCATAGACATGCATGTCTTTTCCTGCCTCATAGAAAAGACCATAATGCACGGTAGTTTTGACGTATCTCAGAATACGTCTCACAGCATCCAAGTGAGGTTTACGAGGACTCTGCATAAACTGACTCACCAAACCAACTGCATAACTGAGATCTGGCCTCGTAATGGTCATGTAGATAAGGCTACCAACCATTTTCCTGTACATGGTGATATCATCAAGCTCATCACCCAAATCAGCCCTAAGCTTCATGTTTTGCTCTAATGGTGTCAACATTGGTTTGCATGCTGTCATATCATACTTTGCCAGCATGTCAAGTGCATATTGCCTTTGCACCAGCCATATACCCTTGCTTGTTCTAATCACCTCAATGCCAAGAAAGAACCTTAAATCACCAAGGTCTTTCATATCAAACTCTTTGCATAAAGAGGCCTTAACCTCATCAATGCCTTTCCCACAATCACCTGTGATAATGAAATCATCAACATAAATGACTATCATCACGATACCATCATGTGTCTTCTTCACATAAAGTGAAGAGTCTGCATTTCCAACCACAAATCCAATACTGACAAGATATTTGCTGATCTTGTCACTCCAAGCACAAGGTGCTTGCTTCAAACCATAGATTGCTTTCTTTAACCTGCAAACGAAAGTCGGATATTTTGGATGTACATATCCTTCTGGCTGTTCCATGTACACCTCTTCTTGTAGTTCACCATTCAAGAAAGCATTTTTTACATCCATTTGATGTAAAGCCCAACCTTTTTGTGCTGCTAGTGCAATGATAGACCTCACTGTAGCCATCTTAGCCACTGGGCTGAAAGTTTCATCATAATCAAGACCATAAGTTTGTGCATATCCTTTAGCGACCAGTCTTGCCTTATGTCTCTCTAGGCTGCCATCTGACTTGCACTTTACCTTATACACCCATTTGCAACCAATTGCATTCTTTCCTTGAGGTAACTCAGCCAATTCCCATGTATCATTTTTGTCCAAAGCATCCATCTCTTCATCCATGGCTTTCTCCCATACATGCTCTCCAATAGCCTCTGTATAGCATGTAGGTTCCACATGCTTTACCATAGATGTCATGTATGCATAGTGCATAGCAAAATCTCGATATGTCAATCTTTCAACTGGATATCTGACTCTCTGGGATCTCCGCAATGCATGCGGGTCACTCTGTATACCTGTAACTCTAGCATGTGGTGGCACATATCTGTCCTGCCTAGCACCAGGTGTGCGTAAAACAGGTATGCCGAGCTCCTCATCCAAACTCTCAGAACTAGATGACTCATAACCTGTGATTCCAATTCCTTCGACTTTCTTCTTGCCTTTATCCATAGCACTACTGCCAGTGCTCACACTCTCATGCCTCAAACGTCCTAACCATGGACGTACACTGCTACTCTCAGCTTCTGCTGCTGGCCTAGACATAGTAGTAGAACTAGAACTTGCTTGTGATGGCAAGTTCACAGGCACATTAGCCTCAAGTGAGTCAATGACTCCCTCATCTTTTGCTTTGTACCAACTAGCAAGCTCATCAAACACCACATCTCGTGAGATGACTACTTGTCTAGTTTGAGGGTTATAACATTTGTAGGCCTTTCGATCATGTGCATATCCAACAAATACACATTTCTCTGCCTTAGGATCCAACTTCTGTCTTCTTTCATCAGGCACATGAACATAAGCTACGCATCCAAAGACTTTGAGATGTCCAATGTCTGGCCTATAACCTCTAAGCCGCATCTCTGGCATGCTTCCATGAATGGCTGCTGTAGGTGTTTTGTTCAAGATATACACTGCAGTAGCACATGCTTCTGCCCAATAGTAATCTGGCATGCTCTTTTCATTAAGCACGGCCCTTGCCACTTCACATATGACCCTATTCTTTCTCTCAGCCACACCATTCTGCTGAGGTGTATACCTGCATGTCAACTGTCTTCTTATCCCATGCTTCCTCAAGAAATGCTCAAAAGCTTTTGAGGTGTATTCACCACCTCCATCTGTTCTCAAACATTTAATCCAACAGCCATATTGCTTTTCTACAAGAGCTTTGAAATCCATGAACTTTTCCAGCACTTCACTCTTCTCTCTCAGAAAGTATATCCATGTCATCCTGCTAAAGTCATCTATAAATGTCACATAGTATAGACTTCCTTTGATAGATGGATTTTGTGCAGGGCCCCATACATCACTGTGTACTATCTCAAGTGGCCTGTTACTCATATTTCCTTCTCTAGGAAACCTCAACCTTGCCTGCTTTCCAAACTGACAAGCTTCACAAACATGCATATGTCCATCATATTTGAATCTAGGCAATCCACTGACAATGCCTCTTGTTTGCATGTTCTTTAATCTCTGTATATTGACATGTCCAATCCTCTTGTGCCACATGTCAATGTCCTGCACAATCCCATTGCTCTTTGAAAACATGGCTGAGCTCAATTCTGGTATGCCTGCATCCAATTTGAACAACCTTCCTTCCTTCTTGCCCTTGGCAATCAATCTACAGCCATGCTTAAAGTCTTCCACAAAACAGCCATTCTCATTGAATCTTACTTGTGGTCCCTGCTCAACCATTTGGCCTACTGATGCCAAATTCTTTGTGATGGATGGTACATATAACACTTCTGACATATTCTTCACATTTCCATCATGCATCCTCAAAGGCACACTGCCAACATGTGTTATAAGATGCTGAGTATCATCTCCTGTGACCACATAACCATTTGTATCCAATGGTTGCATCTTCTCAAACCACTCACCATGACATGTCATGTGGTTTGAGGCACCTGAATCCATATACCATGACTCATCTCCAGCATTTTGAGAATCCATTGTCCCCATAATGTGCTTCATCGCAAAAAGATGATTTGAACTCCCATCATTGTTACTAGTAGATGCATAATTTCCATGTTGTGGTCTTCCATTCCTCACATCATTCTGCTTTTTGTAATAATCTTTTGCCATATGTCCAAGTTTGCCACAATAGTGACATTCAATTCCATTCAAATTTTGTTGAGGACCTTGCCATCGTCCTCTACGACGAGCACCTGTTCCAAATCTCCCCCTATGGGATTGAAATCCACGACCTCCACGTGATCCAAATGATGACTGTGAATTCTGAAAATTCTGATTTGATTGTGGTTGAGTAGACCTGTCATTCCAACCATGTCCTCCACGGCCTCGAGGGGTAAATCTCCCCCTGCCTCGAAAGCCTCTAGATGAGTAAAAAGCCTGATTCCTTGCATGCTCATCATTGCTTGACGAGGATGCACCACCTGTAACACTCATACCACCAAGTCCAAGCTTCAATTCTTCCACAATGAGCAATGACACAAGCTCATTAAAGTCTGGCATTCCTCCCAACCTTACTGAGATGGAAGTGTCAAAAGATTTGTATTCTTTGCCTAAACCACGCAATGTGAGAGCAACCAAATCATCATCATCCATTGGGGCATGGATTGATGACAAGGAATCTGCATAACCCTTGATTTCCTGAACATACTCATGTATACTCCTATTCCTTCGTGTTACACTGTGAATCTGTTACTTTAGTTGTATCTTCCTTGCACGAGTGTCTGTCTCATACATTCGGCACAATATACCCCATGCTTCTTTCAGTGTATCTGCATCTTGGATGTGAATAAGCAAGGCATCTGTTACACATATTGAAAAATAATGCAACACTTTCGAAGACCGCTCTACCCATTGCTTGTGAGCCAACAACTGAGCATTATTTGGTTGAGGAGGTAGGAATGGCTCCTTCATCCGATACAAGGCTCCACAATCCTTTTCCTTTCAAAAAACTCTTCATTCGAAACTTCCACACTTGGAAGTCAGTTCTGTCAAGCTTCTCTCCAACAATTTGTATTGGGCCATCTCCCATTTTGAATACCTGTGATGTACCCTGATGTAACACTCTTCCCGATGCTTTCCAAAGCTCCAAATGATTATGAACCAAGCTCAATATGTGATATACATATGCATTCACACCACAAATGACTTCATGTTGCATAAGAACTTCATTTGTATCATCAAAATTGAAAAGGGGTAAAGTTGAATTTTCTGGTTTTTTCTCGCCAGTAATTTCTCGCTAGTAACCAGTCAAAGATTATGCTCTAAATCCTTCAAATCTTGTCCAAATGCAATGATTCAACTTGCATTGGCTTCCCAACACATTGCTCCAACATATCCTAGAAGGGTTTGATCAAATTCTTCAAGGTGAATGAGAACCACCAATTTTTGTAGCTTCCTGGTTTGCCTTTTTCTGCATCTGTCAGGTACCACCTCTCACTAAAAGTGCTCTATCTCCTTCAAATCTTATCCAAATTTAAAACTTTTTGAATCAAAAGTTTAGCAACTCATAGGACTCTACTTGTACCAAAGGAATTAGGCCAATTTGATATAGACAAGGATTAATGCCTTGATTAATAATGCTTTGTTTCTGGACAGACTTTCTGCAAACCTGTAAACCTCTGCTAATTGAGTTCAATGAGCTCCAAATACATCAAATGAGCTGCCCCAAATGTTATCTTGCTCTCAATCACACTTTTGCTAAGTACTCCAAGCTTTAAAGCATCCAATTTGGTGTCCAAATGAGGGAATTAGACCATAATCATTGCAAACTGTCCAAGAAGCTCTTCCAGAATGCGCCGCCTGCTCCTGGGGGCTGTAGAAGAGGGGCAATTCACAATTGAGTTGATAATATTCTTAGCAATGACCTAAACCAACTTGAGCTTGAAGGGTTTGACTCAATTCTTCCTCTAGCTTCTGCAATCGATCCTCGACCGGGCATATGTTCTCTGTTTTTGTAGAGTCCAAAAAACCAGAGTTTTTTTCTTCACAAATTGCCTGTAATGCATCAATTTTCCATGCAATGACTTGCCCCAAAGTTGCTAATACATGTGTTCATTCACAATACATGAGAGCCTCACTGTTTGCTTTGTATTTGATCCAATACATTTGCCAAGACACACTCCTTCATAAGCTTTCCATTAAAGCTTCAAAAACAGAAATTTTCTGCTTGCTTTTGCACCTTTAATCTTCTCTTACACTTGCTCTTGATACCTGCAATCCGCAGAGGGGGTCTTGCTACACTTACCAATGGTCCTTAGGTCTCAGATCTGATGCCGATGTGTGCTCCACAGCTTCTCCTTTGCTCCAAGCTCCAATGGCTTCCTTCACAGCTTTTTCTTCTTCTTCCCTCTTCTCTCACTCACTCTCACAACACAGCTAATGAGCTCTAGGCTCTGATACCATGATAAAAAACAGAAGCAGGAGAGAGCACACACAAGAGAAGCAAACCCTAATCCATATCCATCAATCATAAAGAAGGAGAGAAGCCATAGTCACCATCTCTCTCACACACACAAAGGAGAACACAACATAGTGTTATGTCCACACTACAAAGTAAACCTAATGTAATGTCCACACCACACATGACCAGCTGGACGCGGTCATAAACACACCACACGATATCTATCTACCATATTGTCACTCTGTCAGCACCCATGTGCTATCCTCCAGCTGTATCCGAGCTTGACATTTCAACATTGCATTGGTCAGAGTCTTCGCTACTGTCACTGTCAAGGGAGTTTGCCACTTTCTTGCCATCAGGAGTCAAGTGCATAACACCTATCATGTTTATTGGCACTAACGGTGGCATATCTTGCCCCTCAAGCGTTACCCAACTTGTGCCTCTATTTCCCCATGTGTCTATGGTTGCCGCTAGGTGTACCCAATCCACGTTATCCGACTCAGTCATACCCGGTAGGACATCCATATAAGGAGAATCTTTCCCATCATCAGTCTCTTTTTTGCATGTATAGCAATACCTTAATGGGGCAGAGTGAATAGTGGTATCCAATCGATTATCGATGATAACCTTGCTTCCTAAAGGATGCGCGCGACCATTCTCAAGATCAACTCGAATGACAGAGTCCTGGAATTATAGGTAGACATGGTTTTTCGGACCAGTCATGCACCATTTGTGCTTCCCTCATGAAAGGACATCCTAAGATCATTTGATATGACATAGGATGCTTGGAGAAATCCATTACAATGAAGGTATGTCTTACCTTGTATCCCATAACCTTGATCTTAAGGTCCCTTAACATTCCAATAGGTTTAGCAATAGCTCCATTTGCCATCTTAACCACTATGTTTGTGACTTCGAGGTGAGGTCTTCCCATAGATTCCCAACAGTTTTTAGTCACAATGCTCACTCCAACACCACCATCAAGGATTCCCTTTAGAGTTAATCCCTTGGTAGTAATGGGAAGGGTTGCATTAGATTCGTCACCTTCAAAGTACTGTCCCAACTTGTTAACAGGTATTTCAATGATCAAGTCTTCATCCAGGTTGGGTTGTAGATCCCAATGTTCCTCCTCATCTTGAAGCGTGTCAGGTCTATCCATATTTGCAAATTGTGGTAACCCTGCCTTCAGTTCTCCATTGAGAAATGCCCGAAGAGCTAAGAATAGCTCAGGATCTCCGTATAGCTTGGATATGATCGTGGTTTTGATTTCAGAGGACATGAAATCCATTAGCTTAGACACATTCAACGGTACTTTTCGAGACATCGCCCCTTGACTAGGGACTGGTGAAGATGGAATCACTTCCTCTTCAATGGGGTCAGGCATTCCCTCTCTAAACATTCTTTCCAGCAAGAAGGGTGGTTGCCCACTTCCTGATGTCCTATCCTCACTTTCTTCTTGAATGATACTAGGTATAGCTAACGGTTTATGGCTCCTGTGAAGCTGAACTTGTGTAGGAAACACTGTGTCTGGAATTTTGATTCTTCTAGGGTCTGCTGGCTCCAGTTCTCTTTGTGCTTCTTCCACCAAACCCCTTAAGTGTTGCACTTGTTCAATCTCCTCAACTGGGTTTGGGTAAGTTCCAATCTTTTTCTTAAGGGTCTTTGGCCCACGTAGCTTGTCTTGGGGAGTCTCAGTCAGTTTGGGTGGCTGACTGAGACTCAGTCAGTTTGGGTGGCTGAGAGGGCATTAGCTGACTTGGTTGTGGGGCCGAGGAAGTTTCCTTCTATTTCCCCTAATTTATGTGTTTGCTTGATTCTCCTTCGTTGAGCTCTCGAGTGGGATCCTCCCTTAAGGTAGTGGCTTTGGTCCCCATGGTTTCTATTGAATCAGAATCATCTTCAAGATCATTCATATACACGGGGTCGTCTCCTGTTCCTATATTAGTCTTTGAACTAGGCTTGGAGCTCGTGGCATTAAGTGACCTCTTCCGCCGCGTTTTCTTTTTCTTTGCTCGAGCAATTGATGCAATATCCCTCTCTTCAAGAATGTAGTTTTGATTTTGAAGCATTGACCGTGTAACTACATTCGCGAGACGAGTACAACAGGTGTGGTTCCTCGTGCCTGGTTGGTGACCTCAACCAAATTCAATGGCGTAATCTTGGGTGCACTAGGATTATGTGGACATTGAGCAATCAAATGATCTATGCCACAACGACTACATGTAAGTACCGGCATTCCCGATGTGCTCCCTTGATTTGGTTGCATTTGAGTAGCGATCTTCTGTAGCCTATTAGGGCACTCCGCTACACGATGATGCGGTCCACCACAATCGTAGCATTGAAGAGGTGGTCTCCTTGCCAAGGTATTAAGGTTTTGCCCTCATGTGGCGAGAGCAGCCGCTTGATATATAGGCTTGACTTGCCCGAAATGATCCTCCATGTAGTACTGGGGAGTCATTTCAAACATATCAATCCCATATGGAGTAGTGGGGTCTATCTCCTCTTCATAATCCCCACACGCACTATGTGACTCACAACCCATCTGGTTTATAGGGGTAATCCTTGGATGTGGAGGTTGTGGCCCTAGCACTGGCGGTGGTAACGGCATAGACTGGACTACATTCGGGTTCCTTGGAACTATGTGCTGTGACGGTTGCTCAACAGGTGGTGGTGCAGGCATCAGCGCGGGTACTTGAGGTCGGGTACTTGACCAGGCTAGGGGTGCCTGATTTGCTAACTTAAGTACTAGGCAATCCTTAGATTGATGGCCATACTTACCACATGCATTGCAATTCCCATTGAATTTGACTCTGAATGTGGGACATTCACTCATGCTATGTGGTCCTAATAAGCAAACCGAACACCATTGTTGCTCTCTTCTTGGGTACATATGGCTATTTTGAGAAGCTCGATTACCCCAAAAGTATTCTTGGAGAGCCTTAGTAAGGTCGGTCACAGACATTTTGGATATCTTGGGCTCCTTGGCAACAATAGGTTTTACCGTCATTGGCTCGTGCCCAGATACTTGCGAACTAACGGATTTTTTCTCCGAAGACACCTTTTTACCTGCAATCATCAAGTTGTCTTCTAACTGGATTGCATTGGCAGTGACTGCTTCCCACGTTGTGAGACCTCTAATGACTAGACCATTGTATATGTCCTCGTGACGCAATCCTCCGATGAATCTATTAAGCAGTTGGTTATTATTGAAGCGCTCATCGGGAGCGCAGTGAGAATTTAGATGCTTCAATCGACTAATAAAGTCTCTCACTGACTCCCCTTCCTTGCGTTCAGCTTTTTGGAGTTGAGATGCTACTCCCCAAAGCACACCCTCACGTATGTATTCTTTCAAGAATAATCTCTTGAGAGTGGGATAGTGAGTACGCTCCTCAACCCTTAAGGTTCAATACCAATCTTCGGCTTTTCCACTCAAGGTTAAGCCTAAGGCTTTACATTTATGTAGCTCATTGTGCTCTTCCAAGAAATCACACACGTGTTCAAAAACTTCAATGTGCTTCCTAACATCCTCGTTACCACTGAAGTTCTGAGTGAGCTTAGCCACTTGTACTGCTTTGCTTCTGGGTTCTCTCTGAGGCATGCCCCGCATGTTTTCCGCAATAGATCGTCCGTCGATCGTCTGAGCAAATGCTGCGAGATCACCTAGGTGAGCAGGCATAGTTGGTGGAGTCACTTCTGGGATAGCCTGGTTGATAGGAGTTGGCATTGGTCTGGGTATGTAGGCAGCTGACGTAGGATATGATATGTGACTAGGCCTAGCTCCTCTTGGATAAGGGTTGTGATAAGGCGGTCTTGGAGCACATGTACAAAAAGTTTAATACAAAAGAAAAATGATCATCATCTTCACACCACCGCATAATCCACCAGCCATATGACACCTCAATCGATAACCTCGCACATCTCATGTAGTGCAACACCTCAATCGGTAACCTCGCACATCTCATGCAGTGCGACACCTCAATCGGTATCGTCGCACTTCTCGTTGCTATACTCAGACGGTATCCACATCATCCAGAGATATAGACAACCCATAAATAATCAAATAACAGCCATACACATGTTTGCTAGGCGTAAGTACCCAGGGAATTACCCCTCCATATGAACCAACTGAAACAAATAGTGAAGGCAGCCACACACATGTTTGCCATGCGTAAGTACCCAGGGAATCACCCCTCCATACGAACCAACTAAAACAAACAGTGAGGGCACAAAAACATGCCATATACGGGCGTCCCCGATATACGATAGCATAAACGCATGAGAGGATGGCTTTATGATTGGTGTGGAAGACTAGATCTAACTAAATGCATATGCAGTGAACCAATCAAATGAATGTATGTAAGACGAGTCTATGTGTCCCATACCACATAGGCGCGTTGTACATACACACATAGGATGGTAGAAAGATAGAAGACATAAATGTGTCTGGATTAAGTATATGAAACCAATCTGATGTCCCATACCACCAGATTAATTTCCCATACCACCAGATTAATCTGATGTCCCATACCACCAAATTAATTTCATACATTACTTCCTTTAGAATAAAAGCTTGAGGCGGAGTGGCCAACTCCCTCTGAAACTTAAATTTCGATGCAATTTTTCTCTATCTAGAAATTTTATTTATTTTATTGAACTTGAACTAATCTCAATGTAAGTTTTATTAATTAGATTATTAGGTTAAAAAGAGATTAGAGAAAAGCTTATGAAAAAGTTGTATAAAAGAAGGTGAATATGTATACATACCTCCATTGTTTGTGTCATTGAAATTATCTATCAAAAGAATTTTGACACTCAAGGATACGTGTAATTATAAACCGAAAGTAGATGAAACAAGTTTGGATGATTAAAGGTTAATTTACTTTTGAATTTGACATAAACTTAAATAATAGACACGAAATTCAAGAGTAGAGACCCGTACCTTATATATATTTATTCAATTGAAATGATACTTTACATTGAGAAAAATGAGAAAGAACATGAATGGATTATAATTCCATACATAATTACAAATTATGACTTTATAAGAAATAAAATCTTGAAGTTTTATCAATGAATATTTAAGCATGATCAATATTGTAAGAATAGGGATGAGAAACTTACTTGGAATGTGTTTGAGTCACCGTCTGAAAGATAAAACTTATTTAGAAGAATTATTTACTAAGCTATGAGGGATAGGAACTTATTTGCAAGTGTTGATCAACCTTGCTACAAAATACATCATTAAAAGGTCACAAATATCGTAAGTATATGCGATATTTTAATTATGAAAAATAGGGAAACTTACTTGTGAGTGATGGAGTCAGTCTGAAAAAGAAATTTTAAATGTAGTTCCAGGATTCATACACCTTGATGTTGAGAATTACCCTCTAGTTCGAAGAGAAGTTGTCATTGGCATGGTTGACTCGAGAGAAATAATAACCCTTGACGAAATTTGTAAAAACAAGGTCTTACAAAAGTACGAGATATTGTTGATTTTTATAAAGTTTCGATGTTGAGCCTTGGATAATGCTTTGAAGAATTTGAGTTTGCTTAACGTTGTGTTTCCTTGCATTTTGTGGTGTTGAATCTGCTTGAAGCTTGTGTTTGAGTGATATGGGCCTCGTGTACGTATACTTTTAAGTTGTAAATTTTTAAGCTTATAAAAATTTAACCTTAATCAAAGCTTGATTAAGCATAAGGATCTCTCTCTTAAAAAAAACACACCAAAAAATTTAAAGCTTACTATAGATTTAACTAAGGTTTTACATAAGGTTTAAAATAAGCTCTAAGCTCTAATGTCCTCTTTCTTATAAAGCTAAAAGCCTTAGCATAGCTTTTATTACAAAGCTTAATTTTAAAGCTTTATATATATTTATATGTATATATCTCTAATTAAGGCCTTCTTTAGAGCTTGCTGGTGCAGATATCTAAAGATGGTCACCCAGAAGGCATTTTTTTAAAGAATATAACACACACACACACACACACATAAAGCTGAAATTTTCCCAGACCATCCAACATAGGATTCTTCTCTTGGCCATTACCCAGAATTCTGAGAATAGGAGAGTGCTACTCATGCCTTGGTCTTCACATCTATAAAGAAAGATCTCAAAACCAAAATCAAATTCTCAAAACCACTTTTGTGTGAAACCATACGTGGTTCTCTTGCACAGTAGTGGTATTTGCAAGAATGGTGATATTAATTCCTAGCCATTGATTCTAATCTCCATCCAACGGTCTATATAAATCCCATAACCATTCAATCTTTCTTATTTTCTTATTTGCAAGAATGGTGACATTAATTCCTAGCCATTGATTCTAATCTCCATCCAAGGGTCTATATAAATCCCATAACCATTCAATCTTTGGCCCAAAGGGCTTCTATGTTCTCTCTCTTTTACCCTTTGGTTACTTGTAAGCTTTCCCCCCTTTACTCTTTAGTCTATGATGATTTAATCTTCTTCAAGAATGTACACCCAAGCTTTGATACCAGGCAGTGATACTGGATCCTTTTTGTACTTCTTGAAGAAATAGTTAAATACTCACAAAATACATCAATTATTAAAATAGAGACTTGAAATTAAATTAAAATCAAATAACGTAGCATATCTTTAAACAAAAAAAATAAAATAACATCAAATAAAATAGTATCGTCATCATCAAAAGATAAGATAGAGAGTACCACATAATGGAAACAGATTGGGTGCAATCTTCCCCCCTCAAGCGTGTAGCTCCCCTTCCACGACTTGAGTATTTTGAGAATTTTATTGATAAAAATAGTCCAAAGAGTTAAGAATAGATGAGCATACATATTGGGATTCTTTCTCCCACTTTTGGGGTATTGCTTTACACATTTTTAACCATATGAAATCTCCTAAGGTTTGTACATATAAAAACCTTTGCCCAAATAAAATTGCTAGTGGGCCTTGTTACATAAAATGACTATGTGCATTTTATACCTATACATTAATCTTGTGCCCACTTGCATATTACATTGAATTGAATCCTGCACAAATTAAATTAAACATATTTTTCAAAAATTATTAATTCATAAAAAATATGAATAAATATATACCTGTAACATTTCCCTTTCACTACGATGCCGCCTTGTCAGAACATGACATAGTGCAATGTTGCTGCTGGCAACAATATCACACTCAGAACGCCATTGCTCATATAACATCTTCACGTTATACCACGTGGAAGCGTTTAGTATTAGTAGTTATTTTGTTTTCCTCAAAGTCCGAATTTTCGCAGCATGTCTTCTTCGTAGGCGTGTCTTCCCCAAGTTTTGGTTTGCCATGTTACCTATAGCAAATGTTTGGCGGTTTTGATTAACATATTGGCAAA
Organism: Cibotium barometz; assembly: GCF_041138505.1. Classification (NCBI taxonomy): domain Eukaryota; kingdom Viridiplantae; phylum Streptophyta; class Polypodiopsida; order Cyatheales; family Cibotiaceae; genus Cibotium; species Cibotium barometz. Next base: position 41,329,993 of record NC_141056.1, on the reverse strand, counting down.
GTTCAAAATTAAGAAACATACAACCGTGCAGTTTTACTTAGATATCTTGAAGCGATCAAATAAACATGAATCTGTAAACATACTTGGAAAGGGTGCTAGAGGCACGTCCACTATCAATGAACTGCACTACAACCTACGCCTATGATCAATGGAGATCTTGACGTACCTCGCAAAAAGGATAATTACAAATTGGTTTAGCATATTTAAATTTGAGTTACACGTTGTCATTCAAGTCATACGAATTTTGTGCTTGTTTTGTGCGAGTGTAAAAAAATCCATACATAAAGTATGGTGGGGAGTTGGCACAGTCCTCCCCAAAATTCTATAAACATAAGGGAACGTGCCCTTCCCCCGTTTCCCAAATAACACTCTCGGTATCGAAAGTGGACCAAAGATACACCTTCAATGTTGAAAGTGGCTATTAGTTTGTTCGAATATAAAAAAGAAAAAAATAGAAATACCTTTTGCAGCCTGTGATATTGAAGTCGATGATGTGACGAGTCTCGTGTGATATTGTTTTACAATTGCTGATTAATGTAGAGCTATAATCATTATCAGTGCGCACGAGTTATCTTTGACCTCATTACTAAAGCCGCAATCTGCAATAAAACATCCAAAACATGAACAAAATTAAGATGTAGGCAAAGCTTCTCCTGAAAGTGGCTATATCGAGACAACTTGATCAAATAACTAAGCCTAAAGAGGGCATGCTTGAGGAGTTGTGCACTACCGCAAAGCTTATGTTCTACCTCAAATGCTTTGTAGTCTGTGCGAAGTTTGGAGAGGGGGCTATGAAGAGGCCCTTTTTTCCAAGCTTCTGCTTGGTTTCTTTTTGCTTGAGGCCCTTGTGATCGTCTATGAAGAGGCAGATATATTGTGAGGAACAAGGATTCGTTTCCTTTGCTTTCTTAGCTTCTAGGGTAGCTATAGCTTCCCTTCCTTTTTTGCCTCTGCCTTCTTCTTCACTTTCTCCTGAGCTTTTTGTTCCTCCTCCTTCCACTCAGCATTCTCTTTGGTTTTCTTCTTGGCTTCCTCTTAAGTCTTTTTACCTGCTTCTGCTCTGGCTTTTCTTGTCTCTTCTCTTGGCTTCCTTTTGCATTATCTTTGCCTCCTCTTGGAGTCTTTGGTCAATTTCTTCCACGACTCTTTTTGCCCTTTCTGTTGCCTCCAACTATCTTTGAACATTTTTCTTAGCTTTCTTGATTTCTTCTACCTACCCGAGCGACCTCCTCCCTTGCCTTCCTTTTTATGTCTTCCTTGACTTTCTTCTTAGCCAGCTTCTTGGGTATACCATTTTGCTTTTTCTTCTTTGTTTTCTATATGTCTTTCCCCTCAGTCTTTCTCTTTTTGTCTTCCCGCTTTTTGCTTGATGTTAGAGCTTCAAGGTTATCTTGCTTCTATTTTAAGCTCTCCCAAGTGAATGTCTCTATCATCCTAAGCAATAGGATGGCTGAGTGTTGTCCACACCAGTATGTGGTCTAATGCTTTTCTTGGATGTTTTGCATCTATAGTTTCATACTTTCTAGCATCATTCCAGCCAAGTTCACTTTATGCCTGTTCTTTATTCGCAGTACCCACTTTAGGATCTTCTAGGAAATCAAAGTGATTTCCTTCTTTAGAACAATCTTTACTACCATGAACCTAAGGAACAAAGCCCCCTCTTTGTCTCAGAGCTTCCTAGATTGATGCCTTGATAAGAAGCTTTGGCCGATTGTTCCGACAAGTAGTTCTCCAATGTCTCATCCTCCATATCCTCCCGTCTCCTCCTTGGGCAACCACCATTCAGAATGTATTGCCCGCTCTATTGGTAGTTACAGATAGCCTACTCGGTGATATCCTCCTGTTTTGGGTACCATGGTAGGATGTAGAAGTTGTTCAAACCCGTTGCTTCCAGTAGTGCGCAACTTGCACCGGTGACCTTGTTCTTTGCCTCCAATGCACACATGAATTTTCCCATTCACCACACATGGAGACTAGGTGCAGAAATAAAGAAGAGAGAGTAGGAAAAACTTTCACGAGGGTTGTGCTTACCTCATCGGACAATTCAAAGGAGACGCTTTCACCTATTTGGGAGCTCTCGAGGGGGCCTATGAAGAGGGTGAAGCTATTGGACTTCTCATCATGGAGCTATTTCTTTTTCTTCTTCTGCTTCCATGTGCAGAACGGGCCTTAGAGATGAGGGAGAAGTCGAGGTGTCAGGGTGGCAGACTAGCGGGGTGAGGAGGTGCGGCGTGAGATTCCTGTGCCCTTATACAGAGGTTCTTCCTTCTTGGACCCCAAGGGCAGTGGGATTGCTAACCAATGCCCTGTGACTAAGGGTGGCGTAGACTCGTTTGCCTTTAAACCTGGCAAATACTAGCTCAAGAAGATGTACTTGGAGCCAACTTCCTTCAGGGTGAAAGAAGAGTCTCAGTTCAAAGGAGGGTCGATAGACTTCCACCCCAGCAAGCGCATAATGAGGCCGACTTACATGCTTGATGAAATTGAGGGTCCTCTCGATGTGGGCTCTGATGGATCCCTCAAGTTTGAGGAGACGGATGGAATCGACTATGCCGCTGTCACCGTCCATGAGAGAGTCCCCTCATCAAGGAGCTTGTGGTGACAAGCAAGCCCGAGGCATTCTCTGGACAATTCCTGTTGCCCTCCTTCTTGGACCCCAAAGGCAGAGGTGGATCTCAGGGCTATGACAACGCCGTCTCCATCCATGAGGGAACAGTCATGGATCTCTATGAGTGGAGCACTCATGAGCACCACACTTATAAAAATCACCAGCGCAACACCTACCTCGAGCAGTCATCAATATAGGAGCATCAAAACCAACGGAGTAGCCACATCAACGCAACCAATTGCCCTGAGATTATTGAGCGAGCTTTGAAAGGAAAGCTTTTTGATCTATTTTTAGGGAGCTTGTTATTTGACGAGATTTTTAAAAAATTTCTTTGTGGTTTTTTCTCCTTTCATGCTTTTTTTGCAAGGATGTTAGGCTACCCAAGGTAAACATAATATTTACATGTGTGTGTGTGTGTGTGTGTGAGAGAGAGAGAGAGAGAGAGAGAGAGAGAGAGAGAGAGAGAGAGAGAGCTTCTATGTGTGGGAGAGAGAGATGAGAGAGGGAGTGTGTGCATGTGTGCGTGTGTGTGTGTGTGAGAGAGAGAGAGAGAGAGAGAGAGAGAGGGAGAGGATCATGTGCATGTGTGTGTGCGTGAGAGAGAGAGAGAGAGAGAACATTTGAGTGAGTGCGTGCGTGAGAGAGAGAGAGGGAGAGGATCATGTGCATGTGTGTGTGCGTGAGAGAGAGAGGGAGAGGATCATGTGCATGTGTGTGTGTGTGTGAGAGAGAGAGAGAGAGAGATGGTTGTAGGGAGGTATACTAGTATTATTTACTCCCGCCCACAGTGGGCTCATAGTCCGGTGTGTAGACACACCCCAACGTTGGCAGTGACCATCTGGGTTTTCAAATTTGCATTCCGTGCCATGGCGTTTCTACGTTCTGTAGCTCGTTCTTGGGCTTCAAAGGGCACACCATGCCTGCGGTGTCCGTTGAAGATGAGGGTGACGGCGAAATTTGATCATCATGGTATGCGAATCCAGGAAGCCACCATGGCCTCCACATCCGAGCTCGACTCAGAGGCTTTGGAAGCCGACCGCCTTCGGCTGGACGACGAGGCCCGCCTGCACATGGCGCAGGTAGCTCAGGCTGCAGAACAGAGGGTAGCAGCCAGCGATGCCGGAGCTTGGAAATGGGATATCCGCAAACGCATCTGGGACCTCCTTGAGCAGGAAAACATCGCCATGCACCCTCGCCCCGTCCACCACCGCATCCCTAACTTCGCCGGAGCCCCCACTGCAGCTGCAAAGGTATCTTTCTCTGTCTTCTTTCCTCTCTTTAAAGTCCTAATTTGGCCCTCTGCAGCCCTGATATGTTCCTTAACCCTTATTTAACTCCTTCAACTCTCCTATTCTTCCCGGGTTCGAATCCTGATTTTATGTATTCCATGAGGTTTCTACCCTTACTTCTTATGTTTTATGAGGTTTCAACCCTTATTTTTCTCCTCAACTCTCATCTTGTTCTTTGTAAAAAAAAAAACTGTGTGTATATCATAAGGTCTCAACCCCAATCCCGTCCCTTCCTAATGGGAATCTGCACCTGCATCATGAGACATATTGTTGAGTCATGATGGGCAATGAAGGGTCACAAATGAATCACTTTAGGTGAAATCTAGACGCGTAGAGGTATCGTAAAGTTTGTGCAGGTAGAGATACCTTGTCATCGGTGATGTAATGGGACTGTGCCTTGCGGTCCTTCCGAATCGAGGGTAACTCCCCTTCCTCTACCTCTGGCCGTGGAACCCCAACAACAATGAAATCAGCAAGGTTATAAGACTCCAGAACAGATTCCATCATTACCGTCCAGATGCCGTAGTTATTCCCGTCCAATTGATGGTCCACTGGGAACGTGGGGAGTGTCGGGATCTTCACATGCTGCTCAGCCATCTCAAGTAAATCTGCCATTGCGGGGAAGTAACTGAAAAGGGTAGGTGGGTGGGGGAAAAAAAAAACTTAAAGCTGCAAGTGGCTGTCCAGCAAATCAGCCCGCCTTCCTCTTGCTTCTCCTTTTCCTGAACAGTCCAAAACAGTCCACCAATCAGCAACACAACAGTCCCCCTCTTGCTCACACAATTCCCAGGATCTATCAAGAGCCTAGAGCTCTGATACCATGTCAGAATATGCAACGGAGATGATGACAAAATCTGAGAACACAAGAGCAAGTGTAGAAAAAATACAGCAATGGAGAGAGAGAGAGAGAGAGAGAGAGAGAGAGGCGTGTAACTCTGCTCTATATACACAAGAAAAATCCTGAAAATAAGATACAATGGAGTGGGGGCCATGGGGCCATTTTATATGGCCCCATAGATGCAGTTGGCTTGTAGAAGAGGCAGCCGACAGCCTGCTGTGGACACCCGACCAGCTCCTGTTCCAGTCGGCCAGCAGCAAATGGTCAGGATGCACACGTGTGAAGTCGGCTTGCTCCAGTCGGCCAGCAGCCAGCAGTCGGCCTGCATCTGGATCCTCCTGCCAACCAAGGGCAGTCACCCACACCATGGAAAAATAGGAAAAAAATATGGAGAGTGGGGAAAAATGAGAACACCTAATATAGGCGGGCACACCCACAACAGAGGCCCTGGTGTATATGTATAGAGAGGAGATGACTTCTAACAGTATCTTCCACTTGTAGAGTTTGCCTACAATAACACGGTGCATGCTTCCACGGGAAAGGCCCCGTTTGAGATTATTTATGGCAGAGTGATCTTGCCACCCATCCTTCGTACAAAGGATGAGATTTTTGTAGCCGATGAGTATGTGCTTGACTTGGATGTAGTCTTTACTCAGGTGCGAACAACCATTGCACGTTCTCAAGACAAGCATAAGAGGGTTGCTGACAAGCATAGAAGGGACATGCAAGTCAAGGAAGGTGATTGGGTATTGCTGAAATTTGAGAAAGTTAGGCTTTGGAAGAGGCTAGGACGAGAGGGATCATATCCCAAGCTTTCTACTTGATATTATGGACCCTTCAAAGTTATTGAAAAGATCAATGAAGTGTCCTGCAGGCTTGTCTTACCTAGTCATTGGAAGATTCATAATGCTTTTCACGTGAGTCTTTTGCGGAAGTATGTGGGGCCAGATCCGGCTTGTCATAGAAGATCCGCTCGAGATTGATGAGCTTGAGAAATCCTCCAGCCGCCAGAGCAGATTGTATTGCACAAGGAGAGAAAGCTACCACATGGGAAGCTTTCCAAGAGATACCTTGCGAAATTTAAGAACTACTTGCTCATTGATGCAAAGTGAGTAGATGAGGATTATTTTACTCATTACCCACAGCTTTTGCAGGCATATCTTGAGGCTTTTCAATTGAGGTCAACTGTTTAGAAGCCGGGGGGGATGTCACCATTTGGTTCGTCTCCATTTCTAGAGCCACTTCTATGGGACTGTCACTCCATATAGCGGCCAGATTTGTACCATGTTCACATGTGGCCAGGCCACTGTCCCATGTGAAACGGTCTGGCATCTTGTGTCACATGGACGGGAACCAGTTTTGTGCCAGTTGTGTGTGACCAGTATTGTGCCATATGGACGGGAGCCTGTTTTGCTGCCAATCGTGTATAACCAGGATTGCGTCTTACCCATGGGATTGTCACTTCATGCTAGGATTGATATTTGTCGCCGCCGCCAGTGTACCGTGGGTGTGCTATTTGCTGGCGAGTTGGTGTGGTGTGTGAATAGGTGGTAAGTATTGCCTTTTTGACCTTTCTCAAATGTGAAATCTATAAAGTAGTGCAAACCTTAATATTTATAAGGTTGGGTGTTCACACATATTTAAAGTTATGGCTGGATACCTTTCAATGTGGGTGCCCAAGGATCAACCATTGATTAAGGCCTAATAATATTTAAGGCTAAGAAATTGCATGGGGAAAAATCTCCTCCACATGTGGATGGTGGAATGGGGTGGTTGATAGAAAGGGGGCGACTACTGTATTGAGAGGGGGAGGGGGGATGGTTTTCACCGCCATTGGTGGCTGCCCCTGTACTGGCTCTCACACCCGCCACTAGCCCGGTTGCTGTTGCTACTCCTGGACTTGCCACTAGCCCAGTTGCTGCAGTTGCCCTATACCCGCCATCACTTGCAGCCCATGTACCCGCCTGGCTGCAGCCTCTGTACTTGCCTGGCTACTGCATCAGCACCCGCCTCTAGCCTCTGTACCCGTCTGGCTATTGCAACAGCACCCGACTCCAGCCTCTGTACTTGCTGGTTATTGCATCAACACCCGCCTCCAGTCTTTGTATCCGCCTAGCTGCTGCATCAGCACCCGCCTCTAGCCCCTATACCCCTTGGCTGTTGCCTCCGTACTCGCCCGTGGTTGCATTAGTACACGCCTGTGGTTGCTCTTGTATCCGCTTGTGGTTGCTCCTACACCTGCCATCAGTACCGGCTGCTGCTTTCCTTGTACTCATCATCAGTACTCGATGACTGCTGCAGTCTGCACCGACCAGGACCACATTAAAGGGGGGACAGTCTCCTTACCTTAAATCCCAATTTGAATCTAAATCAAGTACTTGTTTCTGTATTTCAAATTCAGATAATATTAAATTTAAATGTTGTTTGTCCAAGTCTTGTGTAGGCAATCATCACCACCGGTTGCCTTTACCATGGAAGGCCATTGGGATGGTGATCTTTCCCCATGAGTACCCTGACCGCGCCCTCACATTTAGAGGAGCTAGTGAAGGTCAATGGGGTTTGAGGGAAACTGGGAGCAAAGCTTACTTGGGAGCACCAGGTATCATTTCCTCCGCAGTGTCTGACTCTGCCAGGTGTTAGTACGGGCGTGCTTGTTGGTGCATGGTCCCGGAAGACTAGTGAGGGGCGAGTGTTCACCCAGTGAAGGTGGGAGACTGCCTGTGATTTGGTCTACTCGGACGACCGATTCTTCATCGCACATCGATATAAATCTTATTGTTTTCAGTTGTATTCACTCCATGTTATGGAGAAATGTGGCCTTGGGGCTTGTACATATAAATACTCCAAGAAATACAAACTGTATTGAGGGAGGGCCGGCCCTTTCTGGCCCCAGTGATGGTTTCAAGTGTTTTGTTATTTCCAGTTTTAATGTTACCAGTATTGTTCCATTGTTTGTATTGGTTAAGTGATCTAATAATGTGTATTTTATCTTTCGATTTGTAGGCCTCCCGTAGGGAGCGGTTGCATTTGTAATCCAGGAAGGGGTGGCCTTCACATACTATGTTAAATAATCTTGCAAGAATGGGGGCTAAAACATGGTGTCCATGTTCGACTCGTAAATGGATGAATGAGTGTATGTATAATGGTGAATGAAATATTGTACAAGAGGCCCTCTGATGTGAGGTGACTCTAAGTAGTAGATCGTTGAAGAAGCAAAGATGAGGTTGGAGTTGAAGCACGGTCGATGACGAAGGCTCGCGTCGAGGATAGCGGTGGCATTCCATGAGGTGGTGGTGTCGAAGGCTCGCGTCGGTGGATGCGGTGGCACTCCCAGGTAGTAGATATCTATAGTGGGTAGCGGAAATGTAGTGGTGCAGGCTCTGGCGACAAGGGTGCTATGGTACCTGAGAGGCATAGACAAACGCAAATCATCGGTTGGTCCACCCTCATGTTTTAGACAGTGTTCGGTTAGCCCGAACTTATTACACAAAGGATGTGAACGGGGAATTTTTCCAAGTTATGATGGGTTGCCAAACACTCTGGAACTCATATGGATTGTGGATTTGCTCACACATGGTTCTTACACAGGATATGTGGATTTCATACAAGACCTGGAAGAACTTTGGATGGTCAGCAACAACTGAAGAAGGAGCTTCAGGGTGAATTATGCTAGCATGGATAGGCCATAATTATGGTTTAAAGTCTTGGATTGCAAGGGTTTAATCATTTATATGGTTTATAAGGTTTATAAGTGTATGTGTACACACTTACTGAAGTTGGACGGCCAACAGTTAATAATTTATAAGTGAATACACACGAGGTTGGACTTATTTTAACGTACCGAGGCCAAAACTCAATTATGGGCACCCAAACAGGCCCCTTACAGAAAAACGTGCCTCTATTCTGGGTCTAGAGGCCTCTTTTGGAGGGCGCCTGAAACTGGCAGCGGGTGCCCGGGGGACTAGGGCCTTTGACACACTTGTTGATACCATCAATGTATATTAAAACATTTAAACATGGCCATAGTCTTAACACGTATCCATCATCACTTTGTATAAAACATAAAAGCTGGACAAAATATCCACAAGTGCTGAAAATGGAGCTTGCACATGTGACACCGCATAGAGGCCGGAATGGGCCGACCCCCCCCTTGGAGTATTTTATTACCCAAGGAGAATAATATCATGTACAAGCTTTGAGGGCTTTAATCTCCCCACGGGAGATGCCGGATTATGCATATACAAATGCCATAACACAGCCCAACATGAGGCTACCAAGCCGGAACACAAGCTGTAGAAATGCTGAACCAACAATATAATCCATATACCTCCGTGTGGGTATTGATTCTTCTCCAAAAACCACGGGTCTTCATGCAATAGAGTTGGTACAACAAGTACAACTCTCCATTTAGCCGGTACAGTAGGTATAGTGGCTGGTACAGTAGGTACAATGGTTGGTACAGCAAGTACAAATGTTGGTATAGCAGATACATTGGCTAGTACAGCAAGTACAAAAGCTGGTATAGCTGGTACAATGGTTGGTATAGCAGGTATAAATGTTGGTACAACAAGTACAGTGATTGGTACAGTAGGTATAGTGGCTAGTACAACAAGTACAAAAGTTGGTATAGTCGGTACAATGGTTGGTACAATAGGTACAAGGGCTGGTACAACAAGTACAATGGCTAGAAATCATAATAAATGATTAAATACTCTTGCCTTCAGTATTTCTTTGCGATGGAAGCCTCCAAAACAGTCCCCAACAGCCGGTATTCTTCATGGGCAGCCTTCAAGAGAGAGAGAAAGAGAGTAGCCATCATTAGGGCAGCCTATAACGGTGGTAGAGGCTAGTGTGCAGCAAGAGAGCCTCCATTAATGAAGAAAGAGGGCTCCAATTTATAGATTTGGGGCTCCCATGAGTTAAAATGGAAAGAGAAGGCTATGATGACAAGTGGAGAGTCACACAATAGCTGGAGTGACAAGTGTGAGGCCACTTGTCTCACTTTGATCCACTTTCTAACAAGTGTGAGGCCACTTGTCTCACTTTGATCCACTTTCTTGCCACATGTCCCAATCTAAGAGATGGGTTCTCCCATAATCTTTACCTCTAAAAATATCCCAACTAGTAGACATTTTGTCATAAGCACTTTGCCAACTCTTGGTATTCGCTCAATTCTAGATGTAATGACACGAACAGAATTTCCATCGAAGTCGGGCCAAAAATAGCAACTCTCCTAAATTTTAGGAGTGTGGTCCTTTGTATTCTAGGATAATCCCCCATTGCCAAAGCTTGTACTTTCCAAATATTTAGATATCCTGGAGTCCACCAGACCCTTTTCATACTGGGAAATGTCCAGGCTGGTGACAGTGCCTAGCTAAAAGAAGTAAACCCTTGCTTGTTTGGCACTCAATGTGTGCTTCTAATGGCTCTTTTGCTCATAATTGAGAGTTGGTGGCTGATTTTGAAGCTATAGAGCTGGGTGGCTTCTTCTCTACTGTTTCCAGAGCTTGGTTCTTGATGCCAGCGGTGTTTCCAAAGCTGGTTGACTACTTTGTGGTGTATTCAGAGCACTTCTGTCGCGAGAAGTGTCAGTTTTGGGGCTGATTTTGGAGCAATTCTAACCCGAGAATTGTTGATTTCGTGGTTGATTTTCTACATATATGCATACTCAAGGCTGGTCGACTTGTTCTTCTCTCTCTGGAGCTGGTCGACTTCCGTTTTAAGCACTCCAGGGTTGGTCGACTTGTTTTTACAGCATCCTGAGGTTGGTAGGGTTGCTATATAGAGATGCCAAGACACATCATGTATGGAAAGACAGCAATGCTTAGAAGCTTGTTGAGAGCTGTATTTTATGTTTTGGGACTGATTTTCAGCTCTTGGGCTGTATGGACAGCAAACCCTAATTGCATACAGTGCATGTACGCAAAAGGAAAGATTCTACAGACACCTAGAAGACAGTTGAAGGCTGTTTTTGCTGTTTTTAGGACTGTTTTCAGCATGTAAACAGTTTGGGCAGCTACTAGTAGGGTCCATGAGAAGACCAAGTGTGTCCATGGAGTGAGCCTACAAGTGCCAACAGAGCTTGGATATGAAGCTGAGAGTTGCTTTTTGTGGAAGGCAATGTGCGTGGGCACAATTATTTATCTTTTGTACTTGGGAAATTCCGATGCTGGAGCACCCGCATCCTTTGTTGTACATCTTCTCCTGAGGAATAGAGAATTCTGTTGAAGAGGGAGGGAGGGAGGGAAGGGGGGGGGGTGCGGGGGGGTGTTAGTAGTCATCTCTTGTCTGTATATTTACACAAGGGCCTCTGTTGTGGGTGTGCCCGCCCGATTTAGGTGTTTTCTCATTTTTCCCCACTCTCCATATTTTTCCCTATTTTTACGAGGTGTGGGAGGCTGTCCTGTGGCTCTTGGCTAGTCCAGACACTGGCCGACTGATTCTATTGGTCCCCGACTTGTCCTGTGTGTTGGCCGACTTTGAGTAGCTGGCTGATTGGAGGACTGACCTGGTCGTGGACATTTATGGTCCTGTCGGTTGTCTTTTGAGCAGGCTGACTGGCTGTTGGGGCCATATAAAATGGCCCCATGGCTCCCCACACTTTGTATTCAGTATTTCGGGATTTCTTGTGTATATATAGCAGAGTTACACGCCTCTCTCTCTCTCCTTCTCTATTGCTGTGTTTTTTTTGTAGTGCACTTGCTCTTGAGTTTTCAGATTTTGTCTTCATCTCCGCTGCATATTCTGACCGGGGGGGGGGGGGGGGGGGGTCCGGTCCAGTGTGGTGTCCTATGCACATGTTTTATTGTAAATATTTTGTGGTTTATGTTCAAGTGGTGTTTAAGTTGATTGATGATCATGCAAAAATGTGTTGAAGTCCCGATGTCGTCAAGTGATGATGAGCAGAGAGGGATACTGGCCCAATTCGATGTCGAATGAGCACAGAATGGGCTGCTATCCCGAGGTGTGCTGCAGGTACAGATCTAGGAGCTGCAGAAAAAACACTACTAGACTGATCAACAGGGCGTTGTAGATGTGGGTGTAGGAGCGCTGTCTGGATCAGTGGCGATGGGTGTATATGGCTATGCAGCAAGATAGATAAGAGTGCTGCTGTTATGGTTGCAGGGTTGAAATAGGGTGCTCAGGGCAGAGCGCTGCTGGAGTGGTGATGGGGCTGGTAGAAGATGGGGCCGATGGCTGCTAAGGCACAAGTGTTGCTGGACTGTACTGCCAGGAAGATCAGGGCGCAATGGCTGTGGGCTGATCGCTGCACAAGATGATGATGATGAGGGTGATGAGGGGTATAAATACCCCACAGCCCCCAAGGAGGCTGCCAGTTGGCTAGGGAAAGGGAAGGCTTGGTTGGTTGGTAAAAAGGGGGTTCAGCTGGTGATTGGGAGGAGACTCTAGATGCCCCCTTCTTTGCATATACAGCGTGGCTAGGCCATAGGATTCAGATGCCTGAGATTGATGGCACCCCGGTAGCAGTAGCACATTGGCAGTCACAGGGCCTCTCACAGCTTTTCCTCTTAGATTTTTGGAAGGGGCTTTGGGACAATTTTTGGCCTAGAAAGATCACCCTCTTTTTTTGGTTGATGGCACACAGGAGCTTGGCGGTCAGCACTTGGCTGGCAATTGGAGGTCGGCGAGTAGCTTGCTTGAGGTGCGGCCACCCTCAAGAGTCTCGGTGACACAATCTTTGGGATTGCCCGAAGGTTCAACAGGTTTGGTGGTGGATTTTTCGTTTCTTCACTATGGACAGGGCCTCGATCCGGATCATTACATGGGGCACTATCGCTTGGGCCATAGAGGCTGAGGCAATCAGGGCTTACGAGGAGGATGGGGGTGGGCTAGCCCTTCAGGTCTCCCACCACCGTCTTTCGGTAGCATCAGTCACAGCCCCACCTACAGATCAGTGGTGACTAGGCTCATGCCAGAGATGGGAGATTTGTAGTAGCATTGTAGCTTGGCACATATGGCGAGCTAGATGCAGTGAAGCCACACTCCACCAGCAGAGTCTATTAGGAGCATTTGGCTCGATATCATACATACCCTTTGCGGTCAGTGGAGGAAGTTGCAGGGTGGATACGATCGCATGTGGAAGCAGCGGGAAGTTTTCTTGAGGATATGGCGGTGTGGATCCCACCTGGCATTACAGACCACCTGTGCCCCCCCCCCATGAGATAGCCTTCTCCTCATAGAGTGGTGAGCCGGAGGAGAAGCGTCTCTTTTCTCTCTTTTGATTACTTGATTCTTGCCCTGTTCATGAGGCGAGTTTGTATCTAGCCCGTCGTGGCTGTTTTTTAGTAAGTAATGGAAGGATTTTTTTCCCGGAAAAAAAAACCCACTGAAGGGCCCCCTCTGCAAGTAGGAGTATTTGCTTTATTTCTTCTAGAGAAATGAATACAAGTTGAACTGTGTCCACAAGACTAAGCGGACAAACTGATTGACTGATTGCCAAATGCAAGAACAAAGTGACCAAATGTTGGGCAAAACTGTGCATAAGCTGTAGGTGACTGTGAAGCTATCTTCAAAGAGAATACGTTGGCTTGAGACTGAGGGTTGGTGTGTTGAGAACTCTGGAAGAGACTGAGCTTCTGATGCCTTGGGCTTGGAAGCACAAAGGAATGCTGAAAGTATGCAAAGGTTGGAGGCCTAAGCACACGTTCTTGATTGATGCTTGAGAACTTGATTTGTATCTGGTGATTCTATGGACTGAGGCTGCTCGCCTTTTTATGTCCACAAGGAGCTGGTTGACTGGTTTACCTACTGTCGGCCTGAATTAAATGGGTCGTGGGCTTGTTTGGCTGCTCTCCGACTTGTTGAGTCACATCCCAAGCTCTGATACCAATGTGGCATGCACCGAGCTAGGACTGTGTGAAACAACGAAGCCTTCTTTAAACCTAAGTTAAGTGAGTCTTTAGTAATCCTTTAAAACAGCATACATGAATATGAAAGAGATGTAGTAGAGACGAATCTAGATGGGGTCCCGAATTACCCACTGAAGGGCCCTCCCTTGTTGCAAGTAGGAGTATCTACTTTATTTCTTCATTTGGAGAATTGTATATAAGCAGAATTGTGTCCACAAGACTGAGCGGACAAACTGACTGAGTGACCGCCAAACGCAAGGACAAAGCGACCAAATGCTGGGCTGAATTGTGCATAAGCTGTAGGCAACTGTGAAGCTATCTTAGAAGAGGATACACTGGCCCGAGATGTGGGTTGGTGTGCTGAATACTCTTGAAGCCCTGAAAACCTTGATCCAAAAGAAGTTGGGCAGTCCATGCTGCGATGTCCAAACCCTTGAAAGTTATAGCATTTCACTCTCTTGTTCAAGGGTGGAACTTTTGAAGTTGAAATCCAGGGGATTGAGTTTCGGGAAAAGGACATTTGTTCCATTCTGGAACTTCCCATATCTTGGGTTTGACCCTAATATCTCTTAGGCGGAGGAAGGTTGGATTGGGCGTGTTGCTCGTGGTTTGCCTTCACTTCGAGCTCTGCCCGTAGTCGCTCCTCTTTGGCGTTGCATTTGGCTCTCTCTGCTCGCAATGGCACCTCTTTGGCCTTGCGTTTGGCAGACCTCTATGGTTGGGAGATTGACCTACGTAGCTCGTGCCTGACATGTCCCGGATTGGGGCTCACAAAGGGGTACTACTTTTGTACATGTTTCTTGTATTGTTGATGAGCCAGTGCATCACTGTGTACCACAGTGCATGGGTGCACGTGACACCTAAAACCTCCATTTTTTTTTGCACTCCCTTTTCTACTTTTTTCTAGCTCTCCCCTCCTTCTAAGGAGGCCCTTCTAGCCAAGCTTTCTTAGCTTCTACACCCCTCTACCTCTTTCCAACTCCTCACCTAGCTTCTAGAGGCAGCCCCCAGATTCCTATTTGCAAATTTTTCTTGCTACTGGTTGAAGAGGAGGGTTCCATGGCTGCTACACCAGTTGTTATCTCTTCATCCATTCCTCAACATCCTAAGGACTTTGTCAATCGGCTCCTCTGCTTTTTGTGATAGTATACCACTTCTTCCTTCTACTCCTGATCTACATACCATCGTTGGCATGCTTTAGGATAGAGCCATGAGAAAGAAGACCTGCTAGGATACTTGCGAGACTCATTTTTTAGGCTAAGGGAAAAAGCAAATGGCAAGGTTTCCACGAGCAACAAAGGTGACCACAAACCTGCTAACAATCCCGCTCATAAGAAGCTTACTTGTCATTATTGTGGTCTCAAAGGTCACATTCAACCTGATTGTCATAAGAAGAAGAGAGAAAGTGGTTCTGCTAAGAAACCCCCCAATCAAATCTCTTCATCTACCAACTAAACTCAAGGAGACTGGCTTCATTGGTATTGAGGAGCTTCCCTCCGACTCTCCTGTTCCTTCCACCTCACGTCTTACGGATTGGGTGGTTGATAGTGGGTGTACTACTCACATGACTCCTGATAGGACCATTCTTCATGACATTTGTCCCAGCTCTTTGACGGTGTCCATTGGTGATGCTTCCAACTTGGAGGCCTCTTCGGTTGGTAATGTGCGACTTAACTCTTTTGTAAGCCTAGTGGGGCGTGCCGTGACGGATTCAACCACGTATCCAAGAGATAGAAATAGAGAGAATATAGAGAGAGGGAAAGAGGGAAGGCTTTAGAGAACTTGCACAGTACACACACATTGAGCGGGGAACAGGCCCCGCCTCCTTTCCTGAATTTATTCAGGAACAATCCACGGGCTTGCAAGCTAGGATCAACACAACAATGAATACAAAGCAAACAAATATGTTGATGTAGAATATCCAAGTCGAAGTTGATGTCGAGGCACGAGATCTCTGATTCCGAGCACACCATGGGGATGACCCACAAGAATCTCTCACTGGGCTAGTACAAGGTCCAAATCCAAATCCAATGAATCCAAGTCTAGATCCAAATCCAAATCCAAATCCAAGTGCCAAGTCCAAGGAACTTCAAACTTGCACAGAGGTACACAGAGACAAGTGTAAAAGGGGAAGTTCCTGGTGTTAAGCTTTGCAAGTTTGATACCCAATAATCCACAAAGAAGCGCACAGGGGTGCATGTGCTGTTTAAAGTTCAAGAGGCTAGACGGTAGTAGCACCAAATTCCATTGGTGGCGATGGCGTACTACTGCTGTACGGTGTCAACACACAGTGGGTGTAGGTGGCGCCGTCAAGAAAGCAAGCGGAGATGCTGGCTGGTGGCGCTTGGTGGCTCAGCCCGACAAGTGGGACAGTGTCATGTGCACGCCCGTGCCATGGCTAATCCTGTGCAGGAACTGTCTTAATCCTTGACTAATCAGCAGTTCAATATTTCATCAGTCATTAGTGTAGCAGCATAAGCATCATCTTCAGTAGTATTATCAGCATGATCATCATCAGCATCATCAACAGGATCAGCATCATAACCACCATCATCAGCATGGTCATCATAGACCATAGGGTTGGGAACCCTGTCGGCAGTTTACAGGGGGCTTCAGCCTGCTGTCGGCAGCCTACAGGGGACTCAGTGCATTGTCAGCAGCAGCATGGTGTGGCCAGCAGTGGTCGGGTATCAAACAACAAAAAGCGCATTATTAAAGTCAATATCTTCATGAATATTTGTCCTGACAAGCAGGCTGACTGGCTATCTACTGGCCGACTGGGATCCCATCCACATATAAAAGCATCTAATCGTTTCAGCATTCAGACAAGTCATTTTTGAAGTTCATAAGTCATCATAGCAAGTAGAAGATATGTAGAAGGGGCATAGGTCAACCCCTTGGGGCTGACCAAAATCCTCATTCATGTAACACAGAAAATCTGGACACTAATCTCTCTCTTCTTCTCTCTCCTTATGTGTCTTAATCATAAAGGCGGTGGTTCAGTCTTGTATGAGAGCACTGGTGGTGGGTGCACGGCAGCGCTGGTGGCTCAGTCAGAAGGCGGCGGTGGCTGCGCTTGTGGCTGTGCACGGTAGCCGGGTGCTTCTTTAGGTGGCGCACAGTGTGCAGCTAGGTGGCAGTGTTGATGGCGGCATCAACAAGCGCTAGAGAAGATGAAAGGGAGCGCCTAGGTCAGCCACACGGCGGAGCGCGTAGATGGTTCAGACAGCTAGATGGCTGGTGGCAGTGGCGCACTGGCGTAGAGAGGCGATGATGATGTTGATGTTGAAGATCTCCACGCTCTTGATAATATTCACTCCCTTGTTGATGGTGCTCAAGAGAGACTCATGGTTCTTTTATACCTGAAGGGAGCCTTGCTTTTTGCCGAAAAGTGATGCTTTTGCTTTGCTTTCCCTTTTTACTTTGCTTTTGTCTTTTTAACTTTCAATAATAAAATATTACTCATCTTTTTGTGAAAGTTCTTTAGTTTTTCTTTTCTGGCTTTAGGGCCTTGCTTTTTGGCCCTAGGGTTGCGTTTTGAAAAAGCGACTTTTAGGTTTTTGGTCCAGCTCAGTCTCCTCTTGCTAGTGGTGCTCTTGGCTTGCAGTCAACCTAGTTTGACTTTTTGCTTTTCTCTGCTTTTTGACCAAACTGGTGCTTTTTCTTGAGCAAACCTCATGGTCCTTGTTCCCATGCCTTCTTCTACTTGTCCAATGTCCGGGCATGGGTTCCATCATGTGAAATAGAGCTAGGAGGATCAAATACTTCCTCGGGCTAGCCTTCCACCATTCGGGATGTGCTTCATGTTTTCAAGCTCTCTAGCAATCTCCTCTTAGTTTTTTGGATTGCGGAGAAATGATATGGTGTCTACTTTGATAGTTCCATCCTTGAGATCATCGACACCAGCACCTTGCAGATTGTTGCCAGAGGTATCCAAGAAGGTGGCCTTTATCAATTGCAGGACTTTGGTGGCTCTTTGAGTGAGTCCCAATCTCATATGTTGCAACCTATCATGCCTTGGTAGCTCATGTGGATACGGATTTGTGGCATACTCGCTTCGGGCATCTGAGTTATACTTCTTTGCAGTAGCTGTTGTCTTCTCAGCAAATGGTCGAGGATCTCCCACCACTGGAACCCTCCCCCTCCCCCTCCACTTGTGTGGCTTGTCTTCATGGCAAGCAGCACCGAGATGTCAGAATACGCAGCGGAGATGATGACCAGATCTGGGAACATAAGAGCAAAACGCAGTGTAGAAAATCACAGCACAAGAGAGAGAGAGATAGACGCGTGTAACTCTGCTCTATATACACAAGAAGATCCCGGTGTTGATACAAAAAATGACAAGGGGCTGGGGGCCTATTTATATGGCCCCCCATCAGCAGTCGGCTTGCTGTAGGGCAGCCGACTGGACATCCACGACCTGCAACAACAGTCGGCCAGCACTGAGGGTCCACGACTTGTCCAGTTCAATCGGCCAGCTCCAGAATGGGAACACAAACATGCTGATGCAGTCGGCCAGCACAACTGGATCCTCCTGCCAACTCAGGGCTGCCTCCCAAGCCACAGAAAAATGGGAAAAAATACGGAGAGGGAAAAAATGAGAAAACACCTCATAAGGGCGGGCACACCCACAACAAAGGCCCTGGTGTATAAAAATAGACAGGAGATGACTTCTAACACCCCCTCTCAGCTCCTGGCTGTGAAACCAACCACAGGGAGCTGGGGTGCCGCCTGAACAAATCCTGAGATAGCGACTTCGTGAAGAGGTCCACCGTACTGTCCTCCGTCAAACAGAACTCTAGCAAGATGTCATCAGCAACGATCTGTTCACGAACAAAGTGCCTCTGGATGACCATGGGTTCCTCCAATGGAAGCCCAAACCTGCAATGCAACCTCTGCATCCTCACCACCTCACAAGCAGCATCACAAGTAGCCCGGTACTCTGCCTCTGTCGTCGACAAGGCAAAAGATGACCGTCTCTTACTGCTCCGTAAAACTGCTCCTGGGCCTAAAGTAGATCTCCTCGTGTCCGGATCTCCTCCCCAAACTGAGTCACTCCAACCGTGGAGTCGGACTCCATCCAACAATCCCCCTCCTGTGTAAAAGAGTCCATGATCCTTCGCATGCCGCAGAAACCACAAGAAACGCAATCCTGCCTCCCAAAGAGTCATCCGCAACCATGAGCTCAACTGCCTCATGAGGAAGCTCCCGTCCAATCTGGTGTCCATCAACCAGATCAATGAACCATTCTGCTTTTGAGTCAAAGAGGCATTACACAGCTCACAAGGATCAACACTTGTTACGGTGCAAAAACAAATCCTGGAAACCTGCTGAAGACCACGCAAGGCCTTCTGAAACCTGTCAACCACCCCCTCTGAATCCGGAACCACAAAGCCTGGAGAACCCACCTCCTTCTGCAAGTAATCAACTGCAACCTGCCTGGCTTTCCGAAAGGTCCCCGTGGAAAGAACATCCTCATCTACAGGAGTTTCTTTGTCCCGAATACTACGAGACATCAGAGCATAAGTTACCTGTCCAGTTTCCTCTAATTGACGAACACAAGAACTACCAACATCAGTACTGGAGAGTTCCTGCCAACTGCTGCCATCTACTGGCAAGCTATCCACCATCTGGTGCTGGAAAGCCTGCACCTGCAGCGTATCCACACTTAAGTGGCCATTACCAAACTGCCACTCATCACAAACCTGAGGACCTGGGAGAGAGAGTGCTGAAAGCTTGTAAACTCCATTCTCCACTCCGCCTTCCCAAACCACCTGGCCTGTTGCTTTGTCCCGGAGAGCAACAAAATGCTCATCAAACTCCACCCGTACACCAGTCTTGCAAACCTGATGCACTGACAACAGATGAAAACCAAGTGACGGAACATACAACACATGGGAGGAATGCTTCCCTCCTCTGCCATCGGGAACTATCTCCATCCTGCCCTCACTGTGAACTGGGATAGTGGATGTATCCCCAGTAAGAATGTGACGAGAATACTTGCAGAGATCTTGTAAACCAGAGCGGGAAGGAGTCATGTGCCTGGAAGCACCCTTGTCTAGAATCCACTCCTGAGTATCCGTTGCGGAGAATCCTCCAATCTCCTCCTTGCCTGAAGAAAATGAAACATCGGTGTCCACCACCTCTAGGTGCACAAAAGCCGGAGTCTTCATGATTGCTGCTGAGGAATCTTCAACCTTCTTGGTCTTTCGCTTGGGACACTTGAAATGGCATTTAGGCAATCAAAACGCTGTTGAGATGCAACTAAACATTTCAAGCAAAAGAGTTTGGTTTTATCGTTAAGCTATGTTTCACAAAGGAAGTTGGTCTTAGATTTATGCGCCCTTTTTGGTTGTAAAAGGAAGTTCTTGCTGATTATTCAGAGCCTGTAGATGGACAGCTATTTTTTCAAAAGGGACTGCTGGTCGGACTCCCCCCAAATGGGGAAAAGCCTCGCTTTTGTTTTTAAATGGGCCTGGGACTGCCCATGGGCTGTGCCCAAAAGCCTGCTGCCGGATGCTTGCTTCTCTTGTTCATACTAAATTCTGCCCTTCCTCATGGTACTACTCCAATCCAAACCTGTCATTCTCATGGACCAGTCCCTCAGGGACTTGAAAGCCCTTCATAGTTATCTTCCTGCCATAGTTTTATTGGTCTTTGCTATTCAATTTCTTACCCCTACTGTATTTTAATGATTTAGTTAGTCATGTGGTCTCTTACATGATTTCTTTTGTTTGTTAAGCAAGTTGGCCAGCCTCCCAGCTTTCCTATCTGCCAAGTGCATCAAAGTCAATCCTGATACTCCTCAGAAACAAGTGCGGTATCTTACTTTGTCTGGTAAGTCCCACAAATCAAAGCCTGTCTGTGCAAGCAAAGCAAACACTTCGTTCTTTGTCAAGAATTTAAAGCCATGGTGCATGATCTTCACAGTCATGGTGCTTTTCTAGGGAGGAAGAGACTCTTAGTGCCACAGCCAAGACTGAGGACTGGTTTCTTCTCCGAGTTGGAAGCTTCTGCTCTTCCCCATGGGGTCTTGACAGAGGCTTGCACTGCTGCTGGGGTAGCCACATATGGCAAACTCCTAGGAACAGATGCCAAGTTAAAAGTTGATTTGATTGTCATTGGATCGGTGGCGGTGGATCCAAAGACTGGTGCCCGACTTGGGAAGGGAGAGGTAATAATACAATTTACAAATCTTTTAATTACTGCAAATTGGTAAGTAGTTAAAGAACTTCAGTTACTGCAATTTTGTGAGACAGGGATACGCTGAGTTGGAGTATGCAATGCTGAGATACATGGGTGCCATTGACGACTCCACTCTAGTGGCCACTACAAGTAAGTCTTTAAATTGCATGTTTTATGATTGGACAGAAAAGACAGAATGGCAAGGCACCACGTTGTGTTTTGAATGCAAGGCTAATAGGTTTATACATGTTTTCTTTGTCTAGTTCATGATAAGCAGCTTGTGAATGACATTCCTGATACGGAATTGCGGGTTCACGATGTGCCAGTGGACATAATTTGCACTCCTACTCGTGTGATTTATACTGACACCACCATTCCGAAACCGCAAGGTTGTCCTATTTTAAGCCCAAAGTGTTGATTTTCAATTTCATATAGCACACTGAATAGAAGAGCGTGTGATGCGTCTTTTTGGCCAAGGTTTACTAACACTTGTATCTTGAAATCATGTAGGCTTATACTGGGATCTCCTCTCACCTGAGAAACTGGGTAAAATACAAGTTTTGCAAGAGTTAAAGAAGAAAATTGAGCTAGAAACAGGCCAAGAGCTTCCAGTTGGGCCCTCGGAAGAGCTTCCTCCTACTGCAGAGCGAAGGCTAACAACTGACCAATCCAGCAAAGAAGCCCGCATTTTTGTCTGGAACCTTGATAGATCAACTGCATGGAATGAGCTGAAGGATCATGTTACAAATGCAGGAGCTGAGGTTTTGAAAGTGAGTGTTATCAGAAAAGAGCCAACATCTAAACCTACAGCACGGATACTTTTGAAGGAGGGCACTGATATTGAAAGTCTAGTCAAGGCCCTAGATGGGTCAAAGCTCGGAAAAGCAACGGTGAAAGCAAAGATTGATGACTCTTGAAAATGCAGAATTGAAAGTTTCAACATTTTTGCAAGAGAAAAATGCTAGTTTTTGTCAATATTCTTGTTAAAATGACTACCTGCACTGGCCATGGTATGCATACACAATTTTTCCATGGTTCACAATATGGGCCGGTAAAGATCATTTTCCAGCTAACTCAATGATGTGGTTACGTGGGAACCAAAGCCTTGTTTTGGAGCAGCTATAGTAACCTTTTTTGAAACCAGCGCAGGGGTTTTGGTGCAAGGAATGAACAACTCAGGGGGTTCAGTTCCTTGTTGTGAACTGTTGGGCACAGGTGCTCCTGGCCAAGTAGTATAAGGTCAGCTCTTGAGTGCTACTAATTTTCCTTTTGGTCACAAAGTCTTGAGTGCTACTATAATGGATGAAGGAAATAATCAGTTCAGTCACTTATTAATAAGAATGCCTTTATCAACTACATAGAGGGTGTCATCCTTAGAGTTTGAAGGTTCCTAATAAGTGAATGCCTTTAACAACCACATTGAGGACGTCATCCTTAGACTTTGAAGGTTTCTAAATACTGGACCTAGATTCTTTGAATCTCTAGTCATGGTTTTCTAACAGGAACTCGTCTCTTTTCTTGGGGCTCAATAGGGAAGTAATGAAGTCTTGCCTATGTAAAGAGGAGGTATGCCTCTCTCTCTCTCTCTCTCTCTCTCTCTCTCATGTTTCATGTTCCTAGTATTTCATCATGAGATTTCCAATGGACAGTTTTGTATCGTTCTAGTGAGATAGTTTTGTTTCATTCTATTTTATTTTCCATTCCATGATGAGATATGCCATGGACACTGTTGTTGCATGGAGAATGGCCAATTCATGACCTATTCAAAGGAGGGAAAGTTATCTACGTGTTCCTTTTTTTAATGCTAGGATTCTTTGGTGAGTGCTTTTAAATGGCGTTGTACTAATACTAGTTTTAGAAAATAGTTTTGTGTGATTCTTTGGGGAGTGCTTTTAAATGGCGTTGTACTAATACTAGTTTTAGAAAATAGTTGTGTGATTCAATATCCAAAGGTTTAAGTGGTGGGTGCTTATGTACATGCTCCTTATTTTTTATGCTAGGCTTCTTTGGTGGGTGCCTTTAAGTGGCTTTGCACTAAATACTATTTTTAGAAAATATTCAATATCCAAAGAAGGATATCAGTTCACTAATTATTATGTAAAACAAAGAGTGCACTTTACCAAATAGCTAAAATTTTATCAAACATCCCCTTGGGATATACCTATTTAGAAGCAATTTATAACCTATATTGTAAGACAAACAACAAAAACAATGACATGTCAATAAAACGAGGTTGCTTTTTGGCGAATTTCTTGTAGTAGTCACCTATTGTAGGTCATTAGGTCTACCGTTTACATCTCAAGGTGGGTCATATTATCGTTCTTTTTTCTATAACACACCCTTAATATTCAAAATTCTTGGACACCAATGGGATTCTCTATTTGTGGTTGTGGGCTTTGGTAGGTCACTAGGCCCTACTTTGACGTCTTAATCTAGTACTAGAACATATTTATCCTTTCTACGAAAGATCTTTCTAGCATTCTAGGGCACCAATGCAACGAGGCAAGTGCGACATGCTTGATATATCTAGCATTCTCACGTTTGTGCTTTGGATTTTAAAGATATATTCATTTTTTTTTGTAGGAATGAAGAAGGTGACTCCTCTCCCTCTCTCTATACATTCCAAATTTCACCCTCCTTGAAGTAGAGACAACGATACATAGAATGCCATGACAGGATCAATATGACTATTGATATCTAAAACTGTAATGAGAAAGCCATGACTAAGGTATAAACTCAAAAGTAAAAATGACTATTGATATCTAAAAGTGTAAAAAGAAAGCTATGACCAAGGTATAAAGTCAAAAGTATTAATGACTATTATGGGTTATATTTTAAGTTAATAGTAATAATCATAGTCACTTAGTGGAGCAATGGGTCTATCATGAGATTGTGGTCAAGCATGTTGAGATAGAATGTTAGGCATTCTGATGTATCATGTGGTGGTATTACATGTGTTAAAAATTTAGCAAGCTCACATGTATTATGCAAGGGAAAACAAAAGGTGGAACAATCTTTTGTAATGTATGGTGTTTTAGCAAGTCACTCCTTTGTTGATGGAGATAGTGGCTCAAAATAGAGTAGTGATCCACGTATACATAGGTCTACTACAGACAGATATCTAGTGGACAAGTTGAGATATTATGAGTATACAATGCATCATTATATATGGTCAAAGCTATATAAGATGTAGAGTCCACAAATCACTAGTTGTATCACTCCCTCTCTCACCTTAATAAATAGGAATCCCACGACCACCTTGGGTATACGATTATTTTTTTTGTGCACCTCCATCACCCGCTTCCACCATCGTCGTGAAGATCAAGAACCGACGTCTTACGCTTCTGCTCCCAGGTGGCTGAAGCTTGTTGCGCATGCTCTTCTAGTAGGCTGTGCGCTCCATTTGCAGCAAGACTGCTGCGCATGCTGCCTCTCCCACTGTGCATGCTACCTCTCCCATACAGACGGCGCATGCTTTTACCTCTACAACAGGCGACTGCTTCTAAGGCTGCTGGCTGCCCTATCCTCTGCACTACAGGCTACAGCCAAAGCACCTCCCCATGCTCCCTTGCAGGCGACTGGCTGCTACTCCTTACATGCTGCGCAGGCTGCTGTGTATCCTCCTCCAACCGGCGGCTGTACTCCCTGCACTACAGGCTGCTTGACTCTCTTCCAGGCGGCTGCAAACTTCACGTACTGCGCCTGTCATTCAGCAAGGCTGCCCACCAACTAACAGGCGGCTACCTCTTCAAATCAGCCGGTTCCTCCATGCTGCAGCCAGGCATCTCCTCCCTTGCAAGAGGGTACTCCTTCTCTCACAGCAGGCGGCTGTGGTCTTTGTGGTTGTACTTATCTTGGTGGCTGCACTAAGTTCTCTACGAGGGGCTGTGCCACCCCAACAAGGTGGCTGCTTCTTCATTGAGAAGGTACTTGGACTTAAGCATTAGGAAGAAGCCATGGATGAAAAGATGGTTGCGTTAGATGCTAATGAGACATAGGACTTGGTGCCTTTGCCTAAAGAACCAAAGACAATTGGATGTAAGAGAGTCTACAAATTGAAGCATAATTTAGATGGTTTTGTTAGCAAGTACAAGGCAAGATTGATTGAGGAAACGATCAACCCGGTTGCTAGAATGGTAACCGTGAGAGTTGTTATTACTATGGCTTATGCAGCTAAGGATCGTCTTTACATTAGATAGATGTAAATAATGCATTTTTATATGGTGATTTATAGGATGAAGTTTACATGGTGCAGCCATCGGGATATGAGCATCATGTATATCTTGATTTTGTTTTCAAGTTCTACAAAGCCTTGTATGGCTTGAAGCAGGCACCTAGAGCAGGGTCAGACAAAATAGGGGTCTCTTATCACTATTGGATTTCAGATATCCAATGTTGATTTCTCATTGTATGTGGGAAAGACTGATAGGGGGATTGTGCTAGTGGTCATCAAGATTGATGACTTGATTGTCACATGGAACAGTGATGATGTTATTCATGAGACGCTTTTGAAGAAGAAGTTTGAAATGAAGATTTGGGTGAGCTGTGGGGTATAATAGAGGTGATTAGATCACTCGATGGGATTTGGCTTTTGCAAAGGTATTATACTTTGGATATGATATCTAAGTATGGGATGGCAAGATGTAGGCCAATCTCATTGCCACTGGAGCAGCACACAAGGTATAGATACAAGTGAAACTCTCCAATCATTCGAAATTCATAATAGTGATTCTAAATTCTTAACTATGGCAGTCTACTCTACAAGTGACAGGAAAGCTGCATGCTTTTTTGATTGTTTCTGACTATTCGCGCCTCCCTTCTTCAATGCTTCTTTTGGTGGCATGCCTGAAGAGCCTTAACTTGATTTTTACACAAACATATATGCAATTGATGGCAACTACTCCAATATCCCTTCATTTGGAAATTGGACACATTCCATTCCTTGATTTTGGGCTATCATGTCTCATACAACTGTGTATCCACTTATTCATATTCTATAGCCCTACATGGCACACGTTGTATCTTCTAAGCGATTGCAATTGAACACCATGATTTTGTGTCGTGGATGTGGACGGATCGCTATATCCTATTCCCTCGAGCATTGCCACAACATGTATTGACTTGGCATTTGATCATCCAAAGCAGTTTGAACATATTATACATAGTTCTATGGTGGCTTAGGGGATCTAAAATGTCATATCAAGATCACACACATACACGTGTGAGAGGTTAGAGAGTGGAGTAGTGGTTAAAGGTCTTTTTATGGAGTCTTGTCTTTGTGGAATGACCCCATTATGCCCATGGCCATTCCATCTGCAAATAACTAAGCACTGATTTCCTAGAGTTGCTTCATCTTATTTTGTAAGACCTCTGCGCTACTCTTCCTACTTGTACCTTCTGGCCAAGGTAGTCCCTAGGCTTCAACAGCTTTGCTGAAGCAACACCATCACTGAAGCATCCCCTTCTTGTCTGATTTCATTGATATGCTTCACTATTCTACTGTACAACAATTAGCATGGGGAAAATCGACCTTTAGATGGCCTTCATGAATGCCAAGGTCTGTTGTGCTTCTTGCGCTTGCTAATTCTGCGCACTTCATTGTTCTTCTGCTAATCAGCCATAAGGCGTGTCGCAGAATAGGGTCCGGGAATGCTCAGCTAAAATATTCTCGTCAATGGCCTCTTTCGGAATAATTATCCTTAGCTTCGTTTCTGTGACAATTAGCATGTCGAATTGTTGAGGTTAATGAAATTCTCGAGCAATAAACTGCTCTGTGTGACGGAGAATTGGGTGCCTTGAGCTTTCATGGCCTCTGCAAAGCTTCTAAATTGAGGGGAACTCTAGTTCCATTTGACTAAATTGCCATAGCCATCTTGTTGTATCCTCTGTTCATAACGCTCTCATACTTCTGTTCTTAGCTCCAGCATTTATTATGAACGCTCTCATACTTCTGTTCTTAGCTCCAACATTTATGTAATCACATTGGTCCAGTCCCCGTTCGCCCAGTTCTAGAGTGGCTAGAAGAGAAAATAGGGTTTAGTGCCAAAAGTTGTGCTTGGGTATAGAAGGTGAAAGATAAGAAGTGAAGATTTCAAATTTGGATCTCTTAACTTATTCCATTTTGTTTGGTGCTCGGAAAAATCAGCATTCTAGTGTATTTTTACCGCCCACAATTAAGAGAAACTCTTGCTGAGATTTCAAGTAGCATTCTAGTGTATTTTAAAGAATGATTTTAGTTATAAAACATGCATATAGTAGAGATTTGGGCTTGATAGTATTATGATCGATTGAAAAAAAAGTTTTTCTTGAGCACTAGTGTGATGTTATCCCACTCTTCTTTGGATTCACTTTTGTGGTTAGTTGGCCTTTATGCCTCTACATTGCTGACACGTGTTTTCTTTCTAGACACTTTCTTCCCTTTGTGTTGTACCTTTTGATTGTTGTATTTTCGAGTTGAAACGACTTGAGCTTTTCTTTAGCATTTGCTTCTTGAGTATATGTCTTTCTGTACTTCTCTCTCCATGCTTTCTAGCTCTTCGTCTCATGATCTTCAAACTCTTCTTTAGCATCATGGAATTCTTGTGTTGAGTGAGTATTGCTACTATATTTTTTACTTAGTGACTCTAATGCATCAAATCATGCTGGAGACATTTCTTCTTGGACCTAATATAGTTCCATGCTAATAGGAAACACTCTTTCCTCTAAAATTATTTCTTCGAGATTTTTTGAGAATATTTTTTTGCGAGCTTTTGGGTGTGAGCTTTAAAATTTTTTTAATGAGCTTTTTTTGAACTCTAGATCATCGGGGAAAATTTTTAAAAGAAAGAAGAAACACACTTTTTAAAAGGATGGCTCAAAGAGTCCCAAAATTCCTTCATTAGCTTTAAAACTTTTTTTAGGTGTAGAATTTGGCACTTTTGACATTAGAAATGAGCTCAAAAGGTAGAATCAATTGTAAACACGCCTATGTTCCGACCATCTTTCTTTGGTTGATCTTCAGGAAAGAGGGGTGCTGCCAGTCATGCGCCAACATTGACCGTCCAAGGGATGGCATCACCTCTCTTTCCTGAACATTAGCCGGAGAAAGATGGTCGGACATAGGCGTGTTTACACAATCAATTCTACCACTTTTTTTGGACCTTTTTGAGCTCACTTTTGGTGTTAAATTCTACAATCAAATTTTTTTGAATCTAATGTATGTATTTAAGCCCCTTAGGGTCCCCTTTTTCTCTTAAATAGTGTAGTCCCTCAAATAATATAGGTTATGTGTAAACATCTTGAGTGATAGGTAAATATATTATTGCTATGGTGTTGATCTTGATGTTATAAACTTGGTGTGATGGTCTTTAGAGTTGGAAAAAAGCACGCAAAAATTGGACAAAAGCTCGCATCATGTAGAAGCTCACAAAAAAATCACACTCAGATTTCCAATGCCTACTTTATATTGAGGATAGTAGTATGTTCCTAATTTTGGAAACTTGCCCGAGTAATCAATCCCTAAGACATTTCCTTTGGTAGTGAATATCAATAATTCATGTCCCTTATTCGATATTACCTTGGTTCTTCAACCACGCTTGCCCACAATAACATAGGAGGTAAGCTCTTGTATTTTTCAACATTGAAAGAGAGCTCAAAACTCTCTTTGCAAATTTTGACCATGATGTTCGAAACGATTTCCAAAGGCTCAACCAATCTGTGTGAGATCTGTCATTCAGATTTATGCTAAAGGGTGCTTGGGTCATTCCTTTGAGATTCAATCTCCTCCTGGTTTCCTCTGACAAGACATTCATTGACCGTCCCCACAAACACCCCTTCTAGCTTTTCTCGCCCACATTCATTGATTCTCATTCATCCACACAAACACACCTTCTAGCTTTTCTCCCCCACATTCTTATGTGATATTATTGGCTAATAGAATCTACAAGTGAATTTGGTACTGCCAATATGGAAAACAAATCTATGTTGTATGATTTTTTTGAACTACTATGGCTGCCAAGCCAATCACAAAGCTGGTGAAGTCAGAATTCAATTTCATCAAGTCTACACTGAGATCCAAGCTCTTCATCAAATCTGCAGGTGACTTTGGTAAAACAGAGATTAAGCATTCAATGTTTGGTCAAATCTTGTGGTTCTTGGCTTAATCCTCTACTAGACTCCTTGCTATTGATGGCTTTGAAAGCATTTGAGCTCATTTGAAGTCTAAGGCCCCAGATCTGGACTCCCCGCATACTCTGTTTTTTGCACACAAAATAGTGGATTAATTTGCTAATCAGTGATTAATCAGTGCTAATCACTGTATTTTGGTACAATTGAGGGTTCAAATTAACCATTAGGTATCTGATGATACAGATCCCTATAACTTTAGATTGCAATTCGGAGTTGGTTTGATACTCCAACCATTCCATACAAATTGGTTACCCTTGATTTAATGTAATTTTTGGTAAAATTATGCTGATAAATTTGTGATAATCATCATTTTGCATTTAACCCTTGGTTAATGCCTGTAAATCTCACTCAAATTAAAGATTATTCACAGCCAGAGTTGCATTTGGGAATGTGCATAAGAATGAATGCTATACGCATTATGTATTGGGCACATTACATCAGTGTAAAAATGGGATCAGACACTGCCCTTGTCTCCAGAATAAGGCAAGAGGTAAGACCTCCCGCATAAATTTGGGTTTGCATTGCATAATGACACAAGATAAACATCAAAAACCCAAAGGAACTGTCAGCAAAACATTTAAACATGTTGCTCACATCATGGAGCAAGAAGACCTGACGGACAAGCTCATGGCCCCAGCCACCATGAAAGAAGAAGAACATCTCTTTCCAAGAAGAAGATCCACACCGAGAAGAAGATCAAGAGAAAGACATGGACACGAGAAGAGAAGCTGCCCCAAGAAGACTGAAAGAAGAGGAAGACATGGACGCATGGAGAGAAGCTGCCACACGACAAGAAGATTGAAGGCAAGAGAAGATGTGAGGCTCCAAAGAGTGAGGAGCCATGTGAAAATCTGAGAGAGAGAGAGAGAGAGAGAGAGAGAGAGAGAGAGACCCCACAACCCAATGTAACCTGCCCCAACAAAGTAAAACCACCTCTGAGCCACTGATGATGAGGCCACGTGGTAGATGTATGTGTGAGCACTTTAGTCAAGGTCGCGGGCACTTGTAGTAAGCCTTGGACACATAGAGAGAGAGAGTGTCAAGGACTATGAGATTAGGGACTTGAGGCACTGGTCGCGGGATATCAAGTAAGAGAGAAACTTGGTACAGGGTCTAGGTGTGCTAAGTTAACTTGAGGGGAGGAGTGCTAGACACTGGTCACGGACTATCAAGTAAGAGGGAAACTTGGTATAGGGTCTAGGTGTTCTAGGAGTATTCACTTGAGGGGAGGTGTTGAAATATACAAGTGAATAGGGTGTGTGCAGGAACAAGCCCTTGGTTAGAGGCTGTGTAAATGTGAAAGGACCTGTGAAAAGGAGAAGAATCTACTGGGAGAGAATAAAGGATAGCATGAGACGATTTAGGAGGTGTGGAGATATTCTGGGAGAGGTGGAGAGAATCAAGCAAAAGAGGTGGAGTGAATCAAGGAGAAATCAGTGGGATTTGATGCTTGGATGTAAACTCTATAAATTGAGGCATTGGCCTAATGAGAATTAGCTGGTTTTTGATTATCCATACCTACATTAAGCTATTTGCTAATTACTCATCACTAATTATGTCTACATTAAGCTATTTTCTAATTACTCACTAATTATGTCTTAATTATTTACTAATCACTCACTAATTAACTAATCACTCACTAATTACATCTTAATTATTTACTAATCACTTTATTAATGATGTTGATTCTAGTATTTGATCCACCATAGCTCATCACATTGCTCTAATTTCAACAATTATCGTGGTCTAGATTTTGTCTTGCTCCTGCTTTTGTTTCTTATTCTTTGCTTCTACTTGTTGGGTTTTCTTCATTCTTGCTTGGTGTGTTGAAGGCAAATAACCATCCATGTTGTGGGGGTGAGCCAAGGTCCTTAGTTTTGGGCAAACTATTTGTCTCCTATGGGAATCTTTTGATGTAATCTTTTGGTGCCTAGTCATTTGCATATATGCTTAGTTGTGTGCAACTCTCTCTCTCTCTCTCTCATCATCATCATCATCATCATCATTAGTGCTGATTGTCCTATTAATCATGTTGCTTAATCTTCACTTGCATCCACCTTAGCTTCTATAACCCTAACTTCTAACATGGTATCAGAGCAATGTTCATCTTAACCCTAGCCTTCATCTAAATCCTAGTCCTCTCTATGACTCATAGATATCATTAAGTCTCATTTAGCTTCATAAATCCATCATTAATCTTCATTTCCCCTCTTAGAAAAATGCAACTTTCAGTGTTTTGATCATATCTCCCTCCATACTCAACCAAATCCAAAACTTTTTTTTATTAAAACGAAGCTCTTTTCGACCTTTATCAACAGCTAAGAGGGCTTGGTCTATCTCGTAGCAAATCGATGCAAACCTGCACTACAATTGAACTAAAAAATGTAGACAAATTCATCAAAACGGGCACCATCTTCACAACAATTGGTGAAATTCCTTGGAGGTGTGTTCTATTGGGTCAATATTCTGCACACACATCAAATCTTGAAGTAAGTAACAACCGTTTGGGGAGACTCAAGCAAATCTTCATTTTCAATCCACCATCAAGGTGATTATACCTTGAGGTTTTTTGGTGTTTCAAGCTTCAAATCATAAGTACATGAGTTGCTATTACATGCCCAATCACTTTTTTACAAAATCCCCTTGATTCGATGTATGATTTTTTTCCTCCAAACTTTACTAGTTTTCTTCCTATCATTAAGAGGGAGATATGCACTAATCTTGATTAAAGTGCATCATTAAGCATTAATCATTATTGTGTCAAAGGATTAGACACTGCCCTATTGAGTATAACTAGAGGGTAAGACCCTTCTCCATTTTAAGAGTTCCATCCAAGGGTAAATCCAAAGCCAAAAAAGGCCACATTGCTATCACTATGCCCATACTATGGGCCTTTCGGAGTTCTTAAGCTCCAATATGCACCTCTATGGTGAAGGAACAAGTAATGAAGAAGAGGACAAGTCAAGAAAAGGAGAGTTGGATTGTTAGAATTTCGTGGTGCTCATGCTAGATCAAAGATGTGGAGAGAGAGACTCAAGAAATACAAGAAAATATCTTGCTTATTAAGTTGCTCAAAATACAACTAGGCTTCTTGCTCCATACAATGCCTTCTAGCTCCACCTTTAAATAGGTGAGCTAGTGGACCATAAGTCCATTCACACACACACCCTTCTCCTCCCCTTTTATATAACCTTAGTTTCTTAATACCCCCCCTCAATACCAACTATGAAAAAAATTGGAATAGGTGGTATTGGACATAGGATGCCTTTATAACATTAGGCGTACAAGGTTAGGAATATAGGTGTGGTTACATTGAGATTTAAAACAATTTCTCAGTGGAGTTAGAGGGGCTGATACTACAAAGTTAGCCTCTGACTCTTTGTTAGGACATTTGGAAGTGATATGTCCCATTTGTTTACACTTGTTACATTTCATTTTGTTGGGATATTTGATCCAACAATTATTTACCAAATGATCCACCTTTTTGCAATGGACACATCTTACTTTAATCACTTGATGTGACAAAGCTTGTTCGATATTCGATGAAGGTGTTGCATTTGAAGATTCAGCTCCTCCCTTGGGCCTCTTTTCTTCATCATCAAGACAAGATTGAATGACTCCTTCAAGGGTGAGATTAGGTATGTTCTTTAGGGTGGTGACTAAGGTGGAGTACACCTTCTTGACTGCTTTTAGCAAAATAGCCACTACATCATCTTCATCCATTCTCGCATTCACTGATGCAAGTTGAGCCATAAGGCCCTTCAAGTGAGAGATGAAGGCTCCAATGCCATCTCCCTCTTTGAGTTCCAAGCTGAAAAATTCAATTTTAAGTGAGATCTTGGAATTCTTACCACGAGCTCCATAGAGCTTATCAAGCTCATCCCATTTCTCCTTTGCAGTCGGAAGCTGGTCCACATGGTGAATGAGAGCCTCATCAAGATGAAGCATGATGATGGCTTGTGCCCTCTCATCATCTTCAATATCTTCAGTCTTAGTTTGATCAATAACCTTAGTGCCGGAGATGAATGGCCAAAAACCTTTGGACATCATCTTGTACTTGACAAGGACTTGCCAAGTGTGGAAGCCCTCTCCTGAGAACTTCTTAATTTGGGTGTTGTCCTTTGACATTGGGTATTGAGGGAGATTACTAGAGAGTAATGGGCTGATGTATGAAGAAGAAAAAAACCAAAAATTTGTGATGTTTTGGCTTAAGTAGAAAGAGAAAGGCTTATGAGAGTGCAACAACCCTTAATCAAGCCAAGTATGTTGCATAAAAAAGGAGATTAAGATGGTAAAGCTTATGTTTAGCACTTTGGGTTTGTGCCCAACCACTAATTCTGATGAGGAGAGCTTCATTAGTGTCAAAGAACACTTTGTTTGGTGATTAAGATCACCATTAGTGTTTAGAAACACGATTAGTGCTTAAGAGCATATTTTTAGCGTCTAATGACACTTGCACTGGTGATTAGATTCACCACCATTAGTAACACTCTTAGTATTTAGAAACACTTTAGAATGGCTCCCCTCTATTGGATTAGTAGCCTCATTAGTGTTAATCAACACTATTAGTATTTATGAACACTATTAACAAGCTTGAGCAAGCTTTCATGGAGAAGAGAAACAGTAGGTGCCTGGTTTTTTCACTCCCACAGTTGATTCAACCAGCCATTAGGGCTAAGATTTGACCTGTAGGATCTTGAGACCATGGGCTTCAAAAGCCCTATGCTCTCTAGGCCTGCAAATCGCCTACACATGGCGAATGGTTGTACGGCATTAGCCGCGCAGGAAAACGACACCGGCCTGCTCAGAGGTCAATGCCGCGGCGTCCCTGAGAGTGAAGCTCACAATTGATTGTACGAGGCTGAGTGCCCAGGAGTCTCCTTCATCTTCCTAGTTGATAGCACGTTGAGATCTTGCCTCCACGAGTTGCGAGAGCTCCTCCACTGGCAGGAGCTTCAGCTCCACAAAAGAAAAAGGGATAAAATTGACCTATTTACTACACCACAAAAATGACCTAATCTTGCCAAGCTCTAGATACCATGTTAGAATTTTGTGGTGCTCATGCTAGATCAAAGATGTGGAGGAGAGAGACTCAAGAAATACAAGAAAATATCTTACTTATTAAGTTGCTCAAAATACAACTAGGCTTCTTGCTCCATACAATGCCTTCTAGCTCCACCTTTAAATAGGTGAGCTAGTGGACCATAAGTCCATTCACACACACACCCTTCTCCTCCCCTTTTACATAACCTTAGTCTCTTAATATGGATACCATGAGTATTCAAAGAAAAGACATCATGTCCTTGGCCACCACTGAGCTTAAGAAAAAGAACCAAACAAAGGTTGATAACGGCAAGTCTACATCAACAAATGAACCTGTGAAGTTCAGTGAAGAAGAAGTCAACAAAAAATCATCATCAAATCAAGCCTTCAAAGAGGGAAACTTTGTCGAAGTTTATGAATGTGTTTTTTAAAAGGCTTGTATGCTCGTGGCCTCAGTTCTCCTTACTCGTTTTAAAAGGCTTGTATGCTCGTGGCCTCAGTTCTCCTTACTCTTTTTAAAAGGCTTGTTTGTTCTTAGCATGATAAGATTCATGGACCGAGCTCTCAATGGCTATGGAGTGAGAGTGAGCTATGGTGGGTGAAGGTGTAGAAGCCTCATGGAGGGAGTGTGTGTGTGCCAATGAGCTCAAGATAAGTGTGAGTACAAGTATAGTACACTTAAACACAACAAATAGAAAACTTCAGTTGATTAATTGATTTGAAAAAGACCTCCTTTTATATGAGGTGAGTACAATGTAAAGAACCCATTGCAATTTAACCTTGAGATAACTTCTACATGCTCCATGACAAGAAGGGGGTCTTACCTTAAGCCTTGATTTCAGTACTCGGGCCATGTCTATCCCTTTTACAATTTTCTTGCAATTTATTGAAATTAAGTCTCATGCAAAGGAAAAATAGATAGGAAATGCAAATGATCTTGCAATTTCAATAAATTGCAATTTTCTTGCAATTTATTGAAATTAAGTCTCATGCAAAGGAAAAATAGATAGGAAATGCAAATGATCATCTTGAGCTTCAAAAAACTTGAAAATACTTATAAAAAAACCACATATTAGAGCTAGATTAAAGGTGTTGATTAAGCCATTGTGTTAGTTTAACCATAAGCCTAATGATATGTGGAAATACAAATGTGCACAATGAGAGAGCGTATTTGAGGGTTTAAGTGCAAATGGGGATGTCCTAAAGCAAAAACCTATCCACCAACAATTCCAATTTTAAGCTCAATTACTTTTATTTTCACTAATTAGGTCTTAATGATAGTGTTTAGCAAGCCAAAATAGAGCTTACTTTGAAACAAAAAAGTGGAGATCACATTGAGCTTACCACAATGAATTTTGATGGGGGGTTTTTGATTTCCCAGGTTGCCCTTGATAGGGTTGAGTTCCCCAAGCTCAAAAATCCACCTCAATAGCACTGAAAAACATGGATTTGTGTAGAGAAACGTGACTGGTGTTTTTCTCTTCCCAGCATCAATTTTGACCTGAATGCTTCCAAATTTGAATTGTGGGCATCTCAAACTGTCCAAGGCACCCCTAAGAGGGCTTCTCCCAATTATGAGGAGAGAGGGAGAATGCACTAATTTACTAGCACTACTATAGGGTGAAATCCACACTATTTTTTTCAGAGTAATTAGCAGTGCCCTTGCTATTGCCTAGGATAGGAGAGGATGTGGTTAGAAGGGCTTTGCAATTTGTGGGGTGGATTGGCAATGCCAAGCTCCACATACTTGGGCCACAAGTGGGTAGTGTGGATAAGGTCAATAATGAGGTGATTAGGAGCTAATGAATTGCAATTAGTGAGGTGTGAGATGAGGGAGTTAAGCTAAGATTGCAATGAAGAGGTATAGAGTTGAGGAGAGAGAAATGGACCTGCTCTGATACCATGATAAGATTCGCGGACCAAGCTCTCAATAGAGCTATGGAATAAGACTGAGCTATGGTGGGTGAAGGTGTAGAAGCCTCATGGTGGAAGTGTGTGTGTGTTAGTGATAATGAGCTTAAGCTAAGTGTGAGTAAAAGTATAGTACACTTGAACACAACAAGTAGAAAACTTGAGTTGATTGATTGATTTGAAAAAGACCTCCTTTTATATGAGGGGAGTACAAGATTGCTTGCTTTGAGCATATGGGATGATTTTGATTCATAGATGTGGCTCACTTTGGAGCTCTAGCATCACACTCTTTCTCAGCACTTGTTTGTCCAAGATGTTTGTTGTACTCCTTGTTTGGTGAAGTTGGTGTGAAACCAAAGTAAAAAGTGTGCTAGTATATCCAAATAACCCTTGTCGTCTGTCCAATGCTTGGAGTACTTCTTGTTTGGTTGTTTGTTATGCATAATTGTTTGAGGGGGAGTGTTGGAGAAAGGAAAATATCCCTCCATGTTGTGAGGGGTGAGCCAGGGTCCTCAGTTTTGGTCGAACTATTTGTCCCACAAACAAATGTTGTTGTGTCCTCCTAAGTGTGTTCTAGAATACAAAAAAAAGTTAAAATTGTCTAGCATGTTATATTCTAGAATATATTTGCAATGAAAAAAGTGAGAACGAAGAGTTAAAAAGTACAAAGTTGAGATACACTTTGAGATGACTTCTTTACAAAAGTCTCACAAGAAAGACACTTAAAGAAAAAAACTCAATAGGTCTTTTGCTTCTTGTTGCTAATATGGGCAAGCAACACTTGTGGGAGTAGACAAAGAAGGTTGTTCAGAGCATTCACAAGAATGCATTTTTACAGCTTGTATGAGGAAGAAACATCATAGAGTTCACAAAAGAAAAGGTTCATGTCAAGAAGAGTAGTTAAGCAAACATGTCGAGCTTATTACTGTCGTGCCAAAAATTGTTTGAGAAAGTTGGGATTTCTCAAGATCATGCAAGAACAAGAAAGCTTCTCGGGGTAAAAAGAGTGTATGAAAATTTATTTTTAAGATCGTCTATTAGATTACTTTCAAAAACAAATACACAATTTTCAAAAATTTAGTGTCATACATGTTGGATGTGAAAGACAAAACACGTGCATGAGATTAGAGAGCAACATAGATGATAGCGATAGCTAGAATGTACTCGAATTGTGATAATGAGTGAGTGGAGTACAACTCTAGTAGCTCGAGCACTAGGGCCCTGACATGGCTGCTAACACATTAAGGGTGTGTTCTCTCACGGGGAAAAAACCCATGCTAGCACATGGTAAAAAGTGCCCGTGTGATTAGCATTGTTCACACCTGAACTTCGAGGAGGAAGAAGGATAAGAAACCCCCGTGAAGTGAATAGCATGAATGGATACAAGGTGTAGTAGACTATCTGAACTTCTCGGAGGAAGAAGGCTAAGAAACCCTCCTGAAGTGAATGGCATGAACAGATACAAGGTGTAGTAAATACCTTAGAAGAGGTAATAAGTTCAGAGCTTATTAGAAAGCTTCAAACTTCTCCTTGGAAATGGGCTTGGTAAATCAATCTTCCTTATTGGTCTAATCGGCACATAGGTCAAGGCTATCTCTCGAGCATGGAGCCGTTCCTTGACATAGTGATAATGCACCTCAATGTGCTTCATCTGTGCATGGAAAATTAGATTTCGTGCAACTGCTAATGCACTTTGACTATCAGTGTAAAGGGTGGTAGCATACTATTATTCGATACCAAGATCAACCAAAAGACGGTGGAGCCAGACACACTCCACAATAGTTGTGAATGCTACCATGGATATATTCAGGTTCACAACTAGATACATGTGGCTACTATCTAGGCTGCTTCTTGCTGATCCATGAGATGCATGAGCTGCTAAGAAGGAAAAAGTATCTACTGGTTGACACTTTGGTGTCAAAACATCCTACCCAGTCATTGTCTGTGTAGATAGACAAAGCATAAAGAAGACGCATTGTTGTAAAACAATGCATAGTGTTGAGTGCTTAGAAGGCAGCGGAAGACACATTTCACTGCTTGCCAATGCCGCATGTTGAGATAATGCATAAACCTACTCAATTGTGACACTACATACTCAACATCTAGATGGGTCTTGCATGGATATATAATGCATCCAACATCTTGCTGATAGGTGGCTACATCAAAGGGCTTAGAAGAGTCCTCAATTAACAGTCAGAGATCGGGTTCCACAAGATTAGAAATAGGTTTGCAATTTCTCATTTGAAAGCATTCCAAGAGGAGCTAATGAAAATATTTTTGTTGAGATAACATGATACCCAAATAAAAATACAAAAGACCCATGTTGGGAACATCAAATGTATTTTGCAGGTCACGGATGAAAGCTGCAAGTGCCCCTCATTAGGGCCTATCGTGAGCACATCGTCCACATAAGGATTAAGGATAAGGAGATGATCCCTTTCTTTGTGGACATAAAGAGTGCTTTTAGTGGGGCTATTTTGAAACATGCAAGAGATCAAGTATGCATATATCTTTTGATACCAACAATCACGAGGAGCCTGTTTAAGGCCATATAGTGCTTTGCGCAATCTGATTACCTGATGCTATGCACCTTGCTGAACAAATCTAGGAGGTTGTGTGACATAAACTTCTTCTTGCAGATCACCAGTTAGAAATGAAGTTTTGACATCCAATTGATGCATGTTCCAACCTTTATGCGCAGCCAATGCAACCAGAGTCTGAATCATACGTGATGTAGGTGCAAAAGTCTCATCAGAGTCAATGCCTATTATGGCCTACTACACCTCCCAAGATAACTCCACACATTCACAAATGGAAGAAGCAATAGACAACAACCATCGTAGGGTACTTACCAATGCTCTGAGCTCACGTCCCTTAAGGCTCTCCAAGCTTGCTTGTAGAAGATCCAATCTTCCAATCTCCACCTCCACTATGTCACACCGCGGAGTTGCTCACATCACAATGCAAGGCAATTGTCCTCTCACCCTCACACACACAAGCATCATGGAAGAGGCACATGCACTAGAGTACACTCTCCCTCTCTCTCTCTCTCACATACAAAGGACAAGATAAGAGCTCTCATAGCACAAAGGGAGATTGTGTCTTTCCATTATGAGAAATTACCTTATATATAATTGGGCCTTATTTCGACTTGGGTGCCCAAAACTTACTAACCAAAGCCTTGGTTGGCCAATAGCTCATAATGTACAATATTTGTAGTGCCTTTACATAACACTTATTAATGTCCTCAATAGGAGGAGCATCTTTGTTAATCCAAAATGGGATTAACATCTGCCCCTACTACCTGATGTAGGTTTTTTCCTCAGAACCTCTTACGTAGGTCAAAAGACCTAGTCGCCGAACTCATGTCCATAGAAGTTATGACATGATTGAAGATTTTTGAGGGTTCTTTTGAATGCGGAGTGTGGCATCCAGAACCCGGTGTCTATCATATCTTCGAATGTGACATACATGTACCCTGGTAGACACCTGAGGCGATGATAATAGAGCATCATCCCTTGTTCATTCCGGCCTCTGTTCATATTAAAGCACAGCTACTTTGCATCATATCCATCATATCTTTCCTTTAACTATGATAACTTCAAAAATCTAACACTATGTCTGGATCTGGGATTCTTTGTCATGCTTGTATACATGTTAGCATCTAATTCCTTTGATGACTGGTTATATCTGAGAATACTGATGGCGAGAATTGAGGAGGGAAGTTGTAACATACATGTGAACCCCTTTGCTTTGCTTCTTGTGAAACTATAATGGAGTGAGACTTTGCTTGATTGGCATGTACAATGGGTCCACTCGCTGTGTTGGTGTGGAGCATTAGTCCTGAAAATTATATTCTGGCAATGTGAGGCACTCCTTGCGCTAGTCAGGTTGTATTCCAAAATCTTCCAGTTGGGGGTTGGTATATTCTGTTTCTATATCGCAGTATATCCATCCCTTGTATGCATTGGATGCTGCTTCCACCACCCCGCGAAAACAATAAATGATCATAAATGTAACAATGTGGATCTCGAGCAGGCTGTATTCCAAAATTTTCCAGTCGGGGGTTGGTATCATCTGTTTCTATTACGGTATATCCACCCCTTGTATGCAATTAGATGCTGCTTTCACCACCTGGCGGGGAACAATAAGTGATTATAAGTGTAACAATGCATATCTCCAGCAGATTAGCTAAGTGTGGGTTTGCCAATTTTTTGTGCCGTGCCACATTCTCCCACAAGGTGCCCTCTCCTCCGATTGGTAGCAATTCTTCTAAGTTTGGTATATATGGTTGCCACATCAACTCTATAGTAGAGTAGACTTCAGGATGAATTACCCATGTAGGCTCAATAGTTTAATCTACAGCACCACCCTTGAACATTAGTTTAGGCTTTAAGAGGGGGTTCCTTGCTCGTATGAGGCCTTCGTATTCTATAGAGCTGATAAAGACTCCAAGACATTTTCATTAGTGAAAGCTTGTACATCATCTGGAGGGGGTAGATTGCGTACCTCATCAAGCTGCCTGCCTGGGTGGAGATCGATTTGTTGTCGGCAATTCCTCGGGGTCGAGAGTGTTAGTGGGAAATTCAACATAGGGAAAAGGGTAACGAGAGAATATATAGTCTGCCTCAGTTTTGTTAGTAGGAGATATAGTAGGATAAGGATTTAGTAGTTTACTTGATATGGATGTAAACACGGGGTAAGTTATAGAGGTTGAGGATCTTGGAGTTTCCTCTTGACCTTCCCCTAAACTGGGTGGAGGTGGGGGGGTTTCACAGTCGTCATCATGAACTCATGGAGGTCTGTGATCTCTTCTGGGGCTATATTCAATATGTTCACGCTCAAAATCATAAATGACATTAGTGAGCATTGCCTCGAGATGTTTATGTATCTTTCTATATAGTTTTATCATACCCAAGGGATGATATAAGTTAGATTCAAATAGATTTAGATATTGATGGGTATCATAAACTGGCTAATTATCCACTAGTAGCTGCAAGCAACAACCTCATAGGCTGGCCGGTGTGGATGGCATGTCATCTAGAATGAATAGGTCAAGTTTGTTGAGACCGCATCCAGAATGACATAATGTTACGAAGGTTGAGCACTATGGGGTGTAATTGGAAAAAGAAGATGTCAGCTGGGTTAGTAAGAATTACATCACCTTTTAATATTCCCATTACTAATGTAGGGTTAGCGTCCCTCTCCATATTTTGATGTATGAGGGTTAAATCTCCTAAACTGAGGTCTTTTGTTAAATTAATTTCATATTGAAGAAGAGAGAGTGTTAGTGTAGATAAAAACAAAGTAAGAGTTTGAGGAGGGGCCCGAGGGGTCACCGGCAAAAAGCCTATTTTTGAAGCGCGCTTGATGAGTTGTTGTAGCTCATTGGTTTGGTCCCTCCTTCGAGGGAATTCCTAGAGGGCTAGATTTCACTCCAGCTCCTAGATTTTGGTATCTTTGTCATTGAGGAGTGTGGAAATTGCCACTTCGCGTACTTCCTGAGCTGTTAGCTCTGTGTATCTTCTTTCGGCTTCTTCTTTGGGGCAATCCTATGGGTGGTGGCTTGAGCTTGAGCCTCTTCGAATTGTTTTAGGTGTTCTTGTGCCAATTTTTGGCTGCTCTGCTATTGAGTTGCATTGCTAGTTGACATGCTCAAGAACTTGTTTGTGGCTTACCAACATCTGCCCCATTTCCTTTATCTGGGCACTGATAGCCTCATTGAGGTCCCTTAGCGTTTCGACGTGTGCTTTATTGAGTCTATTTGGAGGCTAGCCACCTTTTATTCAGAGCCAGCTTTTTCTTCTTTGAGTTTGTTGATTTGCTTGGTGTACCCCTCTTCTTTGTCTTGGAAGGTGGCATGAACGTCGCTAAGCTCTATCATGTGTGTTGCTCTTCTTTCTCTTTGTTGTGCGCCACCTCCTTCTAAAGTTGTTCCTTAGCTTGTTCTACCTGAGTGTTGAGCTCCTCATTCTCCTTGGTTCTCCTGACTATTGTCTTTCTTAAGAACTTGTTATGTTCCTCCAATGTTGTCAACCTTGCTTCTTGGTCCTCAATAGTCTTTAAACTTCTTATAATGACTTCTTTGTGGGTGGCTTCTGCTGTGTAGCTAGCTCTAGTCTTTTAGAGCTTGCACTTGATTTGTTATATCTCTTACTATCTTCCACAAGGCAGTCATGAGGTGGTAGTGACACACTTTTTGTTCTTGTGACCACACATCTGTGCTGGTAGAAGCTGAACTGACTATTTCCTGAAATTGGAGTTGTAGTAGCTTGTCCATACCTTCCATGCTTTCTTCAAGGAATATACCTGCATCTTTTGGCATATCCAAATATTCTAAGAAAGATCTGGCTCCTTGGTTACTTTTGAAGTCCAGTCTTCTTCGCTTGTTGGGGCTAGGACTTTCTTCGTGCCTTTTACGTCGCTTGTCAGCTTCTTTTTCTTGTTCCTCCTAGCATGTTCTGAATGTGCTGATGTGGCTTTCTCATTTGCCTTACCTACATCCTCTTGTGGTAACGTCTTCTCCTCCTGTTCTTGTTGTGCACCCATTTTGGCTGAGGGAGGAAGATATGAGATTAGTGTATCATGTAAAGGTGAGAGGTTTTGGAACACCAATGCTGCTAGGTTGGAAGGTGGTGTTTGCATTATAGATTTTGGGGCCTCTTTTTTCGATTATGCAAATTTGAATTGATGGTGCCCATTTATAATTTTGGATCAGGTGTGGTGGTTACCTTTAGTTGTGCTTGCTATTCTTCTAGAGCTACTTGATATGATGTAATGTCTTTTGCTACTTCTTCTCCTAGGCTTTGAACTTCCTCCTCTATCTGTTGCCTGGTGACTGGCCTCCACACACTGTCTGTTGCCATATATATAGGCAGTGATGTGTGTGAACACACTTAGGACCGCCGGGGCACTTTTTCCCTCTTTAGGAGGTTTTTTTCCCCCGGCTTGCATATACGCCCATTATTCTAGGGCTAACTTATCTTTTGTACATTGACACAATCTAATACACTTTGTGTTGTGTGCATTCTTGCTTCTTCTTCTTCAAGCTTTGTGTGCTTTCCTCCAACCCTAATTCCAAAAATTGGTATCAGAGCAGGCATCGGCTCCCAGGGCTATGCCGCCAGCACCCTCCGACTCACGTTCTTCGATTGAGGTGAGTTTTCACAAGCGCTTGCAGGTCCCTATACTCTGCAAATAGGCCCATAGGGCTTTGCGTTCTCAGAATTTGCATCTGAGGTCGTTTCGGGCTCCGTTTTTGCATTTCAAGCTCTGCACAAGTGTTTTCGTCATTTTCTGCAGAAATTTTGACAGTGCAGTTTTCTGCAAAACAGGCATACGTGTTCTATTGTGGACCGTGCTACATAGCACAAGTTGTCTTCTCTTCAGTCTTTGCTTCATTACAGGTAGCTTTTGCATCAGTTTCAGTCAGTGGCCATGGCTGATAACAGCAATGATGTATTTCGCATGTTGTCTGCTGAAGACAAATTGGATGGAGACAGCAACTACCCACTTTGGGCATACATGATGCAGCATGTTTTGGTTGCAAAAGGAGTGTGGAACATTGTGCAGGGTACGGATGTACGTCCAGGTTCTGTGGATGTAGGATCTGTTGAGGATGTTGCAGGTTCTAGCAGCTCTTCTATTGCTGCTGTTTTATCCACTGCTGAACAAGCTCGTTGGGATGGTAAAGATGCGCAGGCTCATGCTGCCTTGATTGCACTTTCTGTCAAACGT
The DNA here is from genome assembly GCF_041138505.1 of Cibotium barometz. NCBI lineage: Eukaryota > Viridiplantae > Streptophyta > Polypodiopsida > Cyatheales > Cibotiaceae > Cibotium > Cibotium barometz. The sequence goes on along the minus strand of NC_141056.1, from coordinate 41,286,346 downwards.
AATATCACCCCACATATTCGTTCAGCTAAAACAGCAAAACAAGCTTGGGATATTCTAGCTGGTTTGTATGCAGGTCGTAACGAGGCAAAAATCGCTTACCTGCGTAAAGAGCTAGAATTGAAGATTATGCAAGAAGATGATGACATGAATGTTTTTCTTGCTGAGATTAAAGATCTCAAAGAACAGTTGATTTTTGCAGGTGAGATTATTTCTGATCATTCTCTTGTGCAGACTGTTCTTGATGCTTTACCTGAGACATATCAGACTTTTGCTTCCACGTGGAGACTTCTTAATGAGGACAGACTTGATGCTGTCAAGTATGATAGTCTAGTCAACAAGCTCTTGCAAGAAGCGCAGTCCAGGCAAAACAGGGCCAGGAAGCGTGCAGTTGATCAAGCATTTATTGCTGCCCAGCAGTAGAGAAGAAGTGGTAAGGCAGCCCCTTCCACTGTTTCTTCTCCTATTAGCAGGTCTGCAACTTCTTCTCCTTCCACAGGTAGCAACAATAAGTCTGAGAAGGCTCTTGATAAAGGTAAGAAAAAGACCAGGTGCAACTATTGTAAGGCAAATGATCATGTCATTAAGTTTTGCCCCAAGCTAAAGGCTAAAGAGGCAAAGAAGAAAGAGTAAAATGCAGCCACAATAGCGGATGCTTCTACAAATGCAGATTCTGCAAATGTTGTGCAGGATACAGAATGGGCGTTTAGCGTGTATTGCCAGTATGACCCATCTATACATGATGCATGTTTGGCAGTTTCTATTGACTCTCATGTTTTGTATTTTGACAGTGGTGCTACAAAGCACATTACCTCACATCGTGATATGTTCACTTCTCTTGAGGCTGTTCCTAATGGGAATACTGTCACATGTGCCAATAATGCTTCTTACCCAGTGAAGGGCATTGGTAAAATTATGCTTACTGCTGCAAATGGCAGCGCTTGGCTACAGACTCAAGCCATACTTGAGTCGCATTCCACCGACAGACTTATACAAGCAACCACAAAAAGGAGATAAAAGGGCATGTAAGTTATGTGGTTTGAGTGATGGATGTGGTGCAAAACACAAGGAACAGAAGAAAGATGGACAAGAGAATCACATTACACCACTTGCTTTAGAAGGCCTACATTATGATGGTACATGAATATACCATCATCTAGGGGGAGGGCTAAATGATAGCCATTTTTTTGGCTATCCACATTACCACAAGGAGCTACCTTGGCCAAGGAAAATCACATAAACTCTTTGTCATAAATACCTTTTCACTATAAATAAGCGTGTGTGCGTTAGGGACTTTACCCATATCTTCTATATATTTTTTATATTATTAAAAAAAAAAGTTTTTGCTAGCTACTTATCAAAAATAAATAAAAATATTACGGCCCATTTTGTGTAAATACTTTATTTTATATAAGGGCCTAAATATGGGGATCTCTATTTTCTCAAATATGTAAATACTTCATTAGGTGTGTGTATTACAAAACCTAAGTATATTTTATTTATTTATTTATTATTTTTTCTTCATAATACTTTTGGACCATCATTGTACATATGCTTCAACTTCACCATACATAAGTAAATCCTATGCCCTCACATTTCTACCCACACCATGTAGAAAGCCTACTACCCAAATCACTTCTTTCCTTAGACTATTTCATCTTTTATTCTCTCATCTACCCTAAAATAATGAGGGTCTCCCTCCCTTTTGACTTCCATAGTTTAGTATTTTTGTATATATTTTTTACTATTAAATATTTTATATATTTTCATTAAATACTTTTTTATATATCAATTATTTTTATATATTTTATTCACAATTAGATCTCTTTGTTTATTTTATTTTCCTATCATAATAACCATATTGTCATGATATGTTGACTAGTTAAATACTAGCTTGTTTTTTCTTATTATGTAAATCCTTTATAAAATGGGAAAAATCTCCTCCATGCAAGTGTCCACATACACTTGAGTCTCTAAGGTCAGGGTATGATGTATTGGGGGGCTCACTCTTGGAGCTATCAAGAAATTCCACCAATGGGGACCCACACAAAGATTTTAAAAATTTAAAAAATACATGAATTTTTTGCGCCTGCCTCCACTCCGAATTTGGACTGGTCATCAAAAGACAAAAGTTAGCTCGGGAGCTCAGAAATATGCTCAATTTTTTTGAGAATTTTTGGAGCTAATGGCGGTGAGATATGAAATTTTTATTGGACCCCAGTCTACCCACTTTTTGGCAAGGTACACCTAGTCTCTTCTCACCTCCCTTACACATTCATCACCTACACACTTACTCATTCCTTTCTCACTCCATCAAACCTGCAAACTTCATGTCCTCTCTCACCCTCTCCACCTTTTCCCTCTCCTTCCATCTCCATTTGCTCTCATATCTACTCTACACCCATACCTCATCTCCATTTCTCTCCCTACTACTCCCATATTACTAAATTATTTTCCCAATCTCAAAAAATACATAAAAATTCAGCATGAATGTATCATATTAACCTCTGCAAATTTGGGGTTTCCATCTACAAAAACCCCCATGTTCTTCACCTCAATCAACTTTTGTGGCATCAAATGCAAGAAGGAGATCGGCGGTTAACTTAAAGATCTACACATGGGAGAATCCAAGCTTCTTCGAGCTTTCAACCACACAAAGGATCTTTCCAAATCTTTACTCCTCTCACTCAACCTCTCAGCCCTTCTCACCCATTTTGTACATTGTATTACTAACCTTTTATAGTGATTACTAACTACTAACCACACTAACATTTGTAAATAAGCACCCACTCTACTACTTTTGGAGTAGGCATTACTACAAGTTATTTGCTCAAACCTCTACATCACACTCTCCTCTCATCTTCAATAATTCTCTCACCTTGAGCCCACATCCATGTGACTCAAGGGATAAGAAGAGGCCCACTCTCATTTCAAAATAAAAAATCCATAATCTATGATTTTTCATAATAAGATTGATTAGGCTTAATCCTAATTGGGGCTTCTCAAACCTATAAATAGAGCCCCCTCCATTCCTTGTGGGAGGAGATTACACACATTGTACACCACTCCTAACTCTAGTGTGTAAGGAGATAGTGAACTTGTGAGCTCTCTCTATATATCAATACCTTTGATTGCATAGAGAAGCTTGGAGTTTGAAGCTAGTTATGTCATTGTGAGGGCTTGAGTGATGCCATACTCCCTATCATAATTGTATCTTGCCTTTGTGCATAAATAAGATTAGTAGTTTGGGTGCAATTGTGTACATCTTGGACTCCTACATCTCCAAAGTTGATTTAGCAAAGCGGTCCGATGTTTGATTTAAGGTAAATTCGATCCTTGTATTTTGTGGTGTGATCTTATGCTTGGCGGCTTGAGGGCCTATTTTTGATTTGTTGCCTTTCATTCCATGGTAAGAGGGTTGTATGGTGAGAGGGCTCCCGTAATCTTAAGACCATGTGTATATCGACAACAAAATCAAGTTTATATTGTCTCTCTAAGCTCTTCTCCAAGTTTGGTGTGCATCTATTTGTGTTATGCTAGTCTCCTCCACACACAATATCATATGTTATGAGTGTTTGTTCAGGGTGTGTGTGCCTTTTAATTGATGTTATGGTTAGCTTGTATTGATTTGCTACAAGGAAAGATGTTTGGTGTCCTAGTTCACACACATAACTAGGTGGTGCCCCTTTTCTTGTTGGGTGTGTGGTTTTGGGGTTCTTATGTTTGTGTTGCATTGTGCCCCAAGCCCATTGAGCAACACGGGAGCCTTGAGGAGTGCTTAGAGGCCGCTCTTCTTGTTGCTCGCCTCGGACCGCTTCAATAGGAGTAGTGATCCTCATGCAGATGCCTTAACTATTTCCATGCCTTTGATGGCATAGGGTGCATTATTAAGCACACAAAACTGTTCCACCTAACAGGGCATCTCTCAAGGTAGGAAACAACTGCTTGAATGAGGTAATGTGCTTAGTGGCACCGAAATCAAAGAACTAGCTATTAGAATTTGACAAAGACAGACAAGAGGCATGAAGATCACTACATGTTACAGTTAGTGCATAGCCATAATGTGTAAAAATTTCTTCCTCTACATTGTCACTTGTAGTGGTAGCAAGTCCTTGCTACTACTACTTCTTCTTCTCACTCTAATTCCGCTTTTGAGAGTCCTCTAAAACATGACTAGGTTTCTGACAGTAATTGTATCTCTTCTTCTTCGCTGGCTTCTCTTTATCTGATTGGGCTGGTGCTTGCGATTAGGCTTAGCATGAGGTGGAGCCCCGGATTTGACTTTTCCACGAATGGGAGGCAACAAATTTTTGATCAAAAGCAAGCATATGATTCCGATTGGAATGAGACTACACTTTCTGAAGTAGGAGAGACACCAACTTATCAAAAATATACAATTCAGAATTGGTCTTTATTAGGAGGCGGAGTGTGGTAGAGAATCCCTAATATGATTTAGGTATGCCATTGAGAACGATAGAGACAAGAGAACTATGTAGAATAACCTCATCAATATTGATTATCTGTTTCCATAGATCCTTCACATGGGTCAAAAATGCATCCATAGATTCACCCTCTATCAGATGCTCCAAGTCAAGTTTTTTTCGAAGATAGGCAACTCAGATTTCATTGCGAATCTGATATAGAGAGGAAAGGACATCCCATTCACTCTTATTAGTAGAGGAACATGATTAGATGTGAGGAATAACTTGTTGCTTGGCAAGAGGGAGCAATAAGTGCATGAGCTTGTACATCTTTGGCATCCCATTTGAGTTGTTCCGGTGTAGAAGGAACAAGAACCACTGGTTCTAGTGGTTCTAGTGGTATTGGAACCACTAGAACCAGATTCAGTGGTTCCAATACCAGATCCTAGAGGACATGCTGATATAGATGCAGGCCCAGCAAGCCTCTTATTAGCACTAGATACATATACCCACATGTTCTTTACCACCAGAACATGACGCATCATATATAGCCATATGGGATAGGTGGTTCCATCTAACTTATCCTTAATGGATAGCATGCCAAACAACTTATTGGTGTTTTTGAACATGTTGTATAGAAAAGGAATGTACAGGCTGAAGTGTAGCACAAAAAGAATTTGCAAAGGGAGTTAAAGTACTTCAAATGTTTGTAGAGGTATGTACAAACTTACCAAAAGTAGGCTGCAGAATTGGTAGGTGCAGAATCGGATGGGGAAGTAGTAGTAGGCCAGAATCAGCTGACTGAAAGCTAACGAGGAATTAACAAGACAAAAGAAGATGTGAAATCAGCAGGTTTGATGCTGGCCTAGAGACAGCAGGCCCGATGTTGATGTAAAGATAGATCCAAAGCTGACGAGAAATTAGCAAGATAGAAGTTGATGTAGAATCAACAGGTGTGATGTTGACGTGGAGTCAGTGGGTCCGAAGGTGACATGGCATCAACAGATCTGAAGTTGACATAGAGTCAACAAGTCTAATGTTGCTGACATGGAGTCAACAGTTATCAGATCCAAAGCTGATGTGGAGTTAGTAGGTCTGATGCTGACGTGGAGTTAGCAGTTTTGAAGCTGACGCATTGTTAGCAACATCAGTAGATGTGGAGTCAGCATATTTGATGCTGATGTGGCAACATCAGATCGAAGTTGGTAGAGACGTGCAATGTGACTCTGCTAAAAGTAAACCTGACTAGAAAAGTAAACTGAGCCAACTATTGAATTTAGAATGCGAAGTGTTAACTATTGAAGATAGGAAATTGTAGACAGAAAGTCAGACTTTCGAATGTAGAGCAAAGTGTTGAATGTTGAAAGCCGAGAGCCATGCACTAAAAGTGAAGAGAAAAGCGCTAAATGTTGATGACCAAAAGCCAAATACTGAAATGTGAAAATTGAAGGGTTGAGCTACAGAGATAAGGCTATATTGACTGATGTAGTTAAATGAGTTGACCAGGCAAAATCAGAATGATGAGAAGCTGATAGTTCAAAGCTGATGGACATAGAAGTCTAATGTCAAAAGAAAGCTGAATGACTGAACAACAATAACAAGAGTAGTATCTGGAAACCTCTTTTAAAAGCTAACTCAAGAGCTAGTGCGGGGGTGAGAATTTTATGTATGGAAGTATGAACAAAAATAACGCCAATGTATAAAAGAAGGCAAAACCATAGATCTGATTGAAAGTGCAGAGAGCATGATTTTACCTAGAACGAGTAGGGGCACCAATGAGATGAAGATCAGTATGAGTGGCAAAAGAATGATAGCTCTAAAAACTTACTCCAAAACTTGGCATCGAGACAATGTTTGGCAGCGCGATGAGCTATTGGCCATGAAAACCAAGCTCTTAACACTAGGCACTATCTTCCAGATAATAAGGCTCTAATACCAATGTTGGATGTGAAAGAAAATGCTCTGCACAGACAAAACACACACACAAGCTTAGAGAGCGACAGAGACGATAGCAATAGCTGGAATGTACTCAAATTGTGATAATGAGTGAGTGGAGTAAAACTCTAGTAGCCCTAGGGAATATGTGGCTGCTAACATAGTAAGGGTGTGTTCTCACAAGGAAAACACCCCTACCAGCATGGGGTAAAGTGCTCGTGATTAACGCTATCACACCTAAACTTTTTAGAGGCAGAAGGCTAACAGTACATGCTTTTGAAAGTCTTTGTATTGAGAAACTAGCGGATGAAGAGAATACACTCACAAATAAGGCTTGAGGAAGAGGATGCATGTTATCTTCTTAGCACGCGTGAAACCCCCCAACTCTCCTTTGTAGGAAAATGGCTTGACACCTTTGTTTCTTTCAATGTGGTGAGGCCATTCCAAACTCAAACTTCACTCACTTACTAGATAATTTCACGAAAAGGGAGGTTTATGCTTCATATGCATGCACAATAAAAGGCATTAATATGTCTCCACTTTCTCTTTGTTCAACACTTTTCTCACATTTAAATTCCAAAGAAGACTAGAATGGGTGTTTGAGTTTAAAGTTTTTTCTCTGTGTCCTTGAGCATCGAGTTCCTCCATGGGCAAGGTACATGCTTGTGTCTTCAACAAACGAGGCAATTAGAGCTCAAAAAGAGAACCGTGCAATTGATGATCTTCAATGCTTGTTAGTAGAGATTAAAGAGAGTAGATGCCGCACATGTGTATTTTCCAATAAGCTCTTTAGAGTGGTGGCAAGATTTTTTTGCAGATCAGGAAACACTCATTGAAGATCTAGAAAATGATTAATTTCAGATGATACTTCCATTTATTTGGCGTGAACTGACATCAGGTTTTTGGTAGCGAAGAGAATCTTGCAAATGGTGCAAGTGGTTATGTATCCATATCAAAAGAATTACTATCATTAGTTTATACAGAAAAAAGAGAGGCCTATGATGTTAGTGCAAGAAACTCAACTCTACATTGGCAAGAAGAAAAAAAAATGTGGAAAGGAAATGTAAATGAGATCAATGTGGGGAACATGGTCCTTTGTGCTTACACAAAGGACGAGAATGGCTATCTGTTCTGGCGAGAAAATCCACCAAAGTTCATGAGCAGAAAAATTATGTATATGCAATAGAAGTTCATTGGTATATGTTGAGAGATGTAATCGTGGTGTTGTGTGTATGTGGGAAAGCACCCTAGAGGTGCAAGAAATTGTGGAAGGATAAGAATGCCACATGTAATATTGTATGGTGTGTGATAAGGTTAAGAATGCATTCACCCACATTTCCTTGAACAAAAAGCACTTGTTCACATAATATTAGTGCATGGTGAAGCTCTAAAGAGAGAGAAAAAAAAAGTCCTCTAGATATCTTCCAAAATAGTTTTTCACACACAAGGCTCCACTACTTGGTTTTTGGTCAAAAATATTTTGTAATCTATATTCACCCATGGTATGAGGGTAACCATACCCAAGCTGACCGAGAAGCTCAAAATGGTTATTGTGATGTGTGCATGAGCAATACACGTGTGAGGTGCATGCGCATGGGTTGGTTCCCACCCGAACTTCTATGTTCAAATTGGACTCAGTGGTTCCGCTGTGAGCGAGTCGGCTCAAAATGGACTAGGTATCTAAGATGTTAGACACGCGCGCACATGTTCATTTGATGGACACTCCAATGTATCATTGAGGGGGAGTGTTCAGAGGTAGCGATTGTGGTTGAGAGGTGTCTAAGATGTTAGACACGTTCGCACATGTTCATTTGATGGACACTCCAATGTATCATTGAGGGGGAGTGTTGAGAGGTAGTGATTGCGGTTGTGCAATGCTACATTGATGGGTGAGTTGTGGAACAGGTCGATTAAGAGGGGGTGTTGAGAGATCTAATCGTAGTGTTGTGTGTATGTGGGAAAGCACCCTAGAGGTGCAAAATAAGAATGCCACATGTAATATTGTATGGTGTGTGAGTGTTGACCAAAAGAGTGGAAAAGGGAGTGCCACATGGATGATGATGTGTAAAGGGGGATAAGGCTAGAAAGCCTATATCATTACATGGTTCATTTTGAGATATGCAATAGAATTGAGTGTTGGTGTGCAATCTCTCTCTCTCTCTCTCTCTCTCTCTCTCTCTCTCTCTCTCTCTTATGGAGTTCTAAGTGTGGTTTAATCCAACTTAATTATGTTGCTTAATCTATGTCTATCAACATGATCAATCCCATTTTTGGATTCTTAATAGTATAGAAAAAACAGAGATGTGTAAAGGGAGCAGGACGGGGAGAAACCCACATGGTAGTCAATGTCAGATAGATACTCTCAATTTAGAAGATGTAGAAATCCTTGTTTATGTGTTCACTTTACAAAAATCTAGTCTTCTAGCTAGAAAACTATAAAGATCTTGATGGAAAAAGTGAAAGGTTTATCTTATGGGGCATGAGGTCTCAAGACATTTCCTTTTTGGCATTGTAACAAATTTTTGGAGAGTAAAATGCAAGGTTTTTTGTTTTGAAAAACATGCCATTTTATACATGGTTATTCTTTTGGTGATGTTAATTGTTGAAAGAAATTACAAATCTAGCTATCTATTGCTGCATTTTTTCCCAAAAACATGTGTAACTTTTAGGCAAAAATTGAGGTGAGGTTAGTTTTGGCGATTTTGATGTATTTTGAAATGAATGTTTGTTAGACCCAAAAATGCATGGGTTGCATAGCATAGAAGCTCAACTCATGTCATTTTAAGACACCATGTCTCCTTAATGAATGTAAAGTAAGAAGCTAGATACTGGGAGGAAGTGCAATTGAGCCAACAAAGGTGATGAGAGTTATTCTAAGATCCTAGAGTTCCACGACCAACTTATGCTACACAAGTGAAAGATGCCTCCTATGGCTGGAAGAATAGGTACAACATCAATCAATCCTATGGTTTTAAAAATCTTTTAGTTAAAAGGTCCTTTGAGGTTTCTAGCTCATTGGTCCTCTTTAATGCATCACTTTAAAAGTTCTACACGTACATGGAGAAAGTCATCCAAGATTATTGGGCCCCTTATCTTTCACCAATCACTATTTTTCTCATCTTCTTACTTGGTCTACGCTTTATATTTATACACGTGCTATAATGTCTTAAGATTATTCAAACCTCACAAAAATCCTTTCCTTAAGTTTTAACCTTCAAGTTTATACTTTATAGCCTACACCCTTTGATTTTATTTTTCTAAGATTTAAGATTTTGGATATTTAGCCTTAGGTTAATGCAAATAATTAAGGTCTTATCCTTTTAATTTTTACTATTATTTAAGTAACTGTGCTATAGAAAAAATTCCTCCATGCTCTATTCTTTACGTTCTGCTTTAGCCAATGTCAAAGATCGTGCACTCTCTCCATTATGATTGATCTTCCCGTTGTACAACAATAGAAACAATCAAGAATTTGTATGAGGTTACTAGTTTTGGTGTTGCCTTCTTTTATGATGTCGAGCATTTTTGAAATATACACACCTAGATTGATAGTGTGATTTCTCCATGCCTTAAGTGTCCCACATTTTGTAGAATGGACCATGTACATAAAAAAATGTGTTGTAAAAGAAAGTTACTTAGAAAATGAAATCATTGAGTTTAACTTTACACATTTAAACCAAATTCAACATGCAAGAAATTTTATTTAGGGAATGAAATTGTTGAGTTTAACTTCTATGCCTTCAATTAAACTTCTATTACCGTATAATGTGTAATGTTTGTTTCTACCCATATTGCAAAAAATAACAATCTTGGAAAAATCCTAGACCTCTTTTTTTGAAAGATTGTTATTATGGTAGTGCTTTTTTTAGTCATAAGCAACACTAGATTAAAAGCTAAACCAAACTTTATCTCTCTAAATTTGTGGATTTTTATCTTGTTTGATTATGCCTTTGCACAGTTGATCAAGTTTATCAAAGCTAAGCCAAACATTTTCTCTCTTAATTTTAAGATTGAGATTTTTATCTTGTTTAGTTGTGCATTTTAACAACTCCTTCCAAAGATCCCACCTTGAGTTGGTTTGCTTCTTTGTCATATTACCAAGTTTACTAAGGATAATGCTAGCTTTATTTCCTACTCATAGAAACCTTTTGAGTAATATCATACTACATGAGTCTGAGTGTTCTTACCATTTTTTTAAACTTTCATATTCCCTCCATGTACACCTAGTGAATTGAGAAGCTCCTCTACCTTCTCAATACCCCTTTTTTTGGACCTCTATGGAGGATGCATAGTGTATACATAACTTATATGCACCTTCAATAGCTTATAAAAGACATGAAGAGTGAAAAATTGTATATTACCAAAGGAAATGAAAATATTTCTTGTCCCTTGATATCTCTATTCGGTGTGGCCTCGCAACTACACCCTCCATCTGTCTAATTCACATTTTCAACCTCCTTTCTTGAACCTTTCGATCCTTTCATATACACAAAGGACATGGAAGCAATGTTGAAACCTATATGTCATAGTTGAACATGCACTTAATGATTTTCAAATCACGTCCCAAATGCAATTTCCCTTTGAAAATCCCCAAGCCTTCAACATGTAGTTTGTTATGCCTACAATTCATATATCTATGTATAGTGTGTTCGGTGGAAAATCTAATGTAGAACAATGTGTGCTTCTTTGGGAACTTCAAAGGTAGTGAGCTACCATATGTCCTTCTCTACACTCATCTACTCCAAAACAAATTCATGTGTGTTTTCTAAACCTAAAATTAAAGGGATAATGTGTCATCAATGAAGCACATGGTGAAAGACCATCACCATAAAACCATGCTAAACATGGATGGTCAGATCATACTCTGAAGAGAACACCATGAAATTAGAATGATCCACCATAGGTACTACTAGAGCAAGAGTATACTCCTCCAGTAACATCATCTATAGCACCATCATTCCCTAACTCACATGACATAGCATCATAAAAGATATCATCATCAAAGGAATGATCAGCATAATCTGACACCATAAATTGCCTCCAAATTAGGAAAATGAGTATTAGAATCAAGTGCTAGGGTATCAACATTCTCATCAACCATGAAAACATTAAGTGAGAACTGAGAATCACCAACGTCGAGAGCATTATGTGTGTGTCACTAATTAAGGTGATAAGATAAATTTTCTCCTTCCAAGCACAATGAGGGCCATTAAGAAATATATCACCCATATCAGCATTAAAGAATATGAACACATAGAACCATAAATGTATAATATCCCTATGCCAATAGCATAGGAGAATCACATGCTTGAACATCCATGCTATGCTCTCCCACCACAACATATAATCCATAAGCACATGCTTGAACATCCATGCTTTCCCACCACAACATATAATTCATAAGCATATTTCTAAACATCCAACGCATGATATAGCATAGGAAAATCTTCATACACAAGGAACCACCATAAGAGAATTTGCATCTGGGACATCCTCCTCATGTACATCATGCACATGATCACCAAGAACAAGAATCATATCATCACAAGGATGATCAAGAGAACTAAGAACTACATAATCACGACATCACCATCATAATGATGAAGCGAATCATCATAATTAAGCATAGCATCCATGCATAATGAACCTAGAGAACCATCAAATGAGATCACATCAATGTGATCACCACCACCATGCATAGTAGGCTCAATATATGGAACCTCTAAATGTGGATCACAAACATCTAGAACACGTGCAAGAAGAACATGGATTGCATAGACCCAAAAATAGGCCTCATATCTGCATCAATGCTAGCCAAGGCTAGCTTCTCAGGATCATCAAGAAGCTCGATGAGAACCTCCTCATCATCAACAGAATTAATTAGATCATCCTGACCATCCGCCAAACACTAGGAATCATTTGATGCAAAGCTAGGGACATCCGAGAACTTCTCCTGGCACTTCCGATCGTCCTGGTGGTTCTCCCATGCACCCTCAACTCCCATCATCCTAGCTATTAAGGTCACACTCATCCTCTATGCTTAGAATTTCATCCATCTCACTCATCCAGGTCTCTTGTCAGCTCTCACTATCATTTCCCCTCTCCTTGGTAACCCTCCATGAGCTACATCCCTTTCAATTTTTGTTTTGTTAATAGGTGCTTCCGGGCCACCATGGTCTTCTTGTAACATGATATCCTCTCTCTGGATTTGTGAAAATTCTCCATCCTTAATTACCTGTTGTGATCTGAAACCCAATCTAGCTCTATTTTATGGATGTCGATATGCAGGAGGAGGTATAAAGCTTGCACTCAGAAACTTTTTAACTTCAAGTGCATAGTCAGCATGCGAGAACATGTGCCATACATCGGCCTCAACCTAGCATTCATTTAACTCCTTAGATATTGCATCCTCATCCTCTTCTTCATCAGTTGTGGGCTGCTCATTCTCTTTATGCCACATCTACCATTGTTTATGAATGGGACATAGTCAAACTTTTGCTCTTGTTCAGTCTTATTATACTCCATTTGAACAACATGTGCGAATTGATTTGCTACTACCCCATATGATTCCTCCTTATAATGAGCTGGACAGAGGTAGGATCTTCCAATCTCATCTTTGCTGATGCATGTGTAGTGCTGGACATCATGGCTAGATACATTGAGTCTACATCCCGACTAGGTATCATACTCGGAATAGCAATGGTTGGTTCCAAATTGGCCTACAAGGAGAGCAACTGCTGCCGAAGCTTGGGATTCAAACAACAAACGATTAGTTCCAAAGGTTCTTGAAACTTGAGTGGTCGCCAAATTGTTAAAGGCAAAAGCCTTCCTCGTCTCAGAAACGTTGCATATAAGATGTTAAAATCAACCATAGAGATAGATAAGGAGATTGCCATGAAAGATGTTTTCTTCCTTGAATGAATATAAGAAAATGGTGGTTATAACTCCATGCAAGTAAAGTATGTGGGATATGAAAAGTCATAACTGAATATGAAAGGTCATAATTCTAAGGTTCTAAGAGTGCTTTCACATGCATAAGTGGGGTTCACTGCTAAACAATCATGTGAGGTTAAGTGGTAGATTTGGGACCGATTCTTTGCAACCAAATGCAGGGCATGTTGGTGATAGGCTTTGGGTAGCCCTGAGGGCGGCCTTCCTTCTATTGTGGAACTAGCTTGGCCCCTTCAAAATCAGGTGGTAGGTAGAAGTCATCGAACGATGCTATGTTTCATTGGAGAAATTAGCACCATGAACACCAATGAATGATTTGCATGGTTATATGGTGGTCCGACCAATGTGACATGATATTAATCCTAAATCTCACAACTTAATTCTTACTGATTGGGCTTCTTTGTAGCTTAATACGTTGGCCAGGGTGAGGTGTAGTTATGCTGAATTAGAGTTAAAGTAGAGGTTATAACTTGTGAATCTCTTTAGAGGTACTTGCAATGTTGATGGCTATCAGGGCGCGATGGGCCATACCATGGTTGTTCCATGGTCTCCCATCCACATATGTACTTAGAGGGTTGTTGTTGACAATGTTAGTTGTAGGTGCATGTGTCTGTGTGTGTCATGAGGTGCAAGATGTGAAAATTTTTTGATGCCTCTAGTGAAATCTACAATTGATGTGTAGGGGGGCATCAATGGGTGCAAGGTGTGCCTTTGTTTGTATGGTGGCTTTCTTCGACTCTCTTTACTACTTTCCTTGACATGCGACATCCTATATGCAATGTTTCTTGGGAAGCCAATGTTTGGAGATGTTGATGTGTGGAAGTGGACTTTGTGCATAGCTTCAATGGAGCTCGGGCAACGTCACTTGCTCAGTTGATTTGGCATTATCGAAGCACTTGGGATAGAGGATATTTGGATCAATAATTGGTGTGACCAAAGAAGTGGACTTTGTGCATAGCTTGACGACCTTGCTTGCTCAGTTAATTTAGCATTATCAAAGCACATAGGATAGAGGCTATTTGGATCAATAATTACTGTGGCCAAAGAAGTGGCCACGGATGATTTGAGGAGGGTCCAAGTGATGGGTCGTATCATGGGTTAGGCTTGTGGCCCCGGTCGCCTATTTGTGTGCTACTCTCTCTTTCTCTTGTGCCCTCCCTTGAGAAGCTAATCTCTCTCTCTCTCTCTCTCTCTCTCTCTCTCTCTCTCTCTCTCTCATGAAGTAAAATAAATAAGTGAAACTTTGCTCAGTTTGTTTTAAATTGAAACAAAGAAACTTTCTTGATGCTTTTAAAAAGAAGGCTACTCCCTATCACTCTCTTAGTAAAAATAAGAAGACATTTCTCTCTCTATTGTTCATAGTTCTTCATTACCTTTTTCTTTGTTGGTTTTGTGTGAAGAGTGTGTGAATGTGTGTGTTAATATATGTGTGTCTACATATGAACATGTGCATGTGTGTATATATAAGTGTGAGTTCATGCATGCACGTGTGTGTATGTGTATGTGAAAGAGTGGAGATGTGTGTGTGTGTGAGTGCGCGAATGCATGTGTGTGTATGTGTGGAGATGTGTTATTTGTGTGCTAGCAAAGGTGTGATGTGCGGGCTAGACAAGGTGGCTCGTGGGTGAGGACATGTGTGGAGATGTAGGTGAAATGAGCAAGAAGAATATTGGCCATGGATGGGGTTGGTGGGAGGCATACAATAGCAATGGGGGCATGAAGTATAGGTACACTTGGATGCACTTAGGCCGAGAGCTTGGTGGCTGTCTACTAATGGAGGTTAGCCTAGGTAGAGAGCTTGGTGGCCATCTACTGTTGAGGTTAGGCTCGGGGGTTTCACCTCTAAGAAATTTTATGTATCACGTGCGTTCAAGGGGTATTTTAAAAACCCCTTACATATTTTTATGAATAAAATGAGGTCACCTTTTTCTTCATAAACTTATGTTTTTTTTTTCAAAATTGTTTTAAAAAACCCCTCCTATAAATGTAATTCTGTAACTTTTTTGAATTAATATACCCCTCCTGGTGAACTCACATGCTACATTTACATATTTTAGGTGAGCTCCCCGAGAGGTTAGGCGGGAGGCTGATTGGTTGTATTCACTAGGAAATCATGGCCATCTAGAGTATTTATATCTTTTTAATCTAAAATAGGCCCATGGAGCCAATAGCACCTTGCTTCATCTAAATTTGGGTCAATAAACCATAGCGCATTGTGAACTATCTTTACAATAAATAAATTAATCTCCTACACATATATGATGTGCTAACGATAAAATATAAATTGCCATTACAAATACAATGTCAGGCTAAGCCAAAATGTAGCATTAATTAAATATAAAAATTGGCACATTGCCATAGATACTCCATGTGCGACACCATGATTGGCACTCACACACCATGCTCAGACCACCATTTATGGGACACCTCAATTGGTACCCTCGCACTACTCCATACCTATCATATTGGTTATAACAATTAATTAGACTCCTCACTTAATCCCAACATGGTTACGCTCATAGTAGGCACAAACACATAACACCAATAATACACTAGCTTGATATTTAACACGGTAAATCACCTGTAATAACAATGACACTAGCAAG
The DNA here is from genome assembly GCF_041138505.1 of Cibotium barometz. Classification (NCBI taxonomy): domain Eukaryota; kingdom Viridiplantae; phylum Streptophyta; class Polypodiopsida; order Cyatheales; family Cibotiaceae; genus Cibotium; species Cibotium barometz. Next base: position 41,270,436 of record NC_141056.1, on the reverse strand, counting down.
GCCCAAAATGCATATACCAATAACACTAGCTTGCTAGTACCCGTGATACCAGCTATTAGCATGATACATTGGTATCTCAAGCATTCCCAATCAACCATAGAGTGGAATATCTAACACAAGAATTGTTTTTTTTAAAATGCAAGGAGGGAAAAGAAAAAGAGGAGAATAAAGAAGAAGAAACATTGATGAATGACACAAAGCTTGCAGACCCCTTTGTTAGTTGGAAGTGTCAACCCTCTTGCCATTATTGTCATTGTTGTTACTGCAGACTGCAGCAATGATGTGCAAGTCTAGTTGGCAGCATAGGCGGAAGATAGAACGAATAACAAGGCGGAAGATAGAACGAGTAACAAGGCTCTGATACCATGTTAGAATTCAGGGCGGATCGTAGATTAGGATCAACATAGTGGATTAAACATAAGCATGCACAACATTGAATGATTTAGTGGTAAGCAATGTAATCAACAAAAGACCAATGTAATGATATAAAACTTGAGCTTTTTCTTCCATTAGATGTTGCCTCTTAAATAGGCGTAGATACATAGTTTGATTAAATCAGTAATGAGGTCGGGAATCCACCTCAAAAGATGACAGCCACCTCTCCATAATTCTCTCCTTGATTTTAGCTCGTCAATCAAGGTACATTCTCTCCTCCATGATCTCTCACCTACCAGATTCTCCATGAATGGATTTTACCTACTTGGATGAATTCTTTTGATACTTTAGTGCTCCTTTGACCTTTGCACACATTCCCCCCTAAGGTTATGCTTCATATATTATCCCTCATTCCCATGTATACATCAATTTTATCCAACAATCCCTCCCTTAAATTGATGACCCTCAATCGTGGCAATAGTACCATGGGAAGCTACATAGCTTGATCACACGTACCAACTCCTATGCCCCCAACCTTGTACTCACGCCAGTTGCATTGGCAGTACACTCATTTGGGCGCCCTAGCCCCAACATGATCTCAATCCAAATTTGGTCTATTGGTTTACAAAATGAGAGGATTCAACTGACATATATGATTTATATATGAGTTAGGATTCATATAAGCACTTAGAGGGCCCAATCAATGTCAACAAAATTGGCCTCATGAGAGGCCACAACATCAGTAGGTTCTTCTTCATCTTCATCCTCCACTAGGTTTGTAGACACACTTTTCTTTTTGTAGCAATCTTTCTCAAAGTGTCAAGGCTTACCATAGAAGTCGCGCTTACTCTCTCCTTTGTCTTTGAATGTTGGCTTTGATGTAGATCCTTTGTTAAAGTGCTTCTTTGTGAAGTAGGCATCATCTTGAAACATGATGGTGCTAGTGGTGTTGTTCCTTTTGATCTTCTTTTCCTCTTCCAAAAGAGCTGTATAGTGATGTTAGCTAATGTTGGAGAAGGCAAGTTGGTGGGGTAGTGACTATGTTGCATAGTCCTCATGGGGTAAACTTTTTAACAATAATGCAATGATTACATCTTCCTCCATGGTTAAGCTAATCCCTGCAAGCTATGTAGTGACTTCTCATCAGATTCAATTGAGAGGCAAGAGACTCTCCCCTATTTAAGTTAAAAGAATTGAATTAGAAGATTGATCTTGGAGCTCTTAGCTTGAGCACCCAACTCTTTCCAAGCTTCATTTGAAGTGCTTTTTCCATCTATGTGATGGATAAACTGATCACTTAAGCCCAATGCTATGATTGGCGAGATCTTTTTCATCTTTACTAACCCACAATACTGTTAAAATTACAGCAATGTGATGAGCTATGGTGGATCAAATACTAGAATCAACATCATTAACAAAGTGATTAGTAAATAATTAAGACGTGATTAATGAGTAATTAACTAATAGCTTAATGTAGGCATGGATAATAAAAAACCAGCAAATTCTCATTAGGCCAATGCCTCAATTTGTAGAGTTTACATCCAAGCATCTAATCCCACTGATTTCTCCTTGATTCACTCCACCTCTTTTGCTTGATTCTCTCCACCTCTCCCAGAATATCTCCACACTTCCTAAATCTTCTCATGCTACCCTTTATTCTCTCCCAGTAGTTTCTTCTCACCTTTTCACATGTTCTTTCACATTTACACATTCTCTTTTACAACCTCTAGCCAAGGGCTTGTTCCCGCACACACCCTATTCACTTGTATATTTCAACACCTCCCCTCAAGTGAATACTCCTAGCACACCTGGACCCTATACCAAGTTTCCCTCTTACTTGATAGTCCACGACCAGTGCCTAGCACACCTCCCCTCAAGTTAACTTAGCACACCTGGACCCTATACCAAGTTTCTCTCTTACTTGATAGTTCGTGAGACCAGTGCCTCAAGTCCCTAAACTCATAGTCCTTGACACTCTTTCTCTCTATGTGTCCAAGGCTTACTACAAGTGCCCGTGACCTTGACTAAAGTGCTCACACATATATCTACCACGTGGCCTACTTCATTGGTTTCTCAGAGGTGGTTTTACTTTGTTGGGGCAGGTTACATTGGGTTGTGGGGTCTCTCTCTCTCTCTCTCTCTCTGAGATTTTCACATGGCTCCTCACTCTTTGGAGTCTCACATCTTCTCTTTTCTTCAGTTTTCTTATCGTGGCAGCTTCTCTCCACGCGTCCGTGTCTTCCTCTTCTTTCAGTCTTCTTGTGGCAGCTTCTCTTCTAGTGTCCATGTCTTCCTTCAATGCTTCCTCTAGATTTTCTTGGTGTGGATCTTTCTCTTGGAAAGAGATGTTCTTCTTCTTTCATGGCTGGGGCCATGAGCTTGTCCGTCAGGTCTTCTTGCTCCATGTGAGCAACATGTTTAAATGTTTTGTTGACAGTTCTTTTGGGCTTTTGATGTTTATCTTGTGTAATTATGCAATGCAAACCCAAATCTATGCGGGAGGTCTTACCTCTTGCCTTATTCTGGATAAGGGCAGTGTCTGATCCCATTTTTACACTGATGTAATGTGCCCAATACATAATGCATATAGCATTCATTCTTATGCACATTCCAAATGCAACTCTGGCTGTGAATAATCTTGAATTTGAGTGTGATTTGCAGGCATTAACCAAGGGTTAAATGCAAAATGATGATTACCACAAATTTATCAGCATAATTTTTCAAAAATTACATTAAATCAAGGGTAACCAATTTGTACGGAATGGTTGGAGTATCAAACCAACTCTGAGTTGCAATCTGAAGTTATAGGGATTTGTATCAGATACCTAATGGTTAATTTGAACCCTCAATTGCACCAAAATACAGTGATTAGCACTGATTAGCAAATTAATTCTCTGTTTTGTGTGCAAAAAATAGAGTATGCGAGGAGCCCAGATCTGGGGCCTTAGACTTCAAATGAGCTCAAATGCTTTCAAGGCCATCAATAGCAATTAGTCTAGTAGAGGATTAAGCCAAGAAACATAAGATTTGACCAAATATTGAATGCTTAATCTCTGTTTTACCAAAGTCACCTGCTCTGCAGATTTGATGAAGAGCTTGGATCTCACTGTAGACTTGATCAAATCGATTTCTAACTTCACCAGCTTGTAGAGCATGCTTGAAAACACTTGGGGCTAAGAGGAATTAGACCCATTTGATCTGTGGAAGAGAAGATCTCAGTTTTTCTCCTAGAAATAGGCGCTTGATAAAATTGCGATTTCTCCTGCATCCGTCGGTGGTTTGTGCTTCTGATTCGATGAGCTGAATCGTGGAGAGGCTGGCTATGTTGGGCTAATTTTGAGTGTGCAAGGAGAGGGAGCTCCTCCACTAGCTGGGGTACAGAGGTTAGTTGAAAATAACTAAAAATTTTGATTATTTTCTAATTATCTACTAATCTTGATTAACTAGATAATGGGCTCATAAACTTGATGGATTCTAGGCTTGGCTCTGATACCATGTTAAAATTACAGCAATGTGATGAGCTATGGTGGATTAAATACTAGAATCAACATCATTAACAAAGTGATTAACAAATAATTAAGATGTGATTAGTGAGTAATTAACTAATAGCTTAATGTAAGCATGTATAATAAAAAACCAGCAAATTCTCATTAGGCCAATGCCTCAATTTATAGAGTTTACATCCAAGCATCTAATCCCACTAATTTCTCCTTGATTCACTCCACCTCTTTTGCTTGATTCTCTCCACCTCTTCCAGAATATCTCCACACTTCCGAAATCTTCTCATGCTACCCTTTATTCTCTCCCAGTAGATTCTTCTCACCTTTTCACAGGTTCTTTCACATTTACACATTCTCTTTTACAACCTCTAGCAAAGGGCTTGTTCCCGCACACACCCTATTCACTTGTATATTTCAACAAATACTTCTTCCTCCTTGGTGTTAGGCTTCTTCTCCTTTCTCATTAATGTAAATTTGATCTTAGTTTGCCATGTATGAAAGCTTGTTCCTTCAAATTTATCTATCTTGGTGGCCATTAGCAAAGGTCTTACCTCAGAGAGAGGCATTGTCTAGTCCCTTTACAAGAAATAAATGATTAACGTAAATATTAATCCTAAATGTTTTAAGTAATGAGCCCTCTGAGAGTTAGATATGCATGAGAATAAATGTGTAACAAAATCTGAAAATGTGGAACAAAATTTGATTTCAATAGCTGATTCAGACACCCGACTCATACAGCTGAGTCTAGGAGCTGACTAAACAACTGATTCAGACAGCTGACTCCGAGAGCTGACTTAGAGAGTTGACTCCGAGAGTCTAAATTCGACAAAGCTGATTCAGTCAGCTGATGTAGATAGCTGACTCTGAGAGTTAATTTAGCTAGCTAATTTAGATAGCTGATTCAACTAGGTGATACAGATAATTGACTCCAAGCTGATTCACGCAAGTTGACTTAGACAAGCTGACTCAGGTAGCAAACTCAAATAGTTGAATCTGACATCTAATTTAGAGAAAGTAAACCCCGCCAAAAAGTAAACAATGGCCAAAAAAGGTAAACTTGGCCAAGAAAGTCGGTGTAGTAGTAGGTTTTTAGCAGTCAGCAATATGTCGTCAAATGTCAGCCCGCAGTAGCAAGCAGGTCGTCGCATTGTCAGCAAGTTGTCGACCGTCAAAACAGAAGGTTGTCTGATTGATTTCGCGTTCGTATTGTCCCTTAATGTTGATATACTTGATCTTAGATGCCGACTAAAGCAGAGCACCAATCGAAAGACAAAGTAGCACACAAAGCTAACATGACAAGGTGGCGTGCGAAGTCGATTGTAGGATTGAAAAGACAGACTGCAGCAGTTGTAGTGCTCTAGCTGAGATGAATGGGGCACACGACCTTTGCAAATTACTATGCAATACAGTGTTGATGTAGCTGATGAAGTGTTGTGTAGTAGAAAATGCAGATAGAGCGTATTACAAGAGATCATCAGGGAAGAGTGGCAACGATTGTGGTTGGCAGAAGCAGGCATAAGAACTTAACATAGTCATCAATAGGAAGTCACTATAGAGCAAATCGCGGGAGACTCCAGCAAGCGGAAGGAGAATGCAACAGTGATGTGCAGGTCTAGTCTCGGCAGTGTAGGTGGAAGACATAATGAGTAACAAGGCTCTTATACCATGTTAGAATTGAGGGTGGATCGTAGATTAGGATCAGCATAGTGGATTAAACATAAGCATGTACACCATTGAATAATTAGCATAAGAAAAGTAATCAACAGCAGAAGACCAGCATAATGATATAAAACTTGAGCTTTTTCTTCCATTAGATGTTGCCTCTTAAATAGGTGTAGATACATAGTTTGATTACATCAATAATGAGGTCGCGAATCCACCTCAAAGATCATGGCCACCTCTCCATAATTCTCTCCTTGATTCTATCTCATCAACTAGGTTACATTGTCTTTTCTATCATCTCTCACCTTTTAGATTCTCACATGAATGGCTTTTACCTACTTGGATGAATTCTTTTGATACTTTATTGCTTGGTGATTACACCTTTGACCTTTGCACACATTTTCCCTAAGGTTATGCTTCATATATTATCCCTCATTCCCATGTATACATCAATTTTATCCAACATTTCTCACTTGATGTTCAGAATTCTTTGCCTCTTTTGAAAATCCATTTTTCCTCTCACAACTCATGGTTAAGGAAATAGCAGAGCTAAGGGATTGTGCATGAAATATATTTACTCTAGCTCTAATGGTGGGTCTAAGTTATACTATAAATTTTCTCTTTTGCTCCTTCTCATGGACCTTGTCTATGGCTTGCAAATTAAAGAAGATTTTGCTAAAATCTATCAACATAGGTGGACCTAGACTCTTTCTCTAATTGGTGTAAGATGTTCCACTATTGCCTAGCCCTAGCCTTGTATTATGGTGGTTAAAAAATCTTTTTGATCAACTTCTTAAAAGATTTCCAATTTTGGGGTTTGTGATGGCTTTGCATGGTGACATTGCACCATAAAGCCACACTCTCTACTAGATTTCCAATTCTGGGATATGTGACAGCTATGCTTGGTGGCATTGCATCGTAAAGCAACACTCTCCACTAGATGGTTAGTAGCGCACTTAATTTCACCCCGTTTAGAGAATTTCTCCCCTAAATATTAATTGTCAAAGCTAGATAAGCCAAAAAAGTACAAGGCGAGCATCTTTTTTGCCATTATACTTTTGAAAAGTAAAAGCTTTACGGTTAATCTTACTACCCTTCCTAGAATCCTGAGCATGTAGAGTGGCCTCAACAATCCTACGGATTTTAATGTCTTCAAAATTTGATAAGTCTATATTAGATCTCTAATCCTCTTTCTTTAGGATAATCTATCTTCTAGATCCCTCTGCAAGTCCCTCTTACTAGTTATTTGATTGTGCAAAGTGTTAAGTTGCTCTTGTAGATGAAAGTTGTGGATTTTCCCCCATGAAAGAGAAAAATAAATGATAAATGATAAATTTATACGAAAAGAGAAATAAAGCAAAGAAATGGCTTATCTTTCGTTCGAATATAATGTAAGAAAGAGTTGTCGCCCCACCTTGACCCACAAAAAAGTCGAGCTTCGAAATTCGTTCGCAAGGTAAGATGGGTGTCGATAACTCCAAGCAGTATGCTACAATTGGTAGAAAAGCTAGAAATTTTTTCAAGGTACTTGCAACAATGTAAGAAATAAGCCTTCTCAAACCACCTTGGAAAGCCGATATGATTTGGTAGCTTTTCGGAGTGTTTTCTCTTATTTGCTACAGGCATAGGGACTACATAGAAATTGTGTGTAAGTACAATCTCTTCTAGTCCCCCCCCCAATTGTGAAAAGGACACAAGTTTTGGGCCCTAAAACAATGTGTAAAGGCTACAAGTTTTTTAAAGCCTTACAAGTACAAAGGCTAATGACAAGCTTAATCTTCAAAATCACATTAAGAAAAACGTAAGCAAGTTGGGAGAAGCTCACGGGCATGGCACCTTTTGCTTAAGAGCTTGATGCTTGAACTCTGCACACAAGGTGGTCATGTTTTTGCATATTTGGGACCCCTAGGACATTGCTAAACACCTTGTGTAATCAGATCTTGAAGAGATGCCCTATAGCAAATTTCAAATATGTGGAATTATAGGCATCGTTTTGAGAGAGGGTTCAAGCCTTTGTATTAGGTTTCAAGCACCTAGTTTCCCCAAAGATCCTTGCCTTTGTTTCCTTCTTTGTCCAAGGGTCTTTAGCTTGCTGTTTGCAAGCTTTTGAATTTTCTAAACCTTGGCTCTGATAACACTGACAAGATCTTTGTTCAAGTACAAATCTCTCACAATTCAGTTACCTTTAAAACTAAAATAGAGCATGTGCAAATAAATCAACCATGGCAAAAGCATATAAACACACATAAAAGCATGAAGAAAATAACACAAGACAAAATATTGGGTGCAATCCCCCCCCCTCCCCCCACCAATGAGGGCTCCACTTCCCACATGAAGGTATTTTTTATATTCCTTCCAAAATAGCCCAAGGAGCTATAATTAGTTTTTCTTACAAAATTGGGCTTGTCTTTTACAAAATTAACCATAAGTCTTGCAATTAAGGTTGCAACCATAAATAATCGAGTCACATGTGCACAAAGTATAATATGCCCAAACTATATAAACTGGGTGGGGACATAATAACAAAATGTCGGCACACATGGCCAACTAAATGAATAACTCTGCATAATAATGCAAATGATAAATATGCCCTATGCACAACCGTACACATATATGACATCCTAGTTGGCTCCATTTGTAGTGCTCATCACCTATTACTCGATATTGCCAAGCCATGCTAGTAGTTACATACAATCAATTAGAGTGCTCAAAGTTAATCCTAGCATGATATCATATGGTAGTAGGCACAAACATAAACTAGCTCTAGTGCATAACATGGAATCACCCACAATACCAATAACACTAGCGTTGCCCCAAATATGCATACATCAATAACACTAGCCCGTTGGTATTTAATATGGAATCACTAGTTTGATTGATGTGATTGTTGACCTCATAGAGAAGCCCCATGTGTGTGTAGAGAGAGAGAGAGAGAGACAGAGAGAGAGAGAATCACGAGAGAGCAGAGTATTCCTACGTATGTAATTCAAAGAGGGACCTCTATTCCCGAGAAAGAGGGGGAAGAGTGCAAGCACATGCAAAACTCATAAGAATCCCTCTTGTAATGTCAAACATGCCAAATATGGCCACATGTTTAGTAAATCTTTTGATTTCAACTAATCTCTGAAATGCTAAAGGCTCTCAAGCTTTCAACATTTAATGATGCCTCTTCCATATTATTATAATCAAGTGTGATATATTTGGAGACATTTGCCCAACATGTTTTATAAATACTTAGGAAATATCATTTCAAAGCATTGACTATTCATGCTTGACATATAAACAGTCAAAACATCGAAGCTACAAATGAATAAAAGTACTTATTGTGAACGATATATTGTAAGTATCATGAAGTACATTGAGTTTGCAAGCATCTAAAAATGGACAATTAGACTCACTCACAAACCAAATTTCATTTGTAAGGGCATGTACAACTAGTGCCAAGCACACCTTAAATTGACAAAGGTAATGCATGTAAATTAAGGGAAAGGATTTCTAAGCTAATCTCCAATCATGTTGTGTGTGTAAAGGGACTTTGGTGGGTGGATGTGGATGTACATGTGTGCCACACGTGCATGTACACATGGGCGTATACTTACAACAGGTGCGAGCACATGGGCAAACATTGTGTGCACACATGCCCATGTACTTACACGTGCGAGCACATGGGCATGTGGGCAATACCAAAGCAACTAAAAATGTTAATTTAGTATTAAACAAGCTTCAATAAAGGGATGGAAAAAGAGCAATGAAACTTGGGTTCAAATCCTAGAATTATCAGATGGTTGCAAACTTGCATGTGGTTCCTCTCTCTCTCTCTCTCTCTCTCTCTCTCTCTCTCTCTCAATCAATTTGTTTAATAAATGTCAAGGATCTCTCTGATGTACCTGTTGCAGAGAGGGCAAGTCCCCCTCCCTTTCCATAGCTCCCTACTACACTTGCGGCAGAAGGTGTGCCCACAAGGTATGAAGGCAGCCCCCTTCAAACCCACCATGCATACACAGCACAGCGGATCCAGCTGCTCTGTGGGCTCCTCCCATGTGTCCCATGGGCCTGGTTCATAACAGGATACGGGCACCATGTTGTTGAAATTGTAGTCATCTCTGTGTGCGAGAAAGCTGCTAAGAGGCACTCTTGCCCCTCTCTCTCTTGGCTGTGATGAGGCATCGTCACTTGGTGCTGCTGCTGCTGATGATGATGAAGTCTCTGCTGCCTCTGATTGTTGAGATCCAGCTTCTGTCGTGGGTGGTTTTACTTGAGCTTCTGCAGCTTGGCAGCTGACCAGGGTCTGTAATTGTAGCATGTATTTGCTAATTAGAGGTTGTTGCTTCTGATCTTGGTCTTCTTCAGGTAACGACAATGACGGTGGCCATAGATGATGAAGCAGTGTGGAAGATGTTGTTGATGGTGATGGGGGTGCTAGTTTTTGAAGCGGTGATGATGCTGGTAATAGATGTTGTGGCGGTGATGACGGTGATGGTAATGATCTTTGTGGTGATAGGTGTTGCAGTGGCGCTCCTGGTGATGGTGATGATGATGAAAGGGGTGGTCGTTGTTGCGGCGGTGGCGATGATGCTGATGATGATGTGGAAGCCGACAGCGACAGTGTTGTTGATGATGCTGATGATGTGGAGGCCAACAGTGACAGTGTTGTTGATGATGATGATGATAGGGAGGATGAGGAGGGTAATGAGCTGCATGCCAAGATCTCACGCAGTGCTCCTTGAATTGTGGGTCGCTTGGCTCCATCACTGATTGGTAGCACTTCCTCTGTTGAGGATACAGTGCCATCTGTATTATGAGCCACCTGCGATCCCAAAGACAAAGACGACGAAGGGCATTGCATCTCCACTTCCATGGACTCAGAATTCAAAACGCAGCAAGGACCCATCTCGTTTGATTCTAAGCATACAATGCTCTGGGACGACTCCGTCATAGGTAATATAGGATGGGCTTCTTCTACACTAATCACAAGGGAGCCCCCAATAGCTGGCCCATTAATCAAGTTCAACCTTAACATATCACCCAATGTCTTCCCAGACCTTTTCCTAGTCCTTAGACCCCCATTGCATGGACTCCCCTGCTTTGTTTGCAATGGTTCACACGACCCGCTTTCGACTTTCACATCACTCCTGCTGGCAATTTTTATCTCTGCCTTTGTAAACGACCTTGCAATGTTCTCTGCACCATGACCAGCACTTCTAAGCTCATGTTGCAACCGCCTGTTGTCATCCCTTCTCTTCTTAGACAGCATGTTGATAACTCTACTGACAATCTTCTTGTTGGCATAGTCACTATGCTTATGCAAGCCCACCTCCATTGGAATGGTTTGGCCTGAGGCTACAGCATCCCACAGAGCACAGTTGGCTACCGTCCTGCAACAAGACCCTGAACCTGAGTCTTCTGTAAATGGCAGATTAGTGCCTTCCCATTCCAATGCTTCATCGTTAGCAATTTCATGTGATTCTGCAGCTACTGACCCATCTTGACCTAATGCATCTTGATCCATTGAAGTGGTTGCATTCGAGATCAAACCTGCCTTAGTAGGGGGGCGATAATCTGTCATAGGGTAAAGAGGGCTGGTACCTTGCAGTAAGAAGAGCCCATTGCCAGCTTCAAAGTGCATGAGTACATGCTTGAGCTGAGAGTCTAGAAGTAGCGGGTTTATGTAATCCTCTTTACTTTTGGCTTCTTGATACAAAGCTTCTTCCAAAAGAGGCACTGCAGAGGCAACTCTTGCCCTCCATTCAAAGCTGAAATCGGACCTCCATCGGACCAGAAGTGCATAAATCTTGGCGGCTACACAGTGGCGATCTTCTGACTCCTTGGGAAGAGCCCAATTTCTAGATGGCAATGGTGTTGTTAGTGATGAGTTTTTTAATAGCTTAAAAGATAGAGGGGAGAATGGGTTTGAGCACCCAAGTCCTCCAGGCTCCCCACAGCTCTGTGTATCAACAATGTCAACTAGCCTTCCAGACTCTGCTTGCAGCTTGAATGCCTTCTCCACAGCAGTTTCGGTCAGCTGCTCCAGCCGCTTTCGGGAGCCGGTGTTGTCACCCTTCTTCCGCTCATCTACTATCTTGTTTGGTGGGAGAGCTGAAATTTGTTGCAGGCTCATTTCCAGAGCTTGCTTTGATGAGCAAGTTCTTTGCTAGAAAGTCCACTGCAAAACAGAAACAAAAAATCACAAGAGATGGGTTTAGAATGATTGACATGGTAAGCCTTGCTGAATACACTTGCACCCACTTCTGTAACAAGCAAGACAATATATGAAACATATAGGCAGGCAAGTCAAGAGAGGCATTTATATTACTTGCAAAGACTTTCACACCAATCTGTGCAATGCATACAAACAAGCGAAGTAAGCAACGATTCTGATTCCTGTCGTATACATATACTAACACCAAGCCAGCAACGTGATGGCAACATGGCAAATTAATGCAAGCACCAAAGGTCAGAGGAGATGTTAACACATGATAGTAGAGGTATATACAATACCAACATCACACACATGATACACATGATAGAGTTAGACAATCCAAAGCTGCAAAGCAATCCAAAGGTGGGTTTTAGATGACCCCACTTCCCAAGCTACTCATGTCAAAGGGGGGTCCATTGTTTTTGCACATCTGTATGGGGGCGACCTGAGCCTTCTAAAGCCACCTTAGATCCTTTACATATGCATGAACCCATATATGCATGCACGTAGGCACTCACACGTGCATGCACGAACACGTATGGTGGCAGGCACATGCGTGTGTGCCATCTCCAAAAAAATGGAATGGATGTTCAAATAAGCCTATATTCCAGGCCCCTGCTCATTAGACAAGCAGAAACATGTTAAGGGTTCCAAGGCTGGTTATACAACATTATCTGCCGATGTCGTGGATGGGGCAACATTGCCCATCTATACCTGATGCTGGGCTCCATGGGCAGGGTATGTGTAACCAACTTGAATACATGATAGATGTGATCAATCATGCATGCCCCCCCATTCGCTCAACGAACAAGCAAGTTATGGCATGCACAGTCTCTTCTAGAGAAGCCATGAATCACTATAGTCTACGATGCACAAGACTCGGTAAAAGCTTTGCTTGTCCTACAAACAAGGATACTGATAGTACAAGTTAAAAGCAGGTAAATCACCCCTACCCACTTTGCCAGCCATAGTTTACAAATAAAGTGCAAATTTGGCATGTACAGCCATAGGTGATGGGGGGGTCAGATTTTCATTTTTGCAAAAAAAGAAGTGTCCTTTTTTTAATTCAATAAAAAATGTGTTGAAAAAGCAACAAGAGATAAGGACCCGCCAGGCTGCCAAAACAGTTTCTTTTCTGCAGAAAAAGGTACATATGTTTCAATTCACAAGGACGCTTGAAACCTTTATATTATTGAGAAAGAAGGGGCACACAAACACACACACACACACACATGGATAGTGACACTGAGACACACACAGTGTACACACAAGATACCAATGTGCATGCCATTAATTTTTCACTCTCACACACACACACACACACACACACATGGATAGTGACACTGAGACACACACAGTGTACACACAAGATACCAATGTGCATGCCATTAATTTTTCACTCTCTCTCACACACACACACACACACACACAAGATACCAATGTGCATGCCATCAGTTTTTCACTTTTCAAATCAGCTTCCTTGTCATTTCAATAGTAACCAACTGCCCCATCAAAGTCAAGGTTGTACTGCGTACTCTGCAAACCTTACCTTCTTGGATACTATGGAAAAATGAGTACACTATGCAGCCTTAATTAAGCTCAAATCTAAGAAAAATTAAGCTCAAATCTAGGGCGTACCCTCTTCAAGCTAGTCACATTTGGCATTAAGGGTTCGCTTTTTTAATGCAGCCTTAACTAAGCTCAAATCTAGGGCTTACTTCAAGCTAGTAACATTTGGCCATTAAGGGATCGCTTTTTAAATGCTAATACAACTAAGTATATTGAGGTTAAGCTCTAATCTAGAGCATTAGCGCTAAAATGCCTGTAATAATTGGCATGGAGGGATTAGTTGAACAAAACTGCAAGCTCGAAAACGTATAAGAAATCTTGTGTTATAGAGTTAATGCAGATCAAAATGCCTGTAATGATTGGCATGGAGGGACTACCTGAACAAAACTGCAAGCTCGAAAAGGTACAAGAAATCTTGTGTTATAGAGTTAATGCAGATCAAAAGATGATTAGGCGGGGGTAATTCTCATGAGAGAGGGAGAGGGCATTTAAAAGAAAAGCTTGTCGGTGGGAGCAAATTCTGGAACAAAGGCAGCAGTTTTGGCGCGCTACTGCGGTTAAATTTACAACGGCAAGAATTCTTTCCCACATTTTGCCAAATTAACATTCATTTTATTTACAAGAATGTTTGCAAAGAAAAAGAATCGGTTGTTACGTGACAGGAAAATGTGCCCTTAATTTTTTTTTAAAAAAGTTGAAAATTTCACCTAGTTATCTCCAATTCGATTTATTAAAGCTAGGAAGATATCAAAAACTTAGAAGTTTACAGTTATGATTTCAAATTATTATGAGAAATCAGACTAATTTATTATATATAGCGCAATTGTAGCATTTGATTAGGGGAACAATATGTATCTTACTTCATCAATAATCCTTGCCTAATTAACATGTAATAGTGTTATTATGGTCTTTAACTCATGTTTTGTCAATCAATAACAAAGGCAAAGAGTGTACCAGAAGAGGTTAGAATCGGTAATCCGATACAAAAGGGTAGCAATTACTGATTAGGTTTCATAAACCAGGATAGCCTGGAATTAAAAAAAATAAAATTGCTCTGTATTTAATCGAATTTTAGAAGGCAGATTTCAGACGCGACATCAACAATGTGAACAAGCCTTGTCCGTGTCCCCACATTGGCTGGCCAAGAAGATCCTTTGCTTTGCTCTTAAAAAATAAAAATAAAAAAAATCCTTTTTCTTTAAAAAGAAGGCTCCAAATTAACACTAAATGAATATTTACAAGTGGCTTGTGTATACAACTCACACACACCACCGTCGGCAATTCGTACAAGGGTGCACATCCACCCTAGTCAGTGAGGATCGAACCCACGATCTCTTCATCCTCTTCTACCACTATCGTGGTTGCAAATCCTGTGCTTTTTGCTCTTAGGATGTTTAAGAATCTCACCTTGCAGGCAAGGAGATGGATGAGCAAGATTGCCAAGTAATGCAATTGGGTGGCAAGATCAAACAGAAAAAATTGGGATTTCTTCCCTTTTCAACTAAAAACTCAGTTCCGCCCAAGGTCTATAAAGCACCTTAGATTGGAGAGCATACTTGTTTCACATATATTTTTTGGAGCATGATATGATGAATTTCATATGAAAAGCATCTATAATACCAAGTTGCGTTGAAGGGGTTGCTATAACCCCTTTTCCATGGGGAATGTAAGATGTTAAATACACCTTTTTTGTAGTTCTAAGGCTCATACAAGTATACCTCATGTATGAAACTCTTTGAAGGACTAAAGGATGGAGCCTCAATAGACTCTAGCCATGAACTTTGGTGTCCAAGGTAGCCAATATCTTTGACTCATATTCAACAAAGCTATGTAGCATGTTAATGTGGTTAGAATAATGTTGTAGAAGAAGGTGGAGATGACTTAGAATAACAGTTAAAGACATTTAAGAATGGGTAAGGCAACTATAGTAAATTTTTTACAAATCTGAATGGATTAGGCAACCATATTAAATATTTAAAAATTTTATGAATGGGTAGGGCAACCATAATAAATATTTAAAAATTTTATGAATGGGTAAGGAAGCCATAGTAGATATTATTAAAAAAAACATCCCAAGAGTATGCAAGATAGCTTGTGAGTTTCAAAAATACTCGCCATCATAAAAGAAGGCAACACCAAAAGCAATAATCTCATAGAAATGCTTGATTTTTCCTATCGTTGTACAACGGGATGATCAATCATAATGGAGAGAGTGCATGATCTTCAACATTGGCTAAAGTAGAACGCAAAGAATAGAACATGGAGGAATATTTTCTATAGCACATTTACTAAAAAAAATCAAAAATTAAAAGGATAAGACCTTAATTATTTGCATAAACCTAAGGCTAAATATCCAAAAGCTTAAATCTTAGGAAAATGAAATTGAAGAGTGTAGGCTATAAAGTATAAACTTGAAGGCTAAAACTTAAGGGAAGGATTTTTGTAAGCTTCAAAAAACCTTAAGACATTATAGCACATGTATAAATATAGAACATAGACCAAGTAAGAAGAAGAGAAAAATAGTGATTGGTGAAAGGTAAGGGGCCTAATAAGCTTGCATTGACTTTCTCCATGTACCTTATGTAGAAATTTTAAAGTGATGTATTAAAGAGGCCCAATGAGTTAGAAACCTCAAAGGACCTTATGTATCAACTAAAAGATTTTAAAATCTTACATTTTCCTTCTCCATGTGATATGCAAAAGGGGCCTAATGAACTTGAAGCCTCAAGGAAGGATCCTATGTGTTAGTAAAAATAATTTCTAAAGTGATACCATGTGATATGTAAAATTCTGATGAAATTGTCAATGAGAAGCTGGATAAGAACAACTTCCATGCCTAGAGGTTCAGAATGACCAATTTCGTGATGGGTAAAGGATTTTGGGACTATGTAAAGGAGACAATGAGGAGTCTCTAGAGTTGTCTGAAGAAGAGAATGCCACTCTAGCATATATAAAGATATTCAAGGATTGGAACTAGGGTGGGAGGAAAGTCATGTATTGGCTTTCAATTAGTGTCACAACAGACACGATGATAGGACACATATAGGATGCCAACACTCTAGCAGTTACGTGGCAGAATCTGGTGCAGATGTTCCATACAAACACAAAGGTAAGGAAATTATAGCTAAATAAGAGATACATACTGTGGAAAAGAAAAGCATGTTTATCAATGAATATGCCTTAAAGATCAAGGAAATTGTTGAATCCCTTGGGTTTATCAATGTATCGGTTGAAGATGATGATTTAGTGAGCGTCTATCTAAATGGGATTGGTAAAGAGTACAAGCCATTCAAGACCTCCATTGAAGTTAGGGAGAATGTTCCTAACTTTTGGGACTTAGGTTTATGCTGATCATAGAAGAAAAGTCTCTTAGTGTGATTAATCTTCTTTACAAAGCAAGAACACATCCAAACATGCCTTCTAGTCTAATTTAGGTAAAGGTAGAGGTTGTGGTCGAGGCCAAGGTGGTGGCCGATATGGAAACTAGAATTATGGACAACAACAGTCCAATGATTTGCAGCACCAGCACAATAATCATACATAGGTGGAAGAGGCCAGTCTAGAGGCAGGGGAGTCAAAGGGGCCGAGGTGGTTGGCAAAGAAATCAAACTAAAAATAGCATAGAGTGTTATTATTATGGAAAATAGGATAAATGGCAAATGACTGCTTTAAAAATCAAAATGACATAAAAAATGAAAAGTTGCAGCAGCAAGGTAACTAATGCATCATCAAGTAAACAAGGTGGTAATGTGATAACAAAAGTGAGCAGCTGTTTGTGATGCAGCACATGCTTAGTTCCACAATAGGAAATGTGTCAGAATCTAAAGATATATGGTATATGGATTTTGGCACCTCTAACCACATGACCAGTCATGGTAAGTGGTTCAGAGACATGCAAAAAATGGATAAACTAGGTTATGTAGAAACATGTATGATGATATTGCGCATCCCATTGTGTATGTTGATAAAGCGCCATTGTGTATGCAGGATGACAAAATGAAGTACTTGGTAGATGTACTTCATGTTTCAAATATTACAAAGAACTTGGTTTTTGTTGGACATAGGGTTGAGCATGTTCTGTAAATGAGGTTTAATCATTAAGGATGTTTTGTGGAAGACTTCAAAAATCAGTGTCACTTGGTTGCAAAGGGTAACAGATATGGCAGGGTGTTTACTTTGGATGTGAACATGCCTGAGGTAAAGGCAGCCATGTTTGTGCATAAAATAGGTGTCATTTGTTGCAGATATTGATATATGGCACAAGCACATTGGTCATGTGAATATACAACGCAGGTTGAAGTCTATGCAGGCCCAAAATATTGTTGCAGGTTTGCCAAAGTTTAAGGTTGATGGTATAGTATGTGAAGCATGCAAGCTTGGTAAGCAGTCCAAACATGATTCCCACATGAAAATCATGTCAGTGCAAGGCCATTAGATGTTCTACATTTAGATGCATGGGGACTAACCAAGACTATAACAATTGCAGGTTGCAGGTATAATGTTACATTCATTAGGATGACCACACTAGGAAAGTGTAGGCTTATTTCATGAAGGAGAAAAGTGAGGTGTTTGCTCACTTTTTAGAGATTTAAAGTCTTGGTGGTCGAGAAGAAAAAAGGCATACAAATAAATTTCCTGAGATTAGATGTTGGGGGAGAGTATTTCTCCAGAGAGTTCAGTGATTTCGTGAGAAAGCAGGGAATTAAGCGATAGTTTACATACAGGTACACTCCAGTAGTAGAATGGTGTTGCAGAAGTGGCATGTGCCTTGATGGCTGAGAAGAATATGCCAAATTATTTTTGGTCAGAAGCAGTAGCAACTACTATGTACATTATGGTATGATGCCTGGACAAGAAGTTTACATGTATAAAACTTGATGTGTCTCACTTGAAAGTGTATTGCATATGTGCATGTTTGTGTGTATTGCGTATGTGCATGTTTGTGATGAAGTGAGAATGAAGTTAGATCCAAAGGAAGAGAAATACATCTTTAATGGTTATGCTTCAGAGTAGAAAGGTTATAGACGTTATAACCCTACCACTCGTGAGATGTGAGTAAGAAGATTTGTTATCTTTGATGGGATGATAGTATGCACCAACAGTGAAGGTAAGAGAAGATGTAGATATAAGAAGTGATGATGGTGCACCACATGTAGAGCTGCAATGACATATGCTTAGTGGACATGGAGAGTCCTCTAGCAGTGGATCTAATGTTATGCCATGGTCAGGCAGGTTGAGGGGATATATGTAGGTACACATGTATCACGCAAAGGGAAGGAAAAGGTAGATCAACCTTTTGTGCATGATCTGAGCAGGTTACTCATATGTGGGATTGTGGTGACCCTGGCAGCTTTGAGCAAAGCCCTAATTGTTGAGATATCGAGCTCAACTAGTGCTACGAATGGACATGACCTGCCTGGGTGATAACTTCCACACTTATTTCACTTGCACAATTGGTGCGATTATGGTTGATATGCCGCGAGTGGATGACAGGCTGTGTGATAACCACTTTGGAGTACTAGAGTTATGGCATAGTTATAGCGCTAGCTCATATAATTGGGTTCACACTACGGACTGATCACTTTGTATGTTGTTGTAGGAGAGTACTTCCCTTTATGTATGTACTCTTATCTTTTAGTTATATGGTTATAGAGAAGAGAAGAAGATAGAAGAAAATTCAGCCATCCATCTCTCTCTTGTGTCTTGCACTCTCTTGTATGTGTGTGTGTGTGTGTTTGCTTGTAAAAGGAACTCAAGCTCTCTCTCTCTCTCCCCCCACATTCTCTGTATGGTATCAGAGCTCTAGTTCGTGTGAGAGCTAAGGAGGCAAGAACAAGAAAGAAAGTAAGTGGTACATGGGTAAGAGCATCACCATCTCTTTCCCTTCTTGGTTTAGGTACAACACCCCTCGGTAGCTCCGAGAGCTACACATCTCTGTCTTTCACAGGCTTGGACATGCTTATGTGATATGCAGTAGTTTGCACTTTGTGTACTGAAATTTTACGGCCAAAATCGCATTTCGGACGTGTCTTAGTCTTCATTCTGTCATGCAAGTTGTTTTCAACAATTTGGAAGTTCTGGTTGAGAACTTTCTTTGGTTGAAAATCTGGTTACTGTAGTGCAACATTGTATTTTAGGAGTGCTGAGAATGTTTCACATGTATTGTTGACATTGAGTGTATGTACATGTACTTTGGTCAGATCTGGTGACCTATAGGTTGTGCTGAAGTACCGTTTGCAATAGTCAGAGAAGATACTACTGTGTTACAGGTTGCATACAGAAATTGTCTATTGCAGTTTTTTGATTGTTGTGCAGGAAAACAGGTTTGACACGGAATCAATCAGATTGTCAATGAGAAGCTGGACAAGAATAACTTCCATGCGTGGAAGTTCAGAATGACCAATTTCCTTATGGGTAAAGGATTTTGGGACTATATTGAAGGAGATAATGAGGAGCCTCCTGAGTTGTCTGAAGAGAATGCCACTCCAGCAGACATAAAGGCATTCAAGGATTGGAACCATGGAGCAAGGAAAGTCATGCATTGTCTTTTAATTAGTGTCACGGACACGATGATAGGACACATACAGGATGCCAACACTCCAGAAATTGCATGGCAAAATCTGGTGTAGATCTTCCAGACCAAACACAAAGGCAAGGAAATTGCAACTAAAGTAAGAGCTGCATATTGTGGAAAAGAAAAGCATGTTTATCAATGAGAGTATGCTAAGGACATTGTTGAATCCCTTGGTCCATCAATGTATCAATGGAAGATGATGATTTGGTGAGTGTTTGTTTGAATGGGCGAGGTAGAGGTTGTGGTCGAGGCCAAGGTGGTGGCCAACAAGGAAATCAGAATTCTGGGACAACAACATTCTAATGATTTGCAGCCACACCAATCATACACAGGTGGAAGAGGTCAGTCTAGAGGCAGGGGGAGCCAAAGAGGCCAAGGTGGTTGGCAAATAAATCAAAATGCAAATAGCAGAAAGTACTATTATTGTGGCAAACTAGGGCACATGGCAAAGGACTGTTATAAAAAGCAGAATGACATTAAAAGTGGAAAGTTATAGCAAGGCAACTATGCATCATCTAGTAAATAGGGAGGTGTGACAGAAGTGAGCAGCTGTTTGTGATGTAGCACATGCTCAGTTCCATAACAGGAGATGTGTCAGGATCTCCAAATACATGGTATGTGGATTTTTGCACCTCTAACCACATGACCAATCATGCTGAGTGGTTTAAAAACATGCAAAAAATGAAAAAACCAGGTTATGTAGAAACAGTTGATGATATTGCACATCCCATTGCACATGTTGGTAAAGTGCCATTGTCTATGCAGGATGGCAAAATGAATTACTTAGCAGATATACTTTATGTTCTAAATATTACAAAGAACTTGGTTTCTGTTGAACAAATGGTTGAGTAGGGTCTGCAAGTGAGGTTTAATTCTCAAGGATGTTTTGTGGAAGACTTCAAAAATCAGGGCCGCTTGGTTGCAAAGGGTAACAGAAATGGCAAGATGTTTACTTTGGATGTGAACATGCCTGAAGTAAAGGCAGCCATGTTTGCGCATGGAACATGTGTCATTGCAGATATTGACATATGGCACAAGCACATTGGTCATGTGAATGTACAGGACTGAAGTTTATGTAGGCCCAAAATATTGTTTGCAGGTTTGCCAAAGTTTAAAGTTGATGGTATGCACAAAGTATGTGAAGAATGCTAGCTTAGTAAGAAGGCAAAACATGCTTTCCCACATGAAAAGAATGTCAGTGCAAGGCCATTAGATGTTATACATTTAGATGTATGGGGATCCGGCCAAGACAGCAAGTTGCAGATATTATGTTACATTCATTGATGTGACCACACTAGGAAAGTGTGGGTTTACTTCATTGATGTGACCACACTAGGAAAGTGTGGGTTTACTTCATGATGAAGGAGAAAAGTGAGGTGTTTGCTCACTTTTAGAGATTTAAAGCCTTGGTCGAGAAGGAAAAAGGCATGCAAATAAATTCTTGAGATCAGATGGTGGGGGAGAATATTTCTCCAATGATTTCAGTGATTTCGTGAGGAAGTAGGGAATCAAGAGACAATTTGCATGTAAAGTAGACTCCACCAATAGAATGGTGTTGCAGAAAGGAAAATCAAGCACATTGTAGAAGTGGCACGTGCCTTGATGCATGAAAAGAATATGCCACATTATTTTTGGGCACAAGTAGTAACAACTGTTGTGTACATTATGAACAGGACACCCACTATAGCTGTTCATGGTATGACACTTGAATAGAAGTTTACAGGCATAAGACCGGATGTGTCTCACATGAAAGTGTTTGGGTGTATTGCATATGTGCATGTTCTTGATGAAGTGAGGATAAATTTCGATCCAAAGACGGAGAAATGCATCTTTATTGGTTATGCTATAGAGAGCAGAAAGGTTATAGATGTTATAACCCTACCACTCGTGAGATGCAAGTAAGCATAGATGTTGTCTTTGTTGACGAGATGAGTAGCTAGTATGCACTAGTAGGGAAGGCAACAAAAGTTTGAGATGAAGAATTTGGGTGAGCTGCGATATTTTTTGGGCAGAGAGGTGGTGAGATCACCTCATGGCATTTTTTTATTGTAGAGATAATATGGCTTGGACAGGTTGTCCAAGTATGGTATGATAGGCTGTAAGCCTATTTTAGTGCCATTGGAACAAAACACAAAGCGTTCCGCAGATACAGGTGAGCTTTTGGAGGATCCCACTACATACAGGCGCATAGTGGGTAGCTTAATCTACATGACCATTACTAGGCCAAACTTGTGAGTGGGACTTGTGCGCTAGCTTATTCAGACCCCTAGGAAGCCACACTTGGATGTGGCTAGATAGATTCTCACGTACATAAAGTCCACAGTTGATTATGGACTTTTTTATGAGGTTGGTATAGAGATATAGCTACATGGGTACACAGATGCTGATTGGGCTTTTAGTGTTGCAGATAGGAGATCTGCCATTGGTTTTATGTTCTCATTTGGGAGTGCTACTGTGAGTTAGAGCAATAAGAAGCAACCAACAATTGCCTTGTCGAGTAAAGAGGCAGAGTAGAGGGGTGCTGCTATGGCAGCTTGTGAAGTAGCTTGGTTTCAGAAGCTACTTAGTGATATGGGTGAGCCCATGGATAGGGTAGTTGTCATTTATTGTGACAACATGAGTAGCATACAATTGGCTAGTAACCCCATATACCATGCTAGAACAAAGCACATTGAGGTGCAGTATCACTTTGTGAGGGATAAGATTCTAGCAGGTGATGTAGATCTGGTATATGTTAGCATAGAGGATCAAGTGGCTGACATTTTCACATAGGCATTGGGCACAGAGAAGCTCCACATGTTTAGGAGATTACTTGGAGTGTAGTGTGTGGAGTTGAGCTCAAGGGGGAGTGTTGAGATATTAAGCTCAACTAGTGCTACGGTGGACATTGATGACCCGCTTGGGTGATAGTGAAAGATCCCTATCCCCACTGCGCAATGAATTCAAGGGTGTAGCACTTCTTTCACGGGGCAGGGTCCCTCACTCGGGCCTCGCCCTCGGATATCCGGACAAGAGACTAATCCCTCGGTTCTTCCAAAACTGAACCCGGAAAAACTTCCCTCGCCCAGAAAGCATGGGTGATTCCTCCATGATAATTTTACTCTAATGTAGTCAAAAGCCTTAACTAACTAAACTGATCTGACCGAACCCGTAAGTATCATAGTCAGATCAAGGAAAAGACTTGCACTTGGATCATAGTCAGATCAAGGAAAAGACTTGTACTTGGATCATAGAGACCAACACTTTTTTCCTCATTGAGAGGCATAGCCGTTGATTCTTTTCCATAGAACAATTTTCATCCGGGATTTACTTCATCTATCGTACCATAACAGAATTGAGTCTCAAATTTTAGGGATCCATCAGTCCAACAGCCTAATCCCATCCACTGTAGTGATGGGATCCAATTAGGAATTTGGTTATGTTTTGTCCCGAGTACCAGGGACAAGAGTTCCCAGGCCCCCTAGCCGAAGATTCATGCAAACTTAAAACTAGTCACACCACTTACACACCCAATATGAAATTGCCTTTTTCATTTAATGAAATCATAGTGTCACTGATCATAATCCTCAAAATCTCCGGTTGAATCCTAATTTCCAATCATTCCTTCATCGGTGTACCTATGGCATCATTGGCAACCAGAACGCTCATCACGTGTCCAAGCTCATAGTACTCGGCAATATATTCACATATCAAAATCGAATCTCCGTTGAAGATCAGCAAGATCAACCAACGGATCCATATAAAAGATCAGCAAGATAAACCAACGGATCCATATAAAAGAGCCATGGACTTATCCGTTGAGGACCAGCAAAGTCAATCAGCCAGATCCATGCCCGAATTCAGAAAACAACTCTTACTCCTTGTTCCAATACCTTCCATGATGCACGCGTGGGTATCATCGGCGACCCAAAGCCCGAGCACCGTATGGTCATCAGCACCCTCTAGGATCCTTCGCACGTGACCTAGCGCTTCACTCATAGGCAACTTCCTTGGTCCCTCATCCACCGTACCGGAAGCTCACCATTTTAAATCGCGAGGTTGGTCAAGACCTCGGCCGACCTTGCTACGCGAGACGTCCTCCATTGACTCTCTGTCAGCTGTTGCAACTTTATCAAATTATGTCTCCACGACCTCATTCATAAGACGGTCAAAATGCTTCCCCAGCATTCTTGACATAAAATAGTCATTTAAAAACAGGTCATAAATACAGTTTCTATAACGAACTCTCGTCTTTCCACATTGTTCCACATCAAGCCACATTATTTAATTCCACATCCATTTCATATGTATTCCTATTCTCATCCAATCACATCATTTTCATCTCATCACATCTTTCCTCAATTTATCCTCATCAGATCTCATCCATCCGTATCTACCCATATCCACATCTCATCACATCACATTCATTCACATCTCATCCATTCAGACCACATCACATTCACTCACAATGTCACATCTCATTCAGTTTACCTCACATCTCATTCATTCACATTAATCCTGATACACATTAATCCCGATTCACATCCCATCACATTAATCCCGATTCACATCTCATTCATTCACATTAATCCCGATTCACATCCCATCACATCACATTCATTCATATCCATCACATTCACATTCATTCTCATCACCATTATATCACATCACTTCTATCCACATCATATCTCATTCATACAAATCTCATCTCATTCATCCACATCCATCCAATCGTTCACATGTACGACTACTCACATCTATCCATACATTCATATCTATCACTTCACATCCACATATATTCATGTCACATCACATCTCTTTACATCACATCACATTCTTTCACATACACATCTATATCCATTCTTTCACATACATCCACATCTATTCTTTCACATACTCATTCACATCCATTCTTCACATACACATTCACATCCATTCTTCACATACACATCCATATCCATTCTTTCACATACTCATTCATATTCCATTATCATCACATACATTCATTCACATCCCATATCATTCATTTACATCTGATTCACATGACATCACATCTCATCCATTCATTCACATTTATCTGATTCACATCACATCTCATCACATCTATTCACCTCACATTCTCATCAACTCTATTCACATCACATCCATCCATCCATTCATTCACATCTATCTGATTCACATCACATCTCATCACATCTATTCACCTCACATCTCATCACCTCTGTTCACATCACATTCATCCATCCATTCATTCACATCCACCTGATTCACATCACATCTCATCACATCTGTTCACCTCACATTCTCATCACCTCTTCACATCACATCCATCCATCCATCCATTCCCATATATCTGATTCAGATCACATCTCATCACATCTATTCACCTCACATTCTCATCACATCCATCCATCCATTCATTCCCATCTATTCACATCACATCTATTCACATCACATCCATCCATCCATTCATTCCCATCTATTTGATTCACATGACATCTCATCACATCTATTTACCTCACATTCTCATCACCTCTATTCACATCACATCCATCCATCCATTCATTCCCATCTATCTGATTCACATCACATCTCATCACATCTATTCACCTCACATTCTCATCACCTCTATTCACATCACATCTATCCATCCATCCATTCACATCTATCTGATTCACATCACATCTCATCACATCTATTCACCTCACATTCTCATCACCTCTATTCACATCACATCCATCCATCCATTCATTCCCATCTATCTAATTCACATCACATCTCATCACATCTATTCACCTTACATTCTCATCACATCTATCCATCCATTC
The DNA here is from genome assembly GCF_041138505.1 of Cibotium barometz. NCBI lineage: Eukaryota > Viridiplantae > Streptophyta > Polypodiopsida > Cyatheales > Cibotiaceae > Cibotium > Cibotium barometz. The sequence continues at coordinate 41,244,750 of NC_141056.1, read as the reverse complement.
ATTCCCATCTATCTGATTCACATCACATCTCATCACATCTATTCACCTCTTATTCTCATCACCTCTATTCACATCACATCCATCCATCCATTCATTCCCATCTATCTGATTCACATCACATCTATTCACCTCACATTCTCATCACCTCTATTCACATCATCAAATCCATCCATCCATTCATTCCCATCTATTTGATTCACATCATATCCATCCATCCATGCATTCCCATCTATTCACATCACATCCATCTATTGTAGGAGAGTACTTTCCCTTTATGTATGTACAAGTCTTATCTTTTAGTTGTATGGTTGTAGAGGAGAAGAATATAGTAGAAAATTCAGCCATCCATCTCTTTCTTATGTCTTGCTCTCTCTTGTGTGTGTGTGTGTGTGTTTGCTTATTGCAAGGAACTCAAGCTCTCCCTCTCCCTCGCATTCTCTTTAAAGGCCCTATATGGCTTGAAGAAAGTACCCAAAGCATGGGGAGTATCTTGTTACCATTGGATTTGAGATATCCAATGCACATTTTTCACTTTATGTGAAAAAGATAGATAGAGGGATCATGCTATTAGTTATTTATATGGATGACTTGATTATCATAGTGAGAGTGATGCTGACATACATGATGTCAAGAGGCTTTTGAAGGAGAAATTTGAGATGAAGGATTTGGGTGAGCTATGGTATTTCTTGGGCATAGAGGTGGTGAGATCACCTCATGGCATTTTGCTTACAGAGGTAGTATGGCTTGGACATGTTGTGTCCAAGTATTGTATGAGAGGTTGTAAGCCTATTTTAGTGCCATTGGAGTAGAACACAAAGCTGTCCACAGATACAAGTGAGCTTTTGGAGGATCCCACTATGTATGGGCACGTAGTGGGTAGCTTAATATACATGATCATTAGTAGGCCAGACTTGATCTATGTTGTTTGAATTATGAGTCAGTTTATGTAGGCCCCTAGGAAGCCACACTTGGATGTGGCTGGACAGATTCTCAGGTATATAAAGTCCATTATGGACTTTTCTATGAGGCTGGTATAGATTTACAACTACATGGGTACACAGATGCTGATTGGGGCTGGTAGTGTCACAATAAAAACATGAGGTCTACAAGTGATTTTATGTTTTGATTTGGGAGTGATGATGTGAGTTGGAGCAGTAAGAAATAGCCAATATTTGCCTTGTCAAGTACAAAAGTAGAGTACAGGGGTGCTACTATGGTAGCTTGGTTTCAAAAGCTACTTGGTGATTTGGGTGAGCCCATGGATAGGGCAGTTGTCATTTATTGTGAGAACATGAGTAGCATACTGTTGGCTAGTAACCCAGTATATCATGCTAAAATGAAGCACGTTGAGGTGCATTATCACTTTGTGAGGGAGAGGGTTCTAGCAAGTGATATAAATATAGTATATGTCAGCACAGTGGATCAGGTGGCTGACATCTTCACACGAAGGCATTGGGCACACTAGAAGCTCCATAGGTTTAGGAGCTTACTTGGAGTGCAGTGTGTAGAGTTGAGCTCGAGAGGGAGTGTTGAGATATCAAGCTCAACTAGTGTTGTGGACATTGATGGCCCACCGGGGTGATAGCTTCCACACTTATGTCATTGGTATGGTTGTAGAGAAGAGAAGAAGATAGAAGAAAATGCAGCCATCCATCTCTCTTATATGCATCTTGCTCTCTCTCTCGTGTGTGTGTGTTTGCTTGCAACAAGGAACTCAAGCTCTCCCTCTCCTCTTTAGGGACTAGAAAAATTATTATGAAGGGAATAAAGAGGTTTACCTACCTAAACGAAGGAGAAGAAGTCCATAGCTCAAGACCAGAGGGTTCAATGCCACCGATATAACCACACTGGAAAAGTGAAATGTAAACAGAGCAAAGCTACTGGGTACCAAAAGCAATGCTAAAAACAAAACGATACTACTAAGGTACCATACAGATTTTGATACATATAATTAAAAGAATATATCACAAATAGAAAGATAAAAACAAAGTGTAATAGAGAGAGAATGGAGATAATTTAAAATTTTGAGATAGGTACAATGTGATAGTGTTATCCACATGTGCGCTCTCTCAAGTAGAGCTTAGATGGACTGGTGATCTAGATAAACTATGGATGGAGGATGTAATAAGTGTAGAGGGTATGGATACTCACAAGCATTAGATACCTTAGCTTGTGTTAAACTGTCCATATATAGTGCTATAGGTGGTGTGGTAGGAGTGTATACGTGTGCAGTTACATGGCATAGACATGGTCACTGCCCTTAGTAAAACCAATTAACCACCACCATGGTCAATTGTTAACATCAAAATGTTGCCTCGGGAAGCATGCACAACAACAACACAAGAGAGGATGCTCCAAATACTCTTCCTTTGGGAGTCCCTCATGGAGGCAACGGCCAGGTTAGCTTGAAAATTATCTAAAAAGAGGTTTTTGGATTAGGAATTAGGTAAATCCTTAATCTTAACATTAATTAACAAAGATAAAGGATGTTACTTTTCCTTGTTTTGAGAATATAGGCTTTCATATTCATCTAAACGTAAAAATCTATTTTCTTGTAGAATTGTTACATTATTGTTCCTTTGATTCAAGAAAAGATAATGTGGTTTCTCGCATCTTATGTTATCGGGTTGAACTATTGTGTTGCTATCTTGCTTAAATTAAAGTACAGGTACATCTTCTCCCCCGCCTTGATGCTAATCCCGTTCCTATGCCTGTGTAGCCGAGCGGCAACGTTAGTGAGGCCCGGAACTCGCCGCGGTTTGGTGAGAGTTGTGGATGTTGCCTAGTTTTGCAGGTCCATGATAGTGCGGTGAAAAAGCCCACCCTAACATGTAAACATACCTCCAAGGAGCGGGAGGATCAAGCGACAGAGCTTGAGAGGGCAATAGACCGGCTTGAGTCCTTACTGGCTCTACCAAACGACAAGGTGTATGGTCCCGTAGGGATTTCCTAGTCTATGAGAATGGAAGGCCAAATTCTAGTTCATCATGGAACAAAACGTAGAATAAGAGAGTCTAGATTTGGCTATAGTTGGATTTGAACCTTTGTAACTATTTTTAATTAAGTCCCTTGTTTTCTACTATTGTTGGATCATTGTTTTAAGTTAAGTGGCTCTTTTAATGAACAACGTGTAAGATCCCTAATTAATGAACTTGTCTATATGTGTCACGCAGTGTGGTAGGATTAATTAAAAAACAAAAATGGTAGGTGGATCGCCCTGACGGCGCCATCCTATGGACGGGTGGAACCGATTAGTTGGGTAGATTTACAACAAAGCTAATCAATTGCACTATGCTAGGTAAGTAAGTCCTTGGGCAATTCTACTCTCTAGAGGACTAGGTCAGTGTGGGGCGGTGGCTGTGCCTCACATATATGGGGAAAAAGGTGCTGTTTCTAAGAATCAATGATAGAGGTTACCCAAGATAGGTCGATCAATCTATGGTGATTCGATTTTAAGAATCATTTTGGAGATCACGCTCCCCCTATGAGATAGAGCTAGGTCTTACCTTGTAGTCATATCCTCGTATCTCTATAGGGAGATGAGGTGTCGATGATGACTAGGAAATTCTTTCAAAGACAGTAGATTATCTTTAAGGATTCCCATTTTTAGGTTGGGGACCTTACAATTGGTACCAGAGCAGAGTTTTAGTATTTAAGGTTGTTTTGAAGTGTATGTTGTACCTCAATTAGATGTTGCTTGATAAAATACCTTACTAGTATAACTTGATTTGGTGAATGAATGATTGTAGGAGGAGGAAGACACTGACTCCAGATTCCTAGTCTTCCAATGTGTCTCCAGACAGCTTGTTGGTTCTCAATTTTGAATTGTGCGATACGATGATGCAAATACTTGAGAAGTTGTCCCTCCCTCATCCCTCTTGTATTAGAGACCACTTTTGGGATTATGGGCCAAGGTGCTTCATCATCCAAGCAAACTGAATTGGGAATATCACCATCGATTTGAAGTAGGTTCATTGGATCAAAAAGCTAAAGATGGTTTGCTTATTTTGGTTTATGGGTACCCCTAGACCAGACAGTTACGTGACCATAGAAGGGAACCATATACCACAGAACCGTTGGGTGTATGACCAAGTAATTCAAGTCTTACAACCAAGTAGGTATTATGGAACACAATACAATCCATAGTCTTCCTCCCCTACCATCAATTTTTCGTATCCTAGAAACCATGGCGGAACCCCCATATTTCACCTACGTGAACCGCTCGAGTCTTATGCCATAGTTAAGCCTAGAAGTCTCTTTTATGTGATGAATAAAACTAAATACATTAGTCTCAAATCCTTGCAATCAATCTTGTCCTTGTAAATATTTGAATTAAGCAATAAAATGATTTTAAGGTTTTACATCATGAGCGTAGTGTAAAGTATAAGTCTCGTGATCCTAAATTTAGTCTTACAAATGATGGCCAAGATGATCAACCTTCTCCCCCCAATGTGCTATACACAAACACCCAGGAGAAGAAGCTCCTACTCAAATAGATGCAACCTCCCTCCTTTATTAAAGGGGGAGGCCCAAAAATTGAGAAGGATTCCGAGGTATGGATTGAAGCAATGAGGATGATTAGTTCTCAGTCGCCGCGAGTACTAGAGCTGTAAATCAATCCATGCTTGCACGGTTTCGCTTCACTCAGGACGCTAAGATCTAGTGGAAGTAATGGTGCCATGATAAGGAAGTGCTCTATTGTTGTTGCTGTGACAAGAAGGGTCATGCTATCAAAGATTGTAGAAAGAAGTAAGCTAACGAGAAGAATGATACCCTAAACTCTTCACAGAAGGCAAAGGAGTCAGTTAACAATGCCAAGACTCAACTTGAACTTTGGGTCACCATTAATAAAGTATGCTCATCTTCTCAGGCTCCAGTTGTTGTGTGAAGATTCATAGATTTTGGATAGTGGAGCATCCCAACACATGACCAATAAAAAGAGCTTGTATAGTTCTTGAAAGCCTATACAAGAATCCATTAGTGTTATTGTCTGGGAATAATGCTAAATCTCTAGCCGAAGGGTTTAGAACCATCTCTTTTGTGGCAATGGCTATAGGTGAAGAGAAGAAGCTATTAGACATGCTTTATATACCTTAAATCAACAGGAATCTACTGTTCGTTATGCTCCAAATGACAAATCGTGGGCTTAAAGTATGCTTTAAGAAAACTATTGTAAAAATTCTAGATGTTGCTAGCAAGTTAGTTGGTAAAATTGTAAGGTGCAATAATCTATACGAGTTGAGTGCCCTCATAACAACTATAGATAAGAGCACGAGTAGGCTGTCTATGAAAAGCATGCCATGGGATTAATATGGACAATGCATTCTTAGATTAAGTGTTTGCATAATCCTAGGCGGTCGTGGATAGCCATGGACCTATTTTTTAAGTATGGTTGCCCAAGGTGTGAATGCTGGAGACAAATAAGGGTCATTTTGTAGTCTCACCATTCATTCTCTTATGCAACTAATAGATTGTTCTTCTTCTCTACTACCTTGCTCTCTTATGTGTTTTGCTTGCTTACCTACCTTAATTAGAGCTACTATATGCTCATTGTGTATGTGTGAGTGCATGTGAGAGGGAGATTGAGTGAGAGGAGGGTCAAGCTTTCATTGGAGTGCGGCGGCGGCATTGGAGTGGAGCTTGGAGTGTGGCTGCGCGACAATATCATCTCCTACAAGAATCCAAGCACAAGCATTCACGAGGTGAGTGACACATCTTGCTTATGCAATTGTGGGCTAGGTTATTGTAGAATAGCTTCTCGATTTGAGCTATTTTAGGCTCCCGAGCATAGTTAGGCAAAGCCCCACGACCTTGGCTAGTTCCTGCACACTTTCTATGGTGAAAGGGCTTCCCATAAAGGGTGTCGCTGTCTGGAAATAGCCCTACTGCATAGCCATAATGCATTTTAAATGTGTGTGTGTGTGTGTGTGTGTATGAATGAATTCTGTTCATTTTTGTTTTTTGTTTTTTTTTCAAGAAGGGTAGAAATGAATTGCTAAAAATGTGTCCATTTTGTGGCATTGTTGGCATTGTTGTTTTGTTGATTTCTACAATTCTTGCATATTGTTCAATTTCTACAATTCTTACATGTTTCTCAATTTCTACTTGTTTTTTATTTCCTGTGAGTGCTGCAATTAGTGCATTTAGATAAATTCTCCTCCCACATATCATTTGCAAGTCCAGTTTGTGGTTTTTGCATTTTTTTGGGTTTTGCATGTTTTTTAATTTTGAAATAAATTTTTTTTAATTGAATAAGAATTGGGTGAATTAGACCATATAATCATTTTCTTAGCATAACGTTTATCCCAATTATGACTCCTTACATGGAGAAATTGAGATAATAATAAAAATTAGGGGAGGACTTGACAAACATAGAAATTTTTATTTTTTGCATTTTTGCATTAGTGTAATTAAAGTGAGTTAATTACGCTTAATTCTCTCTCTAATTTGGAGGCATCTTGATTGGTTGGCCGCATTTAATATATGCAGGCTTTTAGACCACTAGATAAAAATTTCCAAAAGTATATTTTGAGTGGCTAGACGTATTAAATGCTTTCAAGCCCCAAGTCAAAGATTCTAGGAAAACCCCTTTTCGGTAAAACTAAAAATTAAAACCGTAAACTATTGGATATGATAACTAAGCTCTGAAGATTGATCAAAACATACTCAAGGTGGATCAAAGATATTAAATTAGACTAAGGAGTTGGGATTACATTTATCCAACAATCCCCCCTTAAGACCAACTTCTTACAAAACATGAATCAAGTCTAACAAACCTCCTTGACACAATGAGTAAGAGTCCCCCCTTAATAACAACATAGGGTAGTGTACTCTCCTCTACAACTCGTCAAGTTGGAACAACATAAGTCTTGACTCAACCACATACATGACATAATCTAAAAAGCATACTTCTCATCTACATCTTTGTAATCTTCTTGTCTTCTTCCTACAAAGAATTTATGATACTTTCCAAAGAAGGGACTGGCTCCTTCTCTTTAAGTACCGTCACAATTTGTCTAAAGCTTGAAGGTAAGCTTTTAAGCAGGATAGCAATAGCATCTTCTTCAGGAACAGGAGATTTAACATAAACCAACTGTATCATTAAGCTCTTCAACCTGTTAATCAAAGTTGCTAAATTTTCATTACTCTCCATGCTAAATTTATGATACTTTCCAAAGAAGGGACTGGCTCCTTCTCTTTAAGTACCGTCACAATTTGTCTAAAGCTTGAAGGTAAGCTTTTAAGCAGGATAGCAATAGCATCTTCTTCAGGAACAGGAGATTTAACATAAACCAACTGTGTCATTAAGCTCTTCAACCTGTTAATCAAAGTTGCTAAATTTTCATTACTCTCCATGGTTAGATCAAAGAGTTGCATCTTCAAACTGATCTTGGAATGCTTTGCCTTTGCACCAAAAGTACGTTCTAATAATTTCCAAGCTTCCATAGCTGACTCAACATCATCAATATAATGAATAAAATCATCTTCTAAAGCAGTAATGATAATACCAAGTGCTTGTTCATCTTTTGCTTGAAGTGCAGCCATTGTAGCTCTTGTAACTGCAGCAGAAATACCTGCTTCATCTTCAGTAAGTGGCTTGACCATACTCCACAGATTTTTCTTCATGAGGTAGCCCTTCACCTTGATTTGCCAGGTATGGAACCCAGTTCCGTTGAATTTGTCGGGAAATTTCGAACTCATGATGAGATGAAATATGATGATTGATGTTGAAAACTTGCTCACATAGATGATTTAAGCCCAAATAACAAAAATATCATCAATATAAATCAAAATAGGTATCACCATGTTGGAGGAGCAAAATTGCAAAAAAGAGGCGATTGGAAATTAGCTCCATACAGCAGCTGCAGTGCACCAAATATCACAAGATTTGATATGCTGAATCTTCACTTGATGGACTTGCATCACCTCAAAGGAATTGGCTCAATTTGTACAGACGACGACGGCGAATTGCTGCGCTGAACAGGAAACAGGCGATCTGGCTAGCGATGACAAATTCGTCAAACTCCGTTGAAATTGGCGAGTGAGCTTCGAATTGGAGCAAGCGTGGGAGAAAAGCAACAAGGCTATGTCAAAATATTAGGGTTTCATCCCCTCAAGCATGGAAGCAAACTACAGCAAGTGGTTCAAACTGAGAAAAATTGGCTATGGTGATTAAGAAATTGATTAAGGTTTTTGCTAATAAACTAAGCCTAATTGAGTCAAGCTCTGATACCAAATGTTGGATATGATAACTAAGCTATGAAGATTGATCAAAACATACTCAAGGTGGATCAAAGATTGTACAAGACATCATGAATATGAGGGACAAAAATTGGTATATGCAAAAAATTGATATGAGATTAACACAAGAAGACACTAATTATGATTAGACATGAACCAAACTTACATAATCACTTGATCACGACTTGTACCTTATTTAGAGACTCCTCTACCCTATTTTTAGTTGCATGAGTTGCATGAACAACATGCACCAACCATTTGTAGGCTGTACACACCAACCACTAACCACCAGCCTATCAACCACATATTAAATTGGACTAAGGAGTTGGGATTACATTTATCCAACATAAACAATAAACATAAAAATAAAAATAAAAAAGTAAAAAGTAAAAAAGAAAAAAAAAATAAAAAGTCTCATTAGTCAAGCCAGCTACTAATCTTTTTGCTCGCATAGCTAGCTACCTCAGAGTATAGCCTCAACCACTACCTCTGAACCAAACCTTACATCTTATACACCATATGATGAATGAGTTGAGGTTTACTTCAGAGAGACACCTAGTGTACTCTCATCGTTTTCCAGGGAGCATTCATGTTGATATTCCTATCCATACAGGAGCCTATTGCACCTCGACTGCGATTATGACCATCGAACCACCCCCTACACAAGTGCTTATGCTTGATGGTGGTAGGATATTAGAAGAAGTGCAGGCAGTAGAGGCACTGATCCAAGATGCTAGAGCAAAGGAAGAAGATACTTTGTGATTGGTACAACACAAATAGCCCAATACACCCAAAACGAGTCCCAAGTCAGGATTGTGTTGCGGGTAGTGTCTGATAGTCTTAACACAAGCAATAACATTGCGTCTATATTATCGAGGAAGGAGCTAGGCTTGTAAATCATGGATCAACATCTTCTCTCTCACAAATGATTGGGAGTATGATGCATCCACAGAGACTCTTGTGGATTTTGTCCCCACAGGGTAAGCTTATGGTGTTAGTTGGGAAGGGATTGTCCAATCCATATCTAGGGCCACAACAGAGGAGAAATAAGTGCAGGAGGGTATCCGTGATTTTATATATAGGGTCATTGAACATGAAAGGGTCCAAAGACCCATGGTGCACGTTGGGATATCCAAAGCAAGAATGCCCACAATGTTAAAGATATGAATGATATGATCTAAATGAATTGTTATCTGATGATGAGTTCTATATAAGGGATCTTTATCCCAGGATTCTATTGAGTTGATCAAACTTTAAGGAACCCCATAATCAGTTGGATCTTAAGGGAAAGAGTTGTCCTCTAGTTGCGAGCCATCTACATTGAATTTTTTAATAATTCAATTGATTTTGGCCTAATCCTCTCCAAAGTTAATTTTGCTTCAAACAATAGTAGAACCCTCAATCCCTCAAGCCAAAGGAGAGCTTACAAGCTCCATGTAAGCTATTTTTCTTACTTTGTTTTAATGAAAAATCTATGATTTTCTTGATTTTTATGTTTTACAAATGATTAAATTAAATTCAAATGCTATGCCTTTGATGAAAAGGCCACCCCCTTCTCTTCTTTACATTCCAACCTTTCTTAATCCTAGAAAGATTAACTAAGTGATTAATTAAACTCTTCTTTACATTCCAACCTTTCCTAATCCTAGAAAGATAAACTAAGTGATTAATTAAACTCTTCTTATTGTTTATACTCTTGAATTTAGAAAATTATATAGATTAGAGTTCTATAATTCTAAATTAGGTTAATTAAGTTAAGTGAAGAAAGATAAAAATGAGAAATGGTCAGCCATGCAAAGGAGGTTATGGTAAAATTTTTTAAAATTTTTGTGAAAAAGAAAGTTTGTTTTTATGTTATTCCAAAAGAGTAATTCCCACCATTTTTGCATCTAAAATAAATATTCTAATCACTCCATGTACATAATCACCTATGAATATGCATGGATATCACTGATATTAAATATTAAATTTGATTTCTATGCATAGAAAGATGCATAAAGAAAAATTTTTAATTATAAAAGTGTTATTCTTATTAAATTTGATTTCTATGCATAGAAAGATGCATAAAGGATTTTTTTAAAATTATAAAAGTGTTATTCTTATTAAATTTGATTTCTATGCATAGAAAGATGCATAAAGGAATTTTTTCTATTATAAAAGCGTTATTCTTATAAAAATTGATTTTTATGCATAAATAGATGCATAAATAAATTCTTTTTATTTTAAAAGTATTATTCCTATTAAAATTGATTTTATGCATAAATAGATGCATAAAAGGATTTTTTAAATATAAAAGTGTTATTCCCATTGAAGTTGATTTTTATGCATAAATAGATGCATAAAGAAATTTTATATCAAAATTAGAATTCTCTTAAATTCTATGTGTAAATTTTTTGAGTATTTGATAATTGAATAATTAAATACTCTAAGAGAGAAATTTCTATCGTTTTATATTCACACGGATTGTAAAAAGAAAATTAAAAAAATCTATCGAGATCGAAATATTCAGATAAATGATTAATTTATTCCTCATTGAAATTATTGGATATTTTAATTAAATTCAAAGATAAATTTTAGATAAATTTATTTTATCTATGAGAAATAATTAAATGGTTATTCCTATGACATTTAGTATTTAATCATTTAGATGGGAAAAGAGAAATTCCTAGCATATTGGAATTATTAGATATTTTATTTAAATTCAAAGATAAATTTTAGATAAATATATTTTATCTATGAGCAATAATTAAATGGTAAAAGAGGAATTCCTATGACATTTGAAATTCAATCATTTAGATGGAAAAAGAGAAATTCCTAGCATATTGGAATTATTGGATATTTTATTTAAATTCAAAGATGAATTTTAGATAAATTTATTTTATCTATGAGCAGTAATTAAATGGTAAAAGAGGAATTCCTATGACATTTGGAATTCGATCATTTAGATGGGAAAAGAGAAATTCCTAGCATATTGAATTAATGGGTACTTTAATTTAGATGAATTTATTTTATGAGAAATATTTGATGATAAAAGAGGAATTCCCATGACATTGGAATGCAAATAATTAAATGCAAAAAGAGGAATTCCTATGGTATTTGAGATCCATGAAATCAAATGGGAAGAAGAGGATTTTTAGTATAATTCAATTTATGATTATTCATCAAAAGTGAAAATATGGGTAGAATTGATTTTTGTAAATCCCATGAATGCTTTTATTCAAAAGAGGAATATTGAATATAATTCAATTGAGGAATTGAGAAGGAATATGAAAATAGTCGTCGAGAAAAAGAATCTTTATCTAAGCCAAGCAATTGGCAGAAATTTAGAAAAAGTCCCATTATTGGTATCAAAGTAGAAAAAGCTACTAAACGGGAATAGAATGTGGAATGGATGTGATAAGATGTAAACGGGATGAGATAGGATGTGAATGGATGTGATAAGATGTAAATGAGATGTTATGATAAGATGTAAACGAGATGTGATAAGATGTAAATGGGATGTGGTGTAATGAAAATGAATGTGGATGAGATGTGAAGTAAATAGATGTGGATGTGAATGATGAGATGAGAATGAGAAGAGAGGATACGTGAAAGGGTGAGATGGAAAGCAAATGGATGTGAATGTGTATGTGAAGAATGGATGTGGATGTGTATGTGAAAGAATGGATGTGGATGTGTATGTGATGAAAATGGATGTGGATGTGTATGTGATGAAAATGGATGTGAATGTGTATGTGAAGAATGGGTGTGGATGTGTATGTGAAAGAATGGATGTGGATGTGTATGTGATGAAAATGGATGTGAATGTGTTTGTGAAGAATGGATGTGTATGTGTAAGAATGGATGTGGATGTGTATGTGATGAAAATGGATGTGAATGTGTATGTAAAGAATGGATGTGGATGTGTATGTGATGAAAATGGATGTGAATGTGTATGTGAAGAATGGATGTGGATGTGTATGTGAAAGAATGGATGTGGATGTGTATGTGAAAGAATGTGATGTGATGTAAAGAGATGTGATGCGACATGATTATATGTGGATGTGAAGTGATAGATATGAATGTATGGATAGATGTGGATAGTCGTACATATGAACGATTGGATGGATGTGGATAAATGAGATGAGATGTGTATGAATGAGACATGATGTGGATGTGATGTAATGTGGATGGGATGAATGAGATATGATGTGGATAGATGTGATGTGATGTAATGTGGATAGAATGTATGTGATGGGATGGTGATGAGAATGAATGTGATGGATATGAATGAATATGATGTGATGGATGTGAATGGATGGAGGTGATGTGATGTGAAATGGATAGATGTGAGTGAATGAGATGTGATGTGAATCGGGATGTGAATGAATGAGATGTGATGTCATGTGAATCGGGATGTGAATGAATGATATGGGATGTGAATGGATGAGATGTGATGTGATGTGAATCGGAATGTGAATGAATGAGATGTGATGTGAAATGGATGTGATGTAAATTGGGATAGATGTGAATGGATGATATGTGATGTGAATGAATGTGATGTGATGTGATGTGAAACGGGATAGATGTGATGTAAAGAGATGTGATGCGACATGAATATATGTGGATGTGAAGTGATAGATATGAATGTATGGATAGATGTGGGTAGTCGTACATATGAACGATTGGATGGATGTGGATGAATGAGATGAGATGTGTATGAATGAGACATGATGTGGATGTGATGTAATGTGGATGGGATGAATGAGATATGATGTGGATAGATGTGATGTGATGTAATGTGGATAGAATGTATGTGATGGGATGGTGATGAGAATGAATGTGATGGATATGAATGAATGTGATGTGATGGATGTGAATGGATGAAGGTGATGTGATGTGAAATGGATAGATGTGAGTGAATGAGATGTGATGTGAATCGGGATGTGAATGAATGAGATGTGATGTCATGTGAATCGGGATGTGAATGAATGATATGGGATGTGAATGGATGAGATGTGATGTGATGTGAATCGGGATGTGAATGAATGAGATGTGATGTGAAATGGATGTGATGAGATGTGATGTAAATTGGGATAGTTGTGAATGGATGATATGTGATGTGATGTGATGTGAAAAGGGATAGATGTGATGTAAAGAGATGTGATGCGACATGAATATATGTGGATGTGAAGTGATGGATATGAATGTATGGATAGATAAGGGTAGTCGTACATATGAACGATTGGATAGATGTGGATGAATGAGATGAGATGTGAATAAATGTGATGTGATGAGATGTAGATATGGGTAGATGCGAGTGGATGAGATCTGATGAGGATAAATGAGGAAAGATGTGATGAGATGGAAAATGATGTGATTGGATGAGAATGGGAATACATATGAAATGGATGTGGATTAAATAATGTGGACTGATATGGAACAATGTGGAAAGCGAGAGTTCGTTATAGAAACTGTATTTATGACCTTTTTTTAAATGACTGTTTTATGTCAAGAATGCTGGGGAAGCATTTTGACCGTCTTGTGAAGAGGTCGTGGAGACCTACCTGATAAAGTTGCAACAGCTGACGGAGAGTCGACGGAGGACGTCTCGCGTAGCAAGGTCGCGGCCAAGGTCTTGACCAGCCTCGCTTCGATTTAAATGGTGAGCTTCCGGTACAGTGGATGAGGGACCAAGGAAGCAGCCTATGAGTGAAGCGCTAGGTGACTTGTGAAGGATCCTAGAGGGTGCTGACCATACGGTGCTTAGGCTCTGGGTCGCCGAAGATACCCACACGTGCATCGGGGAAGATATTGGAATAAGGAGTAAGAGTTATTTTTTTGAAACCGGGCATAGATCTGGTTGATTGACCTTGCTGGTCCTCAACGGATGAGTCCATGGCTTTTTTATATGGATATGTTGGTTGATCTTGCTGATCTTCAACGGAGATTCCATTTTGATTTTTATAAGTGAACATATTGCGGGATACTATTAGCTAGGAACTATCGAAAAGGCCCCTGAGTGGACAGGTGGTGAGCGTTCTGGTTGTCAATGATGCCATAGGTACACCGATGAAGGAATGATTAGAAATTAGGATTCAACCGGATATTTTGGAGGATTATGATTAGTGACACTATGGTTTCATTAAATGATTGTTTTAAAGACAGCTGAATCTATGAAAAAGGCAATTTCATATTGGGTGTGTAAGTGGTGTGACTAGTTTTAAGTTTGCATGAATATCTGGCTAGGGGGCTTGGGAACTCTCTTCCCTGGTACTCGGGACAAAACCTAACCAAATTCCTAATTGGATCCCATCACTACAGTGGTTGGGCAGTTGGCTAACCCATGGGACTGGAGGAATCGCCCATGCTTTTCGGGCAAGGGAAGTTTTTTCGGGTTCGGTTTTGGAAGAACCGAGGGATTCGTCTCTTGTCCGGATATCCGTGGGCGAGGCCCTGCGTGAGGGAACCTGCCCTGCGCAAGAAGTACTACTTCCGCTGCTAGCACCCTAGAATTCGTTGCGCAAAGGGGATAGGGATCTTTCAGCAGCAGCTCGCCTTGCCCAAGATAATACTAGTACACTGCCTTATCCAATAGCAAGCATCACACCAACTATGGCACCTAACGACTAATGTAGAATTGCCTGTGAGCCACATACCCACGGTTACCATGGTAGCCAACACTACTTCAAACATGGAGCCCCCTACACCAAGCATATCTGGTATTACCATTCCTAGAGGGGTCACATCTCATTCTAGTGCACCCATGAAACATCCCTTCCCTAGAGTGAGTGCGCTACCAACTTCTTCTGCGAGAGACCGATCGCAACTAGTTTAGGCCATATGACTAAAGAACCTATTGGAGTGCCAGTAGGGCACATGCCTTATGTAGCACATCTACCCCCACCACGGTTTAGACCAATGCATCCTCATGTAGTACCACATGCTACACCTCCACCTACTCCTATCATTTCTCCTCTTATGCCAGCACTAGCTCTACCCATAGACCCAGTTTCTTTTGCACAATCCATGGGAACAGCGGTAGCAGAAAGCATAGCACCTATGAGAGATGGTGGTCGATAGAGCCATGGAAGGGCTACCCAGATAGCCAAGCTAACTCATAAATTCACTAGAGATGGTGATCCTAGGAGACATTTGAAAGCATTTGATCAAGTGTGTAAGGCCCTAGGAGAACAAAATGAAGTTTTCAAGACCCATACCTTTAGTCTAACATCAGATGGTAAGGATGGGGATTGGTATAGAACTTTCAAGTTCAAGGAATGCTTGAACTTCATTGCTCTTAGGATATTGTTCTTGAAGAAATTCGTATGTGAAGAAGTCTTATGGGGTGTAGCTTCACAGCTACACAAAGCCAAGAGGGAAGAAGAGGAATCAGTTTCCTTCCCCTATTTGACACATAAGAAGGCTATAACTATTGGAAGTGCTGAAGGATTATTCCATGGCTCTCCAGAAGAACTATGATCACCTATTTGCCAAAGCCGAGCTTTGCTTGGCAAGTTGGTGGTTCGTGGCCTCCTACCAGGTGCTGAGCCGTGGAAGGAGTTTCTTGTTTCTAGGATTCTCAGCCGCACTCCTTCTCTTAGCGGCCCCTGGACCCCCAGCATCAGGTGGATCTTTACAGAGCAGCGATCCAGAGGAGTGGGCCTTGGGTTCGAGGAGCGTTTTGCAGCTAGCCTTCTGAGAGCCTGGGCGCATCTGAGGCCGTCACTCTTCCAGACTCCCTCGGGCACCGATGAGGAGCGCCTGAGGTAGCCATTGATCTGGAACCCCTTGATCTGACTTCCCAATGGTCATATGGTTGGATCGCGGTCTCACGTGTCTTGGGGCCCGTTGAGCTCCGGCCCAGCCCAGTCCCTAGACGACTGGATATGTTTTCAGCAGCTGCCTCTAGAGGCTCAGGAGAGGAGACTCAGCGGGATGAGGGGCAGAGAGTTGATGAGACAGGATATTGAGGCGGCCATCCCCCGGGAGTGGCAGACCCCAGTACAGGACCCTCCACCTCCACAGTGGATGGGCGTCTTTACTCGGCATGAGATCCTTCTAGCGGTCTGCGGCACAGCAGAGAGTCGCCCCACTCACTTTCGAGGTGGGAGAGGGTGGCCAGCTTCAGAGGACACGACTAGATTTGGATGAGCTCCAGGGTTGTATTTTTCAGAGGGTGCGGGTGGTCGGCTTTCATCAGAGACAGTGGCATGTAGACCCCTCACCGGCCTCGATAGGGGAGGATTGTTCTTGGAGATTATGGGCTTGGGACAGCAGGCCTCTCAGTGGGATACAGGTGAGTGGTTTTGGCGGGATCCCTACTCGGCCCCTACCAGCCCAGGCATCCCCTTTTTTCAGTACACAGCGAGGCTGGGGCGGCGGATTCAGAGGCACAGGATAGCGGGCACCCCGGCGGCGGCCGAGCATTGGCGGCGCCTGCCTTTCTTAGGGACTTCTGGCAGCGCCTTTGGGCCAGCTTCCGGCCTCGGAAGGTGATGCTTTTTCTCTGGCTTACAGCGCATAGAGGACTGGCTGTGGGGGCCTGGCTAGCTTTTGGCAGACACCCAGCGTCCTGCCCTCGGTGCGGCCATGCACAGGAGTCGCAGCGGCATTGCTTATGGGATTGCCCATAGGCACAGCAGGTCTGGCAGCGCGCTCTCAGGATGGTTTTTGCAGGCTCGCCAGGTGAGATGATGGTGACGTGGGGTGCGGTGGCTTGGGCCACGGACAGCGGCCCGGCCCTTGGATATGAGGACGTCCCTGGCAGTGCGACCATCCAGGTCTCTGACAGGGCGATGGCGGTGGTTCCGACGCCAGACTTCTCTTCGGCAGTCTCCCAGGAGGGGGACGGGCACAGATGGGAGATGATCAGCAGCATGACGGCTTGGCACATATGGAGAGCCCGATGCAGGGAGGCCATTGACCGCCAGGAGACTCCACCGACGGAGGTCATACAGGCCCTCTGGGTGGACATCATTCACACCTTGAGAGGACACTGGTGGGGGAAACTTCATCAGGGCGACTCGGATCGCATGAGAGGTCGCCGCAAGGCTTTCCTCTGCACTTGGCAGCCTGGCCCTTTCCTCATCGCGAGGGGCGAGGATGTCACTTGGCACTATAGGCCTCCAGTTTGGCTCTTCTCACCTCCCACATGTACTACTAGGTAGCCCCCCCCAAAGAGCGGCCAGCCCACGGGGGTGGAGCTCAGGTGTTCACTGTGTGTTTTTTATCCCTCCTTGTGAGGTGAGCTTTGTAGCCTTATGGCGTTTTCTCATTAACTAATAGAAGGATCGTTTTTTCGGAAAAAAAAAAACTATGATCACCTATATGACCGGCTAATCACCATGATAATGCCCTATAAAGAGTAGCAAGCATGGCACCATCGAGATTCTTGCTCACATCAAGGAGCTCAAGGTCAGCATGCTGGGAAGAATCTAGTACTACCCTATAATTTTTCTTTCGGAAGTTTGTTTTTGGAATTCATCTCGTGGAAAGAATTTATCATCCTCCGCCTTCCAAATCCATCTTCCACATAAAGAACCAAGATGTGCCTGCTACCACAACATTCAAGATCTGACCACTAAAACCGCCGAACCAAAGGTTAGCACAACACCTCCACTAGCCCTGATTAGAACTCACCCAGAAAATAAAAGACATCTAACATTCCAAAAGATGACAACCTTGTGGGTTCAAGTCATCAGATTGGGAATCCGACCCATCAGGTGTGCCAAGTGTTAGTCATAGGCTAGTCTGAGCCACGGGCTAGCACAACAAGTAGCCAGACAACTGCGTGTCAGCACCGTCAACTGTCAAGGCGTGCCTACTTTATCGTAGGAAATGACGCTTCCTTAATACCCAGTTGACGCATCTTATCACAGTACTAACAAAGACTGTAAGTAGGTAGTATAAACACAAGGGAGAAAATGGACTATAAAATGGGCCCTTTACTAATCAAAAAATTAGTGCTAATCAAGATATTCACCAATGGGAAGGGGGGGGGAGTGCACATTCTATCCACTAGCTTTAGCTATAAAATATAAGGTGGTTATTACATTTCTTAGCATTGTTCCCCTATCTTCCACCTCTCTCTAGAGGTCACACCAAAGTTCGAGGCAAGGGTCAAATCTCCTTTTTGAAATGACATGGGCCAACATTTTTAAATAAAAAACTGTCGCTCGGCAAAAAAAAAAAAGTGTAGCTCGGCAAAAAAAAAACCTAAAAATTTGAAATTTTGGTTTTCCCTCCAAAAAGGTGTTTTTACCTCAAAAAAGGCTACCTAATCATATTCTATGGTGGGAAACCCATTTTTCAAGCTCATTTCAGCTCTCTAAGCTCTTAATCTCTCTCTTATTCTCTTTTACAAGCTTCTTTAATCTTATATTATTGCATAATCATCTCTAAAGCTATTGTACTCTCCCTAATCTCATCTTGGTCTCTCTTGCTCACCCATACCAAACTTTAATCTTCTATTTCTTTAATCATTTCTTAAGCTATTGTGCCCTCTCTTTTCCTCACTCTTCTTCACCCATACATATCATTATGCCTACCTCTAGTAAGAGACAAAGTGATTCCATCTTTGAATACCTTCTCTACAACACTACAGATGATGAAGGTGAGTGGATCGAGCATCCCATTTAGGGTGAAAGATTGGGTTTATATGCAACCAAGTGCCACAAGTCCACATCGAGTTCTTAACCATGGTGTTTTGGAACACCATTGGAAGGGAAGGATTCTTCATTTCAAGAAGGATAAGGATGGAGAAATCAAGGCAATAATACAACATGTCTACATGGCTGTAGACATGTATCTTCCTCCTTCCATGGAGAGGAATAGGCTCCCTTGCAACTATAAGTATGTGGTTGTAATTTTATTTGGAAATGGCTGGTTTTGTTTTACTAATTATGGTATGTGGGTTGCAGACATTTTCCCATCAAGATATATTGAAGAACAACCTTTGAGACGCGTCACTAGTGTGCTTAGTGCTTTTCATAGTACAATAGGTGAGCTTATGTTTCCAGGTGAGAATCATAGAGCCCTCTTCAATAAAAATATATTCTTTTACACACTCTTACAGAGTCCCTTCTTGGCCTACATAATATGGTAGCTGTGAGGAGATCCCTATGGACTCTTTACATAGTGTAGAGTGGCCGGATAGGTGGAGTGTTAATGCTTTCAAAAACAAGATGTATTTTGACATACACTCCTCCTTAACATTCTCTAAGGTCTCTAAGTCTGTGGGGCTTGGATGGTTTGTCCCAATCCATATATTTGTGTTTATGTTCTCTAAGCTTTCTCCACAACCCACCCCAACAATGTTCATTTTCAAGAAATTGCAAATTGAGCAAATTAACAATGTCTTGGGTGGAATATTGTGGAGGGGTTTCACAAAGGTGACATCTACTCGTGTAAAGTAGTGCCTTCAAGTGTGACCTTTTGATACTTGAGACTCATTAGAGCTTATCCATTCAAATTTTCTATGAACAATGGATGAAGAAGAATGGGGAGTGGGTTCCCTTGCAATCAAGTGAGGGTGTGGATACACCCATAGATTTATCTGTGACTCTTCCTGATGGTTCAATTGAGGTGGTGAATGCAAGCAATGAATGGAGCTTAGGAGATGTTCGGGAGCATTTTCTCATTCTGGGATTTCAAGATGTCCAAGAAGCAGGCATCAAGATTGGCAGATGAAAGGTGAGCTTTGATATTTGTAAATTTGCGCTGCTTTGTGTTTTTTGAATATGTTGTTTTATTTATTACACTTGAATTTTCTTGTTTAGATCGGAAGATGTTTAGAGAAGAGCTTAAAGGTTTGCAAAGACTGGAGTAACGGTGGATGCAAATTTCAACTTCAGAATTAGTGTCGCAAGTCGTCGAGAGGCTATTTATCTTTTTTTTGTAATTAAGATGGTTTTGTATCAAACATATTATAAAATGATGGTTCCTTGTGAATGACCACTTGTGTTATGTCTTGTCGATTTAATTTATATTTTTATATAAATTTGGGGTTATTTACTGGTCACTTATGTTATAGTATGAAATGCCCAATGTTTAATTTTGAGGTCTATAAATATAGGACCTCTCTCATTTTCTAACACTTTGTTTTGAAGTTTCTCTCTTATCTCTCCATTTCTATCATTCGTTACTCCCTTCCAACATGGAACCAAACATGGCATACGAGAGGTTTCTCGAGTTCTTGAAGAGGATCGAGTGGCCTGACAAAGAGGAACTTTTTTTATCTTCTCCTGCGAGATTGACTTTGGAACGACCATCCTCTTGGCAGCAGAAGAGGACTACAGAGGTACTCTTGACTACATGAGGCCCTGGAGTGTCAAGCTACCACAGGAGGATGGTGATTGGGTGCCATGAGATCTCCTACAATACATCAACAAGAATGACATGAATGCCCTCACGAGGTTGTAAAAATTCCAAGATATTGTGCTCCTTACTGGTCACTACAAGTAGATCACCAAGGAGGAGATGCTTGCACTTCAGAGGGGGAAGATTGACCTTGATTTCCTCTCTTGGGTTGCCACCTTCATATATCTTTGTGTGGTGAGCAAGACTCTAATGAAGAGGTAGAGGTGGAGGATGTCTCAATTGGAGGCATGGTACAAGGCAAGGAGGAGGATCCTAAACGTGAGGTCCTCAACCAGCTTGTTGAGGCCATTATGGCCAACGATCTTCTCCTCCAAATTGAGGCACCTCAATCTGGTGAAGCATCCTCGTTAAAGGAATTGGTGCCATACTCTGGAGAGACAAGTGCCTCCGTCACAAATAGAGGGTGGAGAAGAGGTGGGGGAGGGTCCTATAGAGGGTACCCTATATGTACTAGATGCTGTGGGCAAGGGAAAGGAGGCTACACATGAGATGCCAGAGCTTGAGCTTAGTAAGCTCAACTCTGTGGTGATTGAGGGGGAGGAATTACTCTTTTTACATGACCTAGAAAAGGTCTACAAGCTCAACCAAGCCGAGTGCCTCTCCTTGTTAGTTTGTGAATGATGAATTTCCCATTGACAACAAGGGTCAAAGGCTTTGCAGAGCAAGGGCTTGTTCTGATGCAGGGTGGTGTGCATGAGTCGGTGATGATCCTGAAATCAGCAAGCAACTGCAGAGGCTGATCAAAGCCTTATGGGGCTGAGGAGGAGTTTAGAAAATCTCAGGAACAATTGCCGCCGACCAAAGATTCTGAGAATGCTATATTAGTGTCATTGGAGGAACACAAGTCCTCCATTGAAATTTGCAAGCCTGAGGTGGTTAGCTTTGATTTCAAACACACGGTAAGATAAATTATGTATGAATCTAATAAATATAATTGTAATACTACTAGAATTCCACTAATTCTCTTTCTTGTGTGCAACATATAGTCTCTGTAGATGCTTGGGCTAACGTAAAGGTGGCACATGCAAAGGTTCTGGAAGAGATGCTGCGTTGGCCCATTACATGGGTCGTATTGCACCTCAACACCTTGTTGTGGTGCGCAATGAATTCAACCCCATGGCAAGCTTCTACATGTTAGACCTCAAAGTACTTAGCAAGGTCCTATGCTTGTCAGCAATTCCAAGAAATGCTGACAAGATAGTGCTCATCAACAAGGCTGCAGCGTACGCTGCCTTCCAAGGGGGTTACGCTTCTAAAGTGCTCACACACAGTGCATTTGCAGAGAGTATTGGTTAGAAGGACCCAGATTGTGTCATCAATGCCATATTGTCAGGGATGCCAAGGCAAGGCTTTGCATCCTCTTGTCTTGGCCCCCAAAATCATATAGTATCTTTTTAACAAGACGTATAAAAGGAGCTCTCGGGATGAGGAGGTCAACACTCTTATGGAACCTCCGAATCTCCTTTAGAGCTGCCATGCCATTGCGTTGTTTCCTCCTAGGGGCACGAGGAGGAGGTTTTCTTTGCGGGTGGTCGAGGAGGATGTGCACGAGGAGGAGATTTTCTTTGCGGGTGGTCAAGGAGGACGTGCATGACTCGTGCACGTTTACGCCGAGAGGATGATGGAGCTCCTTTAGCCTACTGCTGCTTTCGTTTTTGCCTGCTGCCACCTCTTCTCGTGCTGGCAACGGACCCATGCCTCGATGCAAGCTCTTCCCCCTAGTTATGGAACGTATTGGGGGGATAGGAATATCAGATCATGGAAATCTATCAGGGTCAACATCACTCCATGTCTCTCGATCAAGATCAGTGGTGGTGGCTGGGTCAGTGGTGTCCGGATGAGGGGGAGAGGGAGGTGGAGGTGGGGTGGAGGACGATAAGGTGATGGTGGATGCTTACGTGCAGTGTTTTTCGTGCAAACCATGGCAAAAAAAGAAGTCAAAATATATAAATGAGAATAAATGAGACTATTTCGCCTTTATATAAAGTCATTTATAATGTGTTCAGAGTCTAAAATCGGTCAAAAATTACAAAAACACCAAATTAGACACGTTTAACCCAATGTCTGCCATGTCTTGCCATTTTGGCACACCATGCAACATGGCCTGCTCTTGAACTTCCATTCCACTTCTCTATGTTTGCCTCCTTCCTTTTGAGTCGTGCGGCTTTAGCAATTGCTGACATTCGAGCCTTTTCCCTAGTAACATTTCTTACAAGATTGTTGCGTAGAACCAATTAAACATCTCCACAAGATAATTGCTACGTGTCTTCCCTCCACCATGTCGAGTATTCTTGAAGTACACTCCTTTGGTTGCGTAATGTGATTTTTCCATGCCTTGGGTGCTAAACATATCCAAGGACCCGTATTTTTGTAGAAAATACGGTCCATGTTCATATACAATGTGCTATGAAAAAATGTCTAAGTAAGAAATTATGAAGACAAATGTTTTATTTATGGAATTTTAGTAAGCAATTGCAATGGTAATTAATTAATGGTGGTGATAATTAAGATGAGAATATCTTACCATGTAATATGTAATGGAGGTATCTCCCCAACTCTCACTAACAAGCTTGATGAATTCTGTCACATCTATTTTGAACACACTTTGTTCTTCTTGAGTTGTTGTGCTCTTTAACATAGTTGTCCACAAACTTGTCAAAGTAAGGCCAAACCTTCTTTTGCTTGTTTTGTAGAGTTGTATCCTTGTCGAGATCTATGGTGTACTTGCAAAAATCTTTCCAATGCTCTCATCGGAGGTGTGAGATCCCTGTTCCCTCCGCACAATGAATTCTCGGGTGCTAGTAGCGGAAGTAGCACTTCTTGCGCGGGGCAGGGTCCCTCACCCGGGCCTCGCCCACGGATATCCGGACAAGAGACTAATCCCTCGGTTCTTCCAAAACCGAACCCAGAAAAAACTTCCCTCGCCCAGAAAGCACGGGCGATTCCTCCAGGATATTTTTACTCTAACGTAGTCAAGGTCATCACTAACCAAACTGGTCCGACCAAACCTGAAAAGACACTCGGTTAGATCAAGGAAGAAACTTGCACTTGGATCATAGAGACCAATGCCTTTTTCCTCATTGAGAGGCACATCCATTGATTCTTTTCCATAGAACAATTTTTATTCGGGATTTACTTCATCTATCGTACTATAATAGAATTGAGTCTCATTTTAGGGATCCATCGGTCTAGCTAGTCCCATGGGTTAGCCAACCGCCCAACCACTGTAGTGATGGGATCCAATTAGGAATTTGGTTAGGTTTTGTCCCGGGTACCAGGGAAAAGAGTTCCCAGGCCCGCTAGCCGGATATTCATGCAAACTTAAAACTAGTCACACCATTTACACACCCAATAAGAAATTGCCTTTTTCATAGATTCAGCTATCTTTAAAACAATCATTTAATGAAACCATAGTGTCACTGATCATAATCCTCCAAAATATTTGGTTGAATTCGAATTTCCAATCATTCCTTCATCAGTGTACCTATGGCATCATTGGCAACCAAAATGCTCACCACCTGTCCAGGGGCCTTTTGGATAGTTCCTAGCTCATAGTACCCGGCAATATATTCACTTATAAAAATCAAAATAGAATCTCCGTTGAAGATCAGCAAGATCAACCAACAGATGCATATAAAAGAGCCATGGACTCATCCGTTGAGGACCAGCAAGGTCAATCAACCAGATCCATGCCCAAATTAGGAAAACAACTCTTACTCCTTGTTCCAATATCTTCCCCGACGCACATGTGGGTATCTTTGATGACCTAGAGCCCGAGCACCGTATGGTCAGCACCCTCTAGGATCCTTCGCAGGTCACCTAGCGCTTCACTCATAGGCCGCTTCCTTGGTCCCTCATCCACCGTACCGGAAGCTCACCATTTAAATCGAACCGAGGCTTGTCAAGACCTCGGCCGAGCTTGCTATGCGAGACGTCCTCTGTTGACTCTCCATTAGCTGTTGCAACTTTATCAATTAGGTCTCCCACGACCTCTTCACAAGACGGTCAAAATGCTTCCCCAGCATTCTTGACATAAAACAGTCATTTAAAAACAGGTCATAAATACAGTTTCTATAACAAACTCTCGTCTTTCCACATTGTTCCACATCAATCCACATTATTTAATCCACATCCATTTCATATGTATTCCCATTCTCATCCAATCACATCATTTTCCATCTCATCACATCTTTCCTCATTTATCCTCATCAGATCTCATCCACTCGCATCTACCCATATCCACATCTCATCACATCACATTCATTCACATCTCATCCATTCATATCTACCCCGATCCACATCACATCACATCACATCCATGTCACCTCACATCTCATTCATTCACATCTATCCTGATTCACATCCCATCAAATATTATCCATTCACATCACATCTCATTCATTCACATCTATCCCGTTTCATATCACATCACATCACATTCATTCACATCACATACCATCCATTCACATCCATCCCAATTTACATCACATCCATTTCACATCACATCTCATTTATTTACATCCCGATTTACATCCTTTCACATCTCATATCATTCATTCACATCCTGATTCACATAACATCACATCTCATCCATTCACATCCCATATCATTTATTCATATCTCGATTCACACGACATCACATCTCATTCATTCACATCCCGATTCACATCACATTCATTCACATCACATATCATCCATTCACATCTATCCCAATTTACATCACATCCATTTCACATCACATCACCTCCATCCATTCACATCCATCACATCACATTCATTCATATCCATCACATTCATTCTCATCACCATCCCATCACACACATTCTATCCACATTACATTACATCACATCTATCCACATCATATCTCATTCATCCCATCCACATTACATCACATCCACATCATGTCTCATTCATACACATCTCATCTCATTCATACACATCTCATCTCATTCATCCACATCCATCCAATCATTCACATGTATGACTACCCACATCTATCCATACATTCATATCTATTAGTTCACATTCACATTACATCACATCCCACATCATGTCTCATTCATACACATCTCATCTCATTCATCCACATCCATCCAATCGTTCACATGTACGACTACCCACGTCTATTTATGCATAAAAATCAATTTTTATAAGAATAACGCTTTTATGATAGAAAAAATTCCTTTATGCATCTTTTATGCATAGAAATCAAATTTAATAAGAATAACACTTTTATAAATAAATAAAAATTTCCTTTATGCATCTTTTCTATGCATAGAAATCAAATTTAATAAGAATAACACTTTTATAAATAAATAAAAATTTCCTTTATGCATCTTTTCTATGCATAGAAATCAAATTTAATAAGAATAACACTTTTATAATCAAAAAAATTTCCTTTATGCATCTTTCTTTGCATAGAAATAAAATTTAATAAGAATAATACTTTTATAAAATAAAAAAAATTCCTTTATGCATCTTTCTATGCATAGAAATCAACTTTAATAATTAATATCAGTGATATCCATGCATATTCATAGGTGAATATGTACATGGAGTAATTAGAATATTTCTTTTAGAAGCAAAAATGGTGGGAATTACTCTTTTTTTGGAATAACATAAAAACAAACTTTCTTTTTCACAAAAAAATTAGAAAATTTTTCCATAACCTCCTTTGTATGGCTGACCATTTCTCATTTTTATCTTTCTTCACTTAACTTAATTAACTTAATTAACCCAATTTAGAATTATAGAACTCTAATCTACACAATTTTCTAAATTTAAGAGTGTAAACAATAAGAAGAGCTTAATTAATCACTTAGTTAATATTTCTAGGATTAAGAAAGGTTGGAATGTAAAGAAGAGAAGGCGGGTGGCCTTTTCATCAAAGGCATAGCATTTGAATTTAATTTAATCATTTGCAAAACATAAAAATCTAGAAAACTATAGATTTTTCATTAAAATTCATAAACAAAGTAAGAAAATTAGCTTACATGGAGCTTGTAAGCTCTCCTTTGGCTTGAGGGATTGAGGGTTCTACTATTGTTTGAAGCAATAGTGGCCACCAATTCACTTTGGAGAGGATTAGGCCAAAAACAATTGAATTAATAAAAAATTCAATGTAGGTGGCTCACGAAAGAAGTAGAGTAACAGTGCATAAACACCATTAAGCTTTTACAAAGGGGGAGGCTTCTATTTATAGGAAAAAGTGAGCCTCTAACCAAGCAAACTAATTCTAGAATTTTCCAGATCAGTTTGGTCAATTTTTGACCATTTTTGGGTCAGTTCAGCTTACTTTTTGGATTTAGTTTTGAAACAGGAGAGAGGAGAGATGAAAATATCTCATTTTATTGATTCAAAATTGGGGGTAATGATGAGAAAAAGGCACCTACTTCATGAGGGGAGATCCCCACACTGAGGTGTCAAAATTTAATTTTTTAATTCTTTTCTTTGGTCCTTAGTCCACTCTTCATCTTATGTGAGCATTTACTCATTTTTGGGTATTTTTCTTTCATAAATTGGATTTATCTCCTCCCCACACTTGGATTGATCCTATTGGCCCATAGGAACCTTGATTGGACCATAATCCAAAATTTTTTGAAAATCTAGACCCTTAGGCTAAGGTCCTTTATACCTATTTTCAATTAATTCCAATTGCACATTGGACATTGGAAATTGCACATTGGAAAGTTCTTTTTGAATTTCTGTTTGAGGGGAAACCATTTTAGACACTAGGAGGATTTTTATATCCAAAAATATCTCAATTTTGGATTACCTCCCTCTAGAAATTTTCTCTCTCTAGGCCAAAAGAGGATCTTTCTTTTATTTCAAAGAGGGGAATAAATATAAGATCAGAAGGGGAGGTTCTTACACCTGTACACTTCAAAAGGTGGAGGGAGGAATCTTATATCCTACCCCACTTAAAAAATGCGAGATGTTCTCATCTCGCAAACTAGAGGACAACTCTTTCCCTTAAGATCCAACTGATTCTGGGGTTTCTTATAGTCTGGTCAACCCAACAGAATCCTGGGATAAAGATCCCTTATATAGAACTCATCATCGGATAACAATTCATTAAGATCATATCATTCATATCTTTAACACAATAATGGTCCATTAGACCAAAATTTCCATCTGAACAGTCCTCCATGGGAATTTCAATTACAGATTTTTAATTTGTCATCCCTTAACTTGATCCACTGGGTCAAGTGTTAACAGTAGCAATCTGTCAGCAAAATCCACTAATCTCATAGTGATTTGTTGAAGTCATTATCATCATTCCAGTTACAAACATCATCACACAGGGACTCATCCCATTCATCCTCATTGTGGTTTTGCTCAGCTTATCACTTTTCAACCAAAATTCAGGAGTCATCATTTTTTAATCAGAATCCAAATCAACTCATCATTTCTCAACCAGAGTTTTAAAATCATACAACTACATTCGAATTCATCATCTGTATAGCATTTTTGCTTATAATTTCAAGGTCTTAGATTTAATCGTATATACTGCCCAGTAAAGAGCTGCAGTTATACCCTCGGTATATACGGGTAGTCCTCACGGTCCTTGGAATTATAAGGTAAATACCATCATGTCTAGGCCTCAAGCAAGCCAGGATTCCATGCAATTGCGGTACTTCTATCTGAAGACCCAATTACTAATTTATGAATTTCAAGTCGAATATCAATTTGTATGAATTTCATCACACATTTCTAATTTTTTATTGTTACTTCAAAAATTTTTGACATTTTTGGCTTCTCGGTTGATCCACTTTAGCCAATTCGCTCTGATACCAGCTGAAAGATCCCTGTCCCCTCTGTGCAACAAATTCTGGGTGCTAGCACGGAAGTAGCACTTCTTGTGCGGGGCAGGGGCCTCGCCCAACGGATATTCAGATAAGAGATTAATCCCTCCGTTCTTCTAAAACCGAACCCGAAAAAACGTCCCTCGCTCGAAAAGCACGGGCGATTCCTCCAGGATATTTTTACTCTAATGTAGTCAAGGTCATCACTAACCAAACTGATCCGACCGAACCTGTAAAGACACTCGATCAGATCAAGGAAGAAACTTGCACTTGGATCATAGAGACCAACACTTTTTTCCTCATTGAGGCACAACCGTTGATTCTTTTCCATAGAACAATTTTTATTGGGGATTTACTTCATCTATCATACCATAACAGAATTGAGTCTCATTTGAGGGATCCATCAGTCTAGCCTAACCCCATCCCGATTCCCAGTCCCATGGGTTAGCCAACCGCCCACTATAGTGATGGGATCCAATTAGGAATTTGGTTAGGTTTTGTCCCGGGTACCAAGGAAAAGAATTCCCAGGCCTCCTAGTCGAATATTCATGCAAACTTAAAACTAGTCACACCACTTACACACCCAATATGAAATTGCCTTTTTCACAAATTCAGCTGTCTTTACAATAATCATTTAATGAAACCATAGTGTCACTAATCATAATCCTCCAAAATATCCGATTGAATCCTAATTTCCAATCATTCCTTCATCGGTGTACCTATGGCATCATTGGCAACCAGAACGCTCACCACCTGTCCACTCAGGGGCCTTTTTGATAGTTCCTAGCTTTTAGTACCCGGTAATATATTCACTTATAAAAATCAAAATGGAATCTCCATTGAAGATCAGCAAGATCAACCAACAGATGCATATAAAAGAGCCATGGACTCATCCGTTGAGGACCAGCAAGGTCAATCAACCAGATCCATGCCCGAATTCAGAAAACAACTCTTACTCCTTATTCCAATATCTTCCCGGATGCACGTGTGGGTATCTTCGGCGACCCAGATCCCGAGCACCGTATGGTCAGCACCCTCTAGGATCCTTCGCAGGTCACCTAGCGCTTCACTCATAGGCTGCTTCCTTGGTCCCTCATCCACCGTACCGGAAGCTCACCATTTAAATCGAACCGAGGCTGGTCAAGACCTGGGCCGAGACCTTGCTACGCGAGATGTCCTTCGTTTACTCTCCGTCAGATTTGTTTCAACTTTATCAGTTAGGTCTCCACGACCTCTTCACACAAGACGGTCAAAATGCTTCCCCAGTATTCTTGACATAAAACAGTCATTTAAAAACAGGTCATAAAACAGTCATTTAAAAACAGGTCATAAATGCTTCCCCAGCATTCTTGACATAAAACAGTCATTTAAAAACAGGTCAAAAATACAGTTTCTATAACGAACTCTCGTCTTTCCACATTGTTCCACATCAATCCACATTATTTAATCCACATCCATTTCATATGTATTCCCATTCTCATGCAATCACATCATTTTCCATCTCATCACATCTTTCCTCATTTATCCTCATCAGATCTCATCCACTTGCATCTACCCATATCCACATCTCATCCACTTGCATCTACCCATATCCACATCTCATCACATCACATTCATTCACATCTCATCCATTCATATCTACCCTGATCCACATCACATTCATTTCACCTCACATCTCATTCATTCACATCTATCCCGATTCACATCTCATCCATTCACATCACATCTCATTCATTCACATCTATCCCGTTTACTCTCCGTCAGTTGTTGCAACTTTATCAGTTAGGTCTCCACAACCTCTTCACAAGATGGTCAAAATGCTTCCCCAGCATTCTTGACATAAAACAGTCATTTAAAAACAGGTCATAAATACAGTTTCTATAATGAACTCTCCTCTTTCCACATTATTTCACATCAATCCACATTATTTAATCCACATCCATTTCATATGTATTCCCATTCTCATGCAATCACATCATTTTCCATCTCATCACATCTTTCCTCATTTATTTAATCCACATCCATTTCATATGTATTCCCATTCTCATGCAATCACATCATTTTTCATCTCATCACATCTTTCCTCATTTATCCTCATCAGATCTCATCCACTCGCATCTATCCATATCCACATCTCATCACATGACATTCATTCACATCTCATCCATTCATATCTACCCTGATCCACATCACATCCATTTCACCTCACATCTCATGCATTCACATCTATCCCGATTCACATCTCATCCATTCACATCACATCTCATTCATTCACATCTATCCCGTTTCACATCACATCACATCACTTTCATTCACATCACATACCATCCATTCACATCTATCCCAATTTACATCACATCTCATCACATCCATTTCACATCACATCTCATTCATTCGCATCCCGATTCACATTACATAACATCTTATCCTTTCTTATCTCATATCATTCATTCGCATCCCGATTCACATTACATAACATCTTATCCTTTCTTATCTCATATCATTCATTCGCATCCTGATTCACATTCACATAACATCTTATCCTTTCTTATCTCATATCATTCATTCACATCCCGATTCACATGACATCACATCTCATCCATTCACATCCCATATCATTCATGCACATCCCAATTCACATGACATGACATCTCATTCATTCACATCTCGATTCACATCACATCACATCACATCACATTCATTCACATCACATATCATCCATTCACATCTATCCTAATTTACATCACATCCATTTCACATCACATCATCTCCATCCATTCACATCCATCACATCACATTCATTCATATCCATCACATTCATTCTCATCACCATCCCATCACATACATTCTATCCACATTACATCACATCACATCTATCCACATCATATCTCATTCATCCCATCCACATTACATCACATCCACATCATGTCTCATTCATACACATCTCATCTCATTCATCCACATCCATCCAATCGTTCACATGTACGACTACCCACATCTATCTATACATTCATATCTATCACTTCACATCCACATATATTCATGTCGCATCACATCTCTTTACATCACATCACATTCTTTCACATACACATCCACATCCATTCTTTCACATACACATCCACATCCATTCTTCACATACACATCCACATCCATTTTCATCACATAGACATCCACATCCATTTACTTCTCATCTCACCCTTTCACATATCCTCTCTTCTCATTCTCATCTCATCATTCACATCCACATTTATTTACTTCACATCTCATCCACATTCATTTTCATTACACCACATCCTATCATATCCCATTTACATCTTATCACATCCCGTTTACATCTTATCACATCCATTCCACATCCTATTCCCATTTAGTAGTTTTTCTACTTTGATACCGATAATGGGACTTTTTCTAAATTTCTGCCAATTTCTTGGCTTAGATAAAGATTCTTTTTCTCGACGACTATTTTCATATTCCTTCTCAATTCCTCAATTGAATTATATTCAATATTCCTCTTTTGAATAAAAGAATTCATGGGATTTACAAAACCAATTCTACACATATTTCCACTTTTGATGAATAATCATAAATTGAATTATACTAAAAATTCCTCTTCTTTCCATTTGATTTCATGGATCTCAAATACCATGGGAATTCCTCTTTTTGCATTTAATTATTTGCATTCCAATGTCATGGAAATTCCTCTTTTGTCATCAAATATTTCTCATAAAATAAATTCATCTAAATTAAAATACCCATTAATTCAATATGCTAGGAATTTCTCTTTTCCCATCTAAATGATTGAATTCCAATTGTCATAGGAATTCCTCTTTTACCATTTAAATATTTCTCATAGATAAAATAAATTTATCTAAAATTCATCTTTGAATTTAAATAAAATATCCAGTAATTCCAATGAGGAATATATTAATCATTTATCTGAATATTTTGATCTCGATAGATTTCTTGAATTTTCTTTTTACCATCCGTGTGAATATAAAATGATAGAAATTTCTCTCTTAGTGTATTTAATTATTCATTTATCAAATACTCAGAATTTAAACATAGAATTTAAGAGAATTCTAATTTTTATATAAAAATTCTTTATGCATCTATTTATGCATAAAACTCAACTTTCATGGGAATAACACTTTTATAAAAAAAATCCTTTTATGCATCTATTTATGCATAAAATTAATTTTAATAGGAATAACACTTTTAAAATAAAAAGAATTTCTTATGCATCTATTTATGCATAAAAATAAATTTTTAATAAGAATAATGCTTTTATTATAGAAACAATTCCTTTATGCATCTTTCTATGCATAGAAATTAAATTTAATAAGAATAACACTTTTATAATTTAAAATTTTTTTATTTATGCATCTTTCTATGCATAGAAATCAAATTTAATAAGAATAACATTTCTATAATTAAAAAAAAATTCCTTTATGCATCTTTCTATGCATAGAAATTAAATTTCATAATTAATATCAGTGATATCCATGCATATTCATAGGTGATATGTACATGGAGTAATTAGAATATTTCTTTTAGATACAAAAATGGTGGGAATTACTCTTTTGGAATAACATAAAAACAAACTTTCTTTTTCACAAAAATTCTGGAAAATTTTGCCATAACCTCCTTTGTATGGCTGACCATTTCTCATTTTTATCTTTCTTCACTTAACTTAATTAACTTAATTAACCCAATTTAGAATTATAGAACTCTAATCTACATAATTTTCTAAATTTGAGAGTGTAAATAATAAAAAGAGTTTAATTAATCACTTAGTTAATCTTTCTAGGATTAAGAAAGGTTGGAATGTAAAGAAGAGAAGGGGGTGGCCTTTTCATCAAAGGCATAGCATTTGAATTTAATTTAATCATTTGCAAAACATAAAAATCAAGAAAACCATAGATTTTTCATTAAAATTCGTAAACAAAGTAAGAAAATTAGCTTACATGCAGCTTGTAAGCTCTCCTTTGGCTTGAGGGATTGAGGGTTCTACTATTGTTTGAAGCAATAGTGGCCACCAATTCACTTTGGAGAGGATTAGGCCAAAAAGAATTGAATTATTAAAAAACTCAATGTAGATGGCTCAAGAAAGGAGTAGAGTAACAGTGCATAAACACCATTAACCTTTTACAAAGGGGGAGGCTTCTATTTATAGGAGAAAGTGAGCCTCTAACCAAGCAAACTGATTCTAGAATTTTCCAGATCAGTTTGGTTAATTTTTGACCATTTTTGGGTCAGTTCAGCTTACTTTTTGGATCTAGTTTTGAAACAGGAGAGAGGAGAGATAAAAATATCTCATTTTATTGATTAAAAATTAGGGATAATGATGAGAAAAAGGCACCTACTTCATGAGGGGAGATCCCCACACTGAGATGTCAAAATTCAGTTTTTTAATTCTTTTCTTTGGTCCTTGTCCTTAGTCCACTCTTCATCTTATGTGAGCATTTACGCATTTTTTGGTATTTTTCTTTCATAAATTGGATTTATCTCCTCCCCACACTTGGATTGATCCTATTGGCCCACCATAGGAACCTTGATTGGACCATAATCTAATTTTTTTTGAAAATCTAGACCCTTAGGCTAAGGTCCTTTATACCTATTTTTAATTAATTCCAATTGCACATTGGAAAGTTCTTTTTGAATTTTTGTTTCAAGGAAAACCATTTTAGACACTAGGAGGATTTTTATATCCAAAAATATCTCAATTTTGGATTACCTCCGTCTAGACATTTTCTCTCTCTAGAGGCCAAAACAGGGTAAAACAAGATCTTTCTTTTATTTCAGAGAGGGGAATAATTATAAGATCAAAAGGGGGGGTTCTTACACCTGTACACCTCAAAATCTGGAGGGAGGAATCTTACAGTAGGCTCCTCCCTTGATCATTCATAATAGGTTCATTGGGAAGGAATAATTGCTGCCCAATTTGGATCCTTTGTGTCCCTATTGGGTGTTGCATCTAAATCGGAAGACAAGATCCCCTCCACCCATCGGAGCTCATCCTTGCTCTTTGGCTTGAGAATTGACTGCTTCATGCACAATGGACACAGATGGAGGCATTGTGCACTATTGTCACAATTACACATGCATTTTATGGTCTTCAAATCACACACCACCTAGATGCCAATCCACATGAAAGGAGCCCACACCATCCACTTCAAGCTCCTCCCCATTCATTTGTTGTTTGATGACTTCTAGAATTTGAGGGCATCGTTGAAGCATCCAATTCAACACCTTAGTGTTCTCCTTTGGAACCTCAACGGCTCCAAGCCACCAATTATCCTTCTCAGATTGAACACTAAAAGAAGGGATTTTATCCTTGTCCTTTGCATATGCCATTGCTTCATTCGTATATGTGACTCCCATTCACTCCAATCTTTTTCCTTTTACTAGTTCTCATCCAACTTCAGTATAAGCGATAGGACTCCCTCCAATTCTACATATCACATAAACCAAGCCAAACAACACATGTAATTTATGTCATTAATAAGGTAAATTTACAAGTTAACGATAAATGCTCAAACCCAACCTTGATGTGAATTCTTATAGAATCGGATCATATGAAATTGAAGGTTCTTTAGGTCCACAAAGAGGTTGTTGTATGTGTTGTACTGTACTTCGAGCCTATCCTTGGACTTAGGATCTAAAACCATTGTTTCTTCTACATGAATATTCTCACCAAGGATTTATTTAACATATGCATTGCTTGCCTTCTTTTCTAATGATACTTTGTAGGAAGGAGGAAGAAAGTGCCCTCAAATCCCTCGGGTACGAAGAGCTCCTTTGATGACTCTATAAATTCCCTCGTAACCCTAGTGCAACTGATGCCGGCTTCACCACATGCATCTTGTACATCCCTTGCACCAATAAGCTCCTTGATGTCTTGTATAATGTCCTTTGTAACCACCTCAACAACTCTCTTGTAATTTGGATCACGGATGATTGATGTTATCTCTTTGTTCTTCATGTAAGCTTTGAAAACATGCATAGTATCTCCCACACCAGATGCATCAGCTAAGAAATTCATGGGACATAACAAAACCACCATTAAATCTATCAGGAAAAACCTTTAAATTAACACATACATAAAAAATACAAACAAAAAATTCCATGGAAACATACCTTGTTGCATTGACACTCTGTTTCCTTGCGCCGCCTTGCATCTGAAAGATTTTCAATATTAGAAAGCTTTCGTTTACGCTCACGTGCACCAATTGGTGTGTGCTTCAACCTCCTTATTTTTCTTTGTAACCTAGACAATTTATCTCTTTCATTATTTATGAGTGTTTCTTGTTCCTTATTTTTCATGTCTGGGTCATG
Organism: Cibotium barometz; assembly: GCF_041138505.1. Classification (NCBI taxonomy): domain Eukaryota; kingdom Viridiplantae; phylum Streptophyta; class Polypodiopsida; order Cyatheales; family Cibotiaceae; genus Cibotium; species Cibotium barometz. The sequence continues at coordinate 41,209,009 of NC_141056.1, read as the reverse complement.
TGTGTTTTTTTAAATCTTCAATACTTGATTGAAGACTTAAATTAATTGAGTGTAAGTATTGGTTATGAAGACCACCACTAACATAAAGTCTTTTACAATAACCTAAGAGCCCATTTTCCCCATCACCTACATACCGAACAAAACTAGTCAAATCATAAATTGGTGAACTGTACAAGGTCAAAGGATCATAGGGGAAGAGATTCCCATCCACCCAAAGATCAACATTCTTTCACAAAAGCTGGTCTTTCAAGGTTTTTCATCTCCTTGAGCCACTCCTCCCCATGACTTGTCATGTGGTTCGAAGCACCTAAATCAACGTACCATACATCATCTTTATGTGTTGCTTCAACATTTTCAGACATGGCATTTATGACATGCTGCATAACAAACAACCTTTTATTATCCTCATTGTTTCTGCTCGAGGATGCATAGTTGTTTTGCTGTAATTTTCCATTTCACATGTCAGCCTGCTTCTTATAACAATCTGCCTGCACATGTCCAGGCTTACCACAGTAAAATTATCCACGTGTATCATTATACTACCTTTGCCAATTTCCACAACCTCTTTGACTCCCCCTGCCTCTGAATTGGCCTCTTCCACCTGCGTGTTGTTGTTGTTGTGAATTCTAGGACTATTGTTGTTGTTGTTGCTGCTGGCCATAATTTTGATCACCTGTTCGGCCACCTCCTTGGCCGTGTCCACGGCCTCCTCTACCTCGTCCTCTTCTTGAACTTGTGTAGAAGGCCTGTTGCTCTGAACTATTTTTGTTTTGTGGAGGTTGTTGGTCTTCACCCAAGCGACACCAAATCTGTGAAACTGGGAATGTTTTCTCGAGTCTGAATAGACATCTTGAACGCCTTGTATTGTGGCCCGAGACCACGTAGATAGACTTCCACCTTATCATCATCATCTACTAAAACGCCAATAGATGCAAGGGATTCCACAATACCCTTGATCTTCAATATGCATAGTCATTCACAGACATACTCTTTTTCTCCACAGTATGAAGTTCATTCTTCAACTGTATTTTTCGCGCCTTGGTATTCGTTTTATAGAGTTTTACCAAGGTGTCCCAGGCCTCCTTGGTGGGGGGACTTGGCCTCCTTGGGGGACTTGGCATCCTGTATGTGCCCAATCATGGTGTCTTGTATAATGATAGAGAGCCAATACATAACTTTTCTGGATCCTTGGTTCCAATCCTTGAACTCTTTCACATCTGCAGCAGCAGCCGGATTGATCTTCGGTATCTCCGGTGCCTCTTCATGCTTACCTTCTATGTAACCCTTTCCCATCAGGAAATTTGTCAACCTGAACCTCCAAGCATGGAAGTTGTTCTTGTCAAGCTTCTCAGCAAAACAATCTGGTTTATGCCATCATTTGACATCTTTCCAAATACACAAATTTACCAGAAACAACACTCTGGTTTGTCCTGCACAAATTGCTATATTTTCTGCAGCGGTATTGTACTACACTCAAATGTCACAACTAGTGACCTCAATGTGCATACATACACCCAATGGAAATTGTTTGACCTCCTTGCAGCACACACAACCAGTGACCTCCTTGCAGCACACACAATGTCTGCACAACCAATCTGTCTTCCTACAGTTCTTAAATAGAGTTCTGCATAGAATCGATGACTTACCGCAGTGCTCGAAATAGCCTGCTTTTCGAAAAACGGAGGTCCTAACGCGCCTGAAATGCATTTTTGGCACAAAAAACTTAGTCCGATAGGACAATAGAGTTGCCCTATAGCTTTACTCCCGCGAAGAAAGCTCCTCAATCAGAGATCGTTTGTCGGTGCCTCTCGTAGAGCTCCCGACAAGGGTTATGCTTCCTGTGCTTCTTTTGCTTGCAGCTCAGCGCCCTTAGCACGAACCAGGCTCTGATACCATGAAAAGATGCAGGGGAGAAGAAAATACCAAATCTATGGGGTTAAAATTCCACTTAACAAATTGGGACAATATTTTGAAGGTGATGAGTCTAACATACTACTACCAATTATGGACAAGGGCATCATAGTAATGTGAGTCCTAGATGATGGTGCAAGAGTCAGTATAATTGTAATGGGCAGCCACTACACGAAGAGTCACAACCATTCATACTGGAATGTCAAGTGGTGGAATGTCAAGTGGTGCTTGTAAGCCTGTTATAAATTGTATGGACTACATGAATAAATCATCGAGAAGTTATCTTGTCTGTGCGTTCTGTCTGGTGAAATCTTTGCCATGTTCTGTGCTTATAGCATGCTATATTCTTGATAATTGTTATCTCTGAAATTATGCAGTAGTTAAGCTTATGTTTAACACTGTTTATCTGTATTAATATTCCAAACATATATTTTTCTAGAAAATTTTTAGCAATTAATTTTGCTAAAATAACATTGATATTTTAAAAATATCAAATTTTTAGGATTTGTAAAAATAATTTCTAGAATATTCCTAATTTTTCCTGAGAATCCCATCGTTCACACGAAATTTCCAACTCCGCTCGACAATTCTCAAATCCAATGAAAATTTACAATTTTAATAGATTTTCTAAATTTTTGGGTCAAAAAATATATTTTAAAGGAATTTGAATGGTCACGAGCGCCCGAATGGACACACCACATGCCAAACACCAACCCCACATTTTTTCAAAATTTAAAATAACCTTTGTCTATTTTTTCACTAATTTTTAGGAATTTTAAAAAAATTTAAATTACCCCAAACGCATTTAGAATACGAAAAGTCAAAAAATTTCAAAATTCCAATGGTTTTCCCGGAATACGGAAAGCAAAAAGTTTCGAGAAAATGAAAAGACAAAAAATCGGAATGTGAAAGGTCAAAAGTTTCCGGAATAATACAAAAGGTCAAAAGTTTTTTTCGAAATTCGAAAAGCCAAAAGGTTTCGGGAAAGCGGAAAGCCAAGAGATTTCCCGCAAGATGAAAAGCCAAAAACCTTGAAGATAAAATTTTAGGAAAAACCAGAGATTTTTTTCCTCAAATTTTATATTCTCTCCTATTTTTTCCAAGCTTTGAAAAGCTTTTTTTTAATAGATAAAAAACTCTATTTAAAAAAAATAAAAAAAATAAAATCTAATTAAAGCTTTTAAGCTTTAATTATAAGCTTTTTATTTTTTTTTGGGGGGGGGGGAACGTTTTTCGCAGGCGGCTACCCCCCCCGGCGGCCTGTGCGCCGACATGAGAGAGGAAGAGAGAGTCCTCTCTCCTCTCCCCTCTCTCCTCTCCTTCTCCATCCCACACACTTTCCTCCTCTCCCCTCTCTCCTCTGTTAACAGAGAGGATCCTTAATCTTTAATTAAAGATTTAATTAATCATAATTATTATTAATTATGATTAATATTTAATTTAAAAAATCCCTTTTAAAAGGAGTTTACACGAGCGGGAGGAAAATAGACACAAGAGAAATCAGATTTGAGAGGCGGAGAGGGTCCCACGCACATGGGAGAGCATTTCATGCATCAACACGCTGCCCCCTATACTGAATTTCAGCAGAAAATTGGCAAAAATTTGATCGCATACCCATGGAAAAACCCGCAAAAATGTATAAAAAATACACTTTTAACCATAAAAATGCTCAAAACATTTCTAAAAAATTAGAAAAATTTTCCTAAAGATTCTAAAAATTTAGGGAATCCATTCTACCAAAAATATCCACAATAAAATATGTGGTATTTTTGTAAAAATTTCCATTAAGCCATAAAAACTAGAAAAAAATAGCATTAAACTCACGAAATTCCCCCGCAACATCGATTCATCCATTGAATAGTAGTAACACGCATTCCAATCGCCATATCGACGATCCACGTGGAAATCATCAACAAAAATCAAAAATAACATTTTTATTAGTAAATATTAAAATTTACTTCAAAAAAAAGTCAAAAATTACAATAAAAAAGAAAAATCAATAATAATTAACTAGAGATTGCTCTGATACCACTGTTAAAACCCTAAGATTTCTCTAGATAATTGTTATGCATAAACATGCATAAATCAGGCATAAACTCATCCACCACTAATCACCCCCAAGGGATGCACACATGAATTATAAATGAAATACATCATACCTCTACCTTGATGTGCTATACCATCAAGAGGTATAACTCCAATCCAATAGCATGTAGCTATAGTGTGAAATGGTAGGTGAGTAGATATGGATCTCTACACAAGAGACCATAGCCTAAGCCTCCAAGCCCCCAAGCCTCCCTTGAGTGTGCCCCATGCCCCTATTATATAGGAGGGCCCTCAAGTGACTTTTGACTTTCCATTTCCCATGTGTGACCCTTGGATGCATGACCCTAACCTTAACCCTTAAGGTTAGTCCTAAACCATGCTCCACTAGAGCTTGTTCCCATGCTCCCATGCTCACAAGCCTAGGGTTAGCCTCCTAGCATATGCACACATAATGTGTATATAACACGTTCGACGCAACAAATTCAGTGGAAAGTCCTTGGAAGATCCTGATGCTCATGCTAGACAGCTCGACAAACACTATGCATTAAACGTGCCTAGGGGAGCAGTGGATGTCGCATGTAACGAGGCGGTGTTTGAGACAATGCTGTAGGGTAAAGTAGCGTGATGGCTGACAAAGTATCTAGTGGATCACTTCCTGACTTATGATGAGGTACAACGGGAGTTTTTGTGATGATTCTGGAAAGAGAAGAGAATGCCGCAAATCCTAGAGGGCCTGTGAGAGTTAAAGCAAGGCCGAAAGGATGTGGAGAATTATGCAGCCTATTTTTGAATCTTGTTGCAGAGGGTTCTAGCGGCAGCTAAGCCCAGCCCTAGAGGTGTTGAGTTCATACTTTTTGATAGGTCTCACAAAGGATTTACGGATGGCAATGGCCACAGTAGATATGGTAACTGTACCCTTGGAAGATGTCATTGAGTGGGAGATAAGGGTAGGCCGCTCATTAGACACTTATGGGAAAGGCAAGGGCAGTAAAATCAAAAAGAAGATCGGAAAAGAAAAGCATAAGGAAAGTGATAGTGAAGATTGTGATAATAGTTCAGAGTCTGATTCGGATGACAGTGAGGACTCAGAGGATGAGGAAGCCCAAAAGTCCAAGAAAGGGTCGAAGAAAGGGAAATACCATAAACATGAGCACCATGCGGAGCACTCGCAAAGCTCCCCGAATCAAAGTGGGACTGGAAAGAACACAGATAAGGGTATTTGGTGTGTTACATGCAAGAATCCTCGTCACCCCGCACACATGAATGTGCTTTGAATCAGCATTGGTGTGAGATTTGTAAATCTTCTACCCATAATACGGAAGATTGCCATTATAATGGTCGAGCACGGAAGGCCAACAAAGGCGGATGGTAGGGTACAGAATCTTCTGACCTGATGGTATCTTTTGCCCAGACACAACAGGAATTCTAAGGTAGCTCGTTCAGGGGGGCGGACGAGGTGGTGGAAGAGGTCGAGGTCGCGCTGTCACGCCGAACACTAAAACTTGTCTGTTTTGCTTGGAGGAGGGCCATTGGTGGTCGGAATGTCCGGAGGTAGCAGCGTACGATGCCTAGAAGGCAGAAAAGCAAGCAAAGTCAGCAGGAAAGGCGTCGAGTGTTAGTATGGTGCAGTTGGTCGCATTAGATGAACCCCTGACAGTTCATATTGTAACCATATCTAGTACCAAGGTGAAGGCACAAGATATCATGGCCAAGGATCCTATCGACTGGCCACAGCAGGAGGCGGTACGACATGAATTGTCCACTTGGGTTGCTAACCAGCCAGTCTATTCTGAAGAGGGGCGGAGTGCGGATCCTATCCGGGACTCTTGGAGAAAACAATACCAGTTGTTGTTGCCAGAGTACCATGTCGAGAAGGGACATGCCGGAGAACATTAGCCAACATGGAGGACTGAGCAATGGGACTCTCCAGGTGCTGAGTTTGACTTTAACTCCGGAAATTCCATCTTTATGGTAGTATCCTATCACTATACCGCTCGCGCAGCTGTTGGAATTGGGACCCGGCATTCAGAGATCAGATTATTAACCCAAGTAAGAAACATGTGGAAGAACCCGCAAGCCATGCAATGGACTAGATGGAAAGCTCGGTGGATGCGGTACTACTGTTAGATACTTGTATTCTGGTAACCACAATAAAATATAGAGGACATCTGATTGATCAAGTGCTACTAGATGGTGGGTATGGAGTCAATATTATAACCACCACTACTTGTCGGAAGTATGACTTAATGCAATGGGAGGTAGCACCTTTTTTGGTTCGGATGGTAGATCAAAGATAGGTGCATCCTCTGGGAATTCTACGGGATATGGTGGTGGAGTTGGCTGGAATACAGTTCTGATTGTCTTTAATGGTTCTGAATATCAAAGGAGAGCAGGCTGATTTTAATTTGTTGTTGGGACAGCCTTGGCTCCGACAGCAAGGCAAAAGTTAAGCATAATTGGGAAACAAATGTGCTAACACTCCGGAGGGGGAAGAAGAAAGTTAAAGTAACTCTGGAAGAGCGGTGCCCATTGCCAGCTCTGCCGCCATACCAATCATTACAGAAACCGTCAATATGGTAGAAGGATTGGATGATGATGAGGAAGAAAAGTTTCTAGGCAATTAATTCTCCAAACTCCCTCCCAAAATTGGAACAACCACAGAGAGAGAGTTCTACCTCAGATTGCAGCAGCCAGAGCTCTCACTATAGCTGATGAAGTGGAGGAAGAGAAAGGACAGATCTATGCAGCAATAGAGCATCAGAGGAATAACCGTCAATTCTCAGTCCTCTAGACTCCTGCAGAGTACCAGCGTAAGCGATTCAAGCTTTTGATTGATTCACACAGCACTCATCATTTATTTCCCTAGGATGTCTGCGTAAATTAGTCCTAAATCAAAAATCAGGGAAACCTATGCAAGTGAAATGATTCTTTTCACACACCTTGAGACAGACCTTATTCAGTTTAGCCTAGATGGGAACATAACAGAGTGCCAGTTCAGAGTCCCACCCTTGGGAGTCTATGATGGAATCCTTGGAATGGATTGGCTCCAAAAGAATCAGGCTGACATTCATTGTCACAAAGGAACCATCTCTTTCCTTGACCTTCACGGGAATAAAGTTTAAGGAACTGGAATTTCCGGATCCCTAGTGCTACAATTAGTCAAGGCTTTCAAATTATTAAAAGGGCTTAGAAAGAGGCAAGTTGTGTATGTCGTTAAAATGAATCCAGTAGACATAAAATGCAAGGGTAAAGAACCAGAGTGGTTAAGTGAGTATGCAGATGTGGTTCTTGAAGAGCTGACTGATATGCCTCCGTATCGTGAAGTAGATCATGAGATCGAGTTAACCCCTAGAGCTCAGCCAGTGGCTCAGCGTGCATACAAAAGCCAGTCCCTGAAGCCATAGAACTTGAGCAGTTAAGACAACTTGTATTGCAGGGATTCATTAGACCCAGTGTCTCACCTTGGGGTGTGCCCATTCTCTTTCAAAAGAAGAAAGATGGGACGCTAAGACTCTGTATTGACTACAGAGGATTGAATCAATTAACAATTAAGAATAAGTATCCTATTCCTAGGATTGATGAACTTCTGGATTGGTTAAGTGGGACCCAAATGTTCACAAAGATAGATCTCAAATCTGGGTACTACCAGATCAGAATCAAGAAACAGGACATCCCAAAGACAACATTCAATACTTGCTATGGGCATTATGAGTTCACAGTCATGCCCTTTGGATTGACTAATGCCTCTACGACATTTAATCGTCTTATGCAAGATATTCTCAGAGAATACTTGATGATTTTGTTCTTGTCTTCTTTGATGATATCTTGGTATACTTAAAGAATGCTGCATATCATGAAGATCATGTGCGCAAGGTCCTGGAAATCCTAAGGAAACACCAACTCTTTGCAACAAAGAATAGTAAGTGTTCTTTCTCTGTTGACCAGGTGAAATACCTGGGATTCATAGTATCAAAGGATGGGATTTCTCTTGACCCCGCAAAGATCCAAGCAGTCGTAGAATGGTCAGAACCCAAGACAGTAAAGGAAGTCAGAGGATTCCTAGGATTAACCAGATGGTATAGGATCTTTATACCTAGGTATGCTCAGATAGCATCCCCTTTATCTAACCTTCTCGAGAAGAGTACACTTTTTCAGCAGTGGACTGCGATGTGTTAGAGCGCCTTTGTTAAACTGAAGACAGCCTTAGTAACCAGCCGTGTCCTTAAGCTGCGAGATTTTACCAAACCCTTTGAGGTGGTTATTGATTCCAGTGGGTTTGCCTTAGGCGGTGGTGCTCTTATGCAAGAAGGTCATGCAGTGGCCTATGAATCTAGAAAACGCAAGTGTATGCTCTGAAGTTGTGGAGACATTATCTTTTGGGACAAAGGTTCACCTTGATGACAGATCATCAAAGTCTGAAGTGGATCTTCACCCAAAGGGATCTCAACATGTGTCAAAGGAGATGGATGCAGACCCTGCAGGAATTTGATTTTAAAATTAAGTATCGACCAGGGAATGAAAATGTGGTTGCAGATGCACTCAGTAGAAAAGCCTCCTTGCTTGCAATTACAACGGTGTCAAATCCATTGATCAGTGAAGCAAAGGAGAAAATCATGCAGGACAAATTCTTTGCCCCTATTGCTACCCTTCTGATGCAAGAAAGCAAGACTCCTCAGGAAATGAGTCGAGTTCTTGGGTACAAATTGAATGAAGGATGCATGTATTATAATAATCGGCTATGTATCCCCAATGATGAGGGAATCAAGGGAAGAATTCTGAGAGAAGCCCATGATAGCCTGATAGCTAGACATCCAAGGTTTATAAAAACCTATATGTCTGTTAAGAAAAGCTTCTTCTGGCCAAGACTCAAAAAGGATGTACTTGATCATGTGCAGAAATGCTTAATGTGTTAGAGAGTCAAGATGCCAGGGAAACTGCAGCCTCTAGACATTCCTCAGATGAAGTGGGAATGTATCAGTATGGACTTTTTCATTGGATTACCTTCAGTGCAATCAGGTTACAACTCCATTTTTGTGGTAGTTGAGAGACTAACCAAAGTTGCCCATCTGATTCCAGTGAAAGAAACATACACTGCAGTGGATGTTGCCAGAGTTTTCCTTAAAGAAATCTTCAGATTGCATGGCTTACCTAAGAGGATAGTAAGTGACGAAGATCCCAAATTCACATCGAAATTCTGGACTGCATTCTTCGAAGCAGTAGGAACTTTCTTGGATCTCAACACAGCCTATCACCCCGAAACAGATGGCTAGACTGAAAGAGTGAACCAGGTAATAGAAGATATCCTTTGATCATGCTACAGCAGGGAACCCAAGAAGTGGTTAAGCCATTTGCATCTCGTCGAACTTGCTTACAATGCTTCTTATCATTGAAGCATTGGGATGAGTCCTTTCAAAGCTTTGTATGGACAAGATTGCCTTACGCCGTTGACTTGGTCTAACCCATTGATCAAAATCAAAAAGTCCAGACAAATGCTTGATGACATGGACCAGAAGATGCAATCAATCCGTAAAGATATAAAGGCAGCCCAAGACATGCAAAATCAGTATGCAGATAAAAAGAGATCAGAAAGAGAGTTTGAAGAATCAGATAGGGCTTCATTCGAGTACGACCAAAAAGAAGTTCCTTATCCTTAGGGAAGTACAAGAAGCTCTCTCCCAGATACTGTGGGCCATATGCTGTTATAAAGAAAGTGGTGGTGGGCGATCTAGCCTACAAACTTCTTCTGCCTCCCCATCTCAAGGTACATAATGTATTCCATGTCAGTTTGCTTAAGAAATATGTACCCAGCCCGAGTCACGTGCTTGGTGATGAATAATTTATTTCTCCAACTCAAGGCTAGATGGTACTCCAACCTAAAGAAATCCTTGACATTCGGGAGAAGATTCTCAGGAGGAGTAGAGTCCTCATAGAATTTTTAGTAAAGTGGAAGTTCTTCCCTCTAGAAGACGCCACCTGGGAGAAAGAAGAAGAGTTGGTGAAAGATTACCCCCACTTTGCGAGATGAGGACATCTCACGTTTTTCAAGTGGGAGAGGATGTAAGATTCCTCCTTAGCCTTTGCATGGAGGCTGAGCTGGCACTCTTCTGGGACTGCCTTGATTCTGGCGTGGGGAACCCTAATTGGATTGATAATACCAAGGACTCTGTCTCTGAATTTTGGGTCCCTGGATTCCTTGGCTCACAGAAGGAGATGGGCAATCCTTGAGCTGGTACCGCCAAACCCTTGACATCCGAAGCATCTGTTCTCGCTTTGAAGCTCTTCCCTCTGCATTCTTCAGAGAGCCGAAGTTCCTGAGAGTTTTTCGAGGGAAAGGTCTTCATTTCTGAAACTTCCCGACTCCAGATTTTGGTTGGGACCTTGGAGTCTCTTTGGAGGGGCGGAAGGTTGGAAGAACTTTCCGTTGTCTAGAATCTCTTGAAGGATGAGGGAGCTAGCTTTGGCGGGACTTTCACAACGAAGGCTTTGGCGAAGTCCTTCGCCATTCTGATAGCTTCTGCCATGGACACTGGTTTGGCATTCTTGACTAGTGTGTCTAAGGGTTCGTTCATTCCCCGAATGAACCTCGCCCCATGAGTTGCTCTTCATCTAGAGGTGGTGAATATTTGAGTAGAAGAGCGAATGCATGGTGATATTCTTCGATGGTTTTGATCCCCTGATTTAGCTTTAAGAATTCATTCATTTTAGTTTCTAAAAACCCGAGGGGACAAAATATCTTCCTCAGATAGGCTTTAAGATCGTTCCAGGACTGGGTATTCCTGTCCAGATGGTTGGTGTCACAGTGGTTCCTCCATGCCACCCTGGCTGTTTCCACAATTTTCAGCTTGGCAAGAGCCATTTTGCTCCACTCATTGTAGCCTCTGACATCAAAATACTCTTCCATAGCTTCCACCCATTTCTCCACAGCCTTTCTCCCCTTCTCCTTTGAAGGGTCCTAGGGTAGCTGAGTTCTATGTGAAGAGCCTTGCAAACGTCGGGGTCAAGCTCTTCCTCTTTAGAGAGAGGGTCTGGCCTGACGGCCACGGTTTCCTCGCCTCATGATTCTGTAAAAAATTATGGACTATTACTCTACTCCTGCCCTAAGCCATTTACATTGAATTTCTTGATAATTCCATTGTTTTTGGCCTAATCCTCTCCAAAGTAATTGGTGGCCACTCTTGCTTCAAACAAGAGTAGAACCCTCAATCCCTCAAGCCAAAGGAAAGCTTACAACTCCATGTAAGCTAAATTTTCTTACTTTTTTAATTTTAAATCTATGGTTTTCTTGATTTTCATATTTTACTATTGGTTGAAGTAAATTCAAATGCTATGCCTTGATGAAAAGGCCACACCCTTCTCTTCTTTACATTCCAGCCTTTCTTTATCCTAGAATTATTAACAAAAAGATTAATTAAACTTTTGTTATTGTTTATTCTCTTGAATTCTAAAAATTGTGTAGATTAGAGTTCTATACATCTAGATTGGGTTAATTTAAGTTGAAAATAGAATGATAAAAATGAGAAATGGTCAGCCATACAAAGGAGGTTATGGTAAAATTTTCTAGAATTTGGTGGAAAAGAAAGTTTGTTTTTATGTTATTCCAAAAGAGTAATTCCCACCGTTTGTGCATTCTAAAAGAAATATTCTAATTACTCCATGTACATATTTACCTATGAATATGCATGGATATCACTGATATTAATTTTATTAAAATTGATTTTTATGCATAGAAAGATGCATAAAGGAATTATTTTTATTTCAAAAGTGTTATTCTCGTTAAAATTGACTTTTATGCATAGAAAGATGCATAAAGGAATCATTTTTATTTCAAAAGTGTTATTCTCATTAAATTTGATTTTTATGCATAGAAAGTTGCATAAAGGAATTATTTTTATTTCAAAAATATTATTCTCATTAAATTTGATTTTTATGCATAGAAAGTTGCATAAAGGAATTATTTTTATTTCAAAAATGTTATTCTCATTAAATTTGATTTTGATGCATAGAAAGATGCATAAAGGAATTATTTTTATTTCAAAAGTGTTATTCTCATTAAATTTGATTTTTATGCATAGAAAGATGCATAAAGGAATTATTTTTATTTCAAAAGTATTATTCTCATTAAAGTTGATTTTTATGCATAAATAGATGCATAAAGAATTTTCATATCAAAACTAGAATTCTCTTAAAATCTTTGTTTAAATTCTATGAATAGATGTGATGAGATGTTATGTGAATCATATAGATGTGAATGAATGGATGGATGGATGGATGTGATGTGAATAGAGGTGATGAGATATAAGGTGAATAGATGTGATGAGATGTGATGTGAATCAGATAGATGTGAATGAATGGATGGATGGATGTGATATGAATAGATGTGAATAGATGTGAGGTGAATAGATGTGACGAGGTGTGATGTGAATCAGATAGATGTGAATGAATGGATGGATGTGATGTGAATAGAGGTGATGAGATGTGAGGTGAATAGATGTGATGAGGTGTGATGTGAATCAGATAGATGTGAATGAATGGATGGATGTGATGTGAATAGAGGTGATGAGATGTGAGGTGAATCAAATAGATGTGAATGAATGAATGGATGGATGGATGTGATGCGAATAGAGGTGATGAGATGTGAGGTGAATAGATGTGATGAGATGTGATGTGAATTAGATAGATGTGAATGAATGGATGGATGGATGGATGTGATGTGAATAGAGGTGATGAGTTGTGAGGTTAATAGATATGATGTGAATCAGATAGATGGGAATGAATGGATGGATGGGATGTGATGTAAATAGATGTGATGTGAATCAGATAGATGTGAATGAATGGATGGATGGATGTGATGTGAATAGAGGTGATGAGATGTGAGGTGAATAGATGTGATGAGATGTAATGTGAATCAGATAGATGTGAATGAATGGATGGATGGATGTGATGTGAATAGAGGTGATGAGATGTGAGGTGAATAGATGTGATGTGAATCTGATAGATGGGAATGAATGGATGGATGGGATGTGATGTGAATGAATGGATGGATGGATGTGATGTGAATAGAGGTGATGAGATGTGAGGTGAATAGATGTGATGAGATGTGATGTGAATCAGATAAATGTGAATGTGTATGTGTATGTGAAGAATGGATGTGAATGAGTATGTGAAAGAATGGATGTGGATGTATGTGAAAGAATGGATGTGGATATGTATGTGAAAGAATGGATGTGGATGTATGTGAAAGAATGGATGTGAATGTATGTGATGAAAATGGATGTGAATGTGTATGTGAATGAGTATGTGAAAGAATGGATGTGAATGTGTATGTGAAGAATGGATATGGATGTGTATGTGAAGAATATGGATGTGAATGTGTATGTGAATGAGTATGTGAAAGAATGGATGTGAATGTGTATGTGAAGAATGGATATGGATGTGTATGTGAAGAATGGATGTGAATGTGTATGTGAAGAATGGATGGATGTGAATGAGTATGTGAAAGAATGGATGTGAATGTGTATGTGAAGAATGGATATGGATGTGAATGTGTATGTGAAGAATGGATGTGAATGTGTATGTGAAGAATGGATGTGAATGAGTATGTGAAAGAATGGATATGGATGTATGTGAAAGAATGGATATAGATGTGTATGTGAATGAATGTGATGTGATGTAAATGGAGATAGATGTGATGTGTGATGTGAATGAATATGATGTGATGAGATGTGGATATGGGTAGATGTGAGTGGATGAGATCTGATGTAGATAAATGAGAAAAGATGTGATGAGATGAAAAATGATGTGATGAGAATGGGAATACATATGAAATAAATGAGGATTGATGTGGAACAATATGGAAAGACGAGAGTTTGTTATAGAAAGTGTATTTATGACATGTTTTTAAATGATTGTTTTATGTCAAGAATGCTGGGAAAGCATTTTGGCCATCTTGTGAATGAGGTCGTGGAGACCTAATCTGATAAAGTTGCAACAGCTGTGACGGAGAGTCATTGGAGGACGTCTCGCGTAGCAAGGTCAGCTGAGGTCTTGACCAGCCTCGGTTCGATTAAAATGGTGAGCTTCTGGTATGGTGGATGAGGGACCAAGGAAGCGGCCTATGAGTGAAGCGCTAGGTCACCTACGAAGGATCCTAGAGGGTGCTGACCATACGGTGCTCGGGCTCTGGGTCGCCGACCCCATGCGTGCATCGAGGAAGATATTGGAACAAGGAGTAAGAGTTGTTTTCTGAATTCGGGCATGGATCTGGTTGATTGACCTTGCTGGTCCTCAACGGATGAGTCCATGGCTCTTTTATATGGATCCGTTGGTTGATCTTGCTGATCATCAACGGAGATTCCATTTTGATATGTGAATATATTTTCGAGTACTATGAGCTAGGAACCATCGCGAAAAGGCCCTTGAGTGGACAGGTGGTGAGCCAATGATGCCATAGGTACACCAATGAAGGAATGATTAGAAACTAGGATTCAATCAGAGATTTTTGAGGATTATGATCAGTGACACTATGATTTCCTTAAATGATTATTTTAAAGACAGCTAAATCTGTGAAAAAGGCAATTTCATATTGCGTATTTCCCTGGTACCCGGGATAAAACCTAACTAAATTCCTGATTGGATCCCATCACTACAGTGGTTGGGCGGTTGGCTAACCCACGGGACTGATGGGATTAGGCTGGACTGATGGATCCCTAAAATGAGACTCAATTCTGTTATGGTACAATAGATGAAGTAAATCCCAGATAAAAATTGTTCTATAGAAAAGAATCAACGACTGTGCCTCTCTCAATGAGGAAAAAAGGGTTGGTCTCTATGATCCAAGTGCAAGTCTTTTCCTTGATCTGACTATGATACTTATGGGTTCGGTTAGATCAGTTCAGTTAGTTAAGGCTTTGGACTATGTTAGAGTAAAATTATCCTGGAGGAATCGCCTGTGCTTTCCGAGCGAGGGAAGTTTTTTCGGGTTCAGTTTTGGAAGAACCGAGGGATTAGTCTCTTGTTTGTCTGGATATCCATGGGCGAGGCCTTGAGTGAGGGACCCTTCCCCGCACAAGAAGTGCTACTTTCGCCTAGCACCCCTGAATTCGTTTTGTGGTGGGGACAGGGATCTTTCGTAGAGGGAGGTAATCCAAAATTGAGATATTTTTGGATATAAAACTCCTCCTAGTGTCTAAAATGGTTTCCCCTGAAATAGAAATTCAAAAAGAACTTTCCAATGTGCAATTGGAATTAATTGAAAATAGTTATAAAGGACCTTAGCCTAAGGGTGTAGATTTTCAGAATTTTTGGATTATGGTCCAATTAAGGTTCCTATGGGCCAATAGGATCAATCCAAGTGTAGGGAGGAGATAAATCCAATTTATAAAAGAAAAATACCCAAAAATGAGTAAATGCCCACATAAGATGAAGAGTTGACTGAGTACAAGGTTTATTAGTAAAAAAACTATGAATACTTCTAAAAAAATGAGATATTTTGGGTATAATAATACATTTTGACACCTTGGTAAGGAGAAGGGGGCTCTTCAAGGAGGCTCCTATTTCACATGTGTGGAGGAGTTTTAAACTCAAAAATAATAAGATATTTTTATCTCTCCTTTTTCCTGGGTCAAACCAAATCAAAAGGGAGCCAAACTAGGTCCAAATCTTGTCCAAATTCAGCCAAACTGAACCTGGAAAATTCTAGAAACTAGTTGGACTTGGTTAGAGGCCTCCCTCACCTATAAATAGATCTTTAGTCCTTTGTAAAAAAACATGTGAGCTATACCATGCCAATATTATACTGAAATAATGATATTTTCTATTATCCTCTAAAAATCCTCTACAATTTGGAGAGAATGGAGTTTTTCTCTCTCCTCAACCTTCTTTGGAGTCTTCATCAACAGACTAAACTAATTGATTGGTTGGGGGCCTCTCCTTAGACTAAAGAATCAAGCAAAATAAGAGGTAAAGTGTGATTTATGGTCTTTTTCTTGATCTCTGAATGTTTCTCACTTCTCAATCCTGAAAAGATGCAGGGGAGAAGAGAGCTTGAGCTCTTGCAAAGCACACACACACTCACAAAACCCTAAAAGAGAACACACAAGGTGAGAGGCTGAAAATCTTCTTCTCCTTCACTCAACAACACACCATATACAAAGATAATAGTACACACATATGAAAAAAGTACTCAACCAAATACATACTAGGGTTCTCTATAGTGTGAACCCAACTAAATGAGCTGGATCTATAACTATGCCAGTCTCTAGAATGGCTGTCACATAGCCTGTCATCCCACTGGCCGCATATCACCCATGATATCACCAACCATGCCAGTGGTGTAAGTGTGGGGCCTATCCCCCATTAGTGTCCATCGCCTCACTAGATGAGCTCGATATCTCAACACTCTCCCTCGAGCTCAACTCCATCTCATGTACACCAAGCGAAGCCCTAAATCTGCGGAGCTTCTCTGTACCCAATGCTTTGGTGAAGATGTCAGCTACCTGATCCTGTGTGCTGACATAAACAAGGTCAACGTCTCCTGCCAAGACCTTCTCTCTGACAAAATGATAGTGTACCTCTATATGCTTTGTGCGAGTAGCATGAAAAACTGGGTTCCTGGCCAATTGTATACTGCTAATGTTGTCACAGAAAATGATAACTTGTCTATGATAGACCCAAATCTGCAAGTAGCTTTCTCAACCAAGCTACCTCACATGCTGCCATTGCAGCACCTTTGTACTCGGCCTCTGTACTGGATAGAGTAGCTGTAGGCTGCTTCTTGCTGCTCCAAGTCACATCAGCACTCCCCAAAGAAAACATGAAGCCACTAGTAGATCTTCTATCTGAGATACTACCAGTCCAATCAGCATCTGTGTACCCATGTACACATATCTCTGTCCCAGTTTCATAAAATAGTCCACAATGCAAAGTAGACCTCACATACCTCAGTATGCATCTCAATGCATCCAAATGCGGCTTCCGAGAAACCTGCATAAACTGACTCACCAATCCAACAGCATAGCTCAAATCTAGCCTGGTGATCGTCATGTAGATCAAGCTTCCTACTATGTGCCTATACATAGTAGGATCCTCCAAAATCTCTCTTGAATCTGCACTCAACTTGCCATTATGATCCAATGGGAGATAGGCTTACAGCCTATCATACCATACTTGGACAACATGTCCAAGCCATACTGTCTCTACAGTAATCCAATACCATGTGGTGACCTAATCACCTCAATGCCCAAGAAATATCTGAGCTCCCCCAGATACTTCATCTCAAACTTCTGTCTGAGCAAGATCTTTACATCAAAGATC
The DNA here is from genome assembly GCF_041138505.1 of Cibotium barometz. Classification (NCBI taxonomy): domain Eukaryota; kingdom Viridiplantae; phylum Streptophyta; class Polypodiopsida; order Cyatheales; family Cibotiaceae; genus Cibotium; species Cibotium barometz. Next base: position 41,191,741 of record NC_141056.1, on the reverse strand, counting down.
TCTGCATCATGGTCCCCCGTAATGATCAAGTCATCTACATAGATGACAACAAGCACAACCCCTCTACCACTGTGTCTCACATATAGCGAGAAATCTCCATTGGCTACATGAAAGCTAATAGTGACAAGATATTAAGAAATCTTGTTAGACCATGCTCTTGGTGCTTGTTTTAAGCCATACACAAGGCTTTCTTCAACCTGCACACATGCTTAAGGTGACTCACATCCTCATAACCAGGAGGCTACAACATATACACCTCTTCCTGCAAATCCCCATGCAAGAATGCATTCTTTACAACATCCATCTAATATAAAGACCATTTCTTTGATGCAGCCACTGCTATCACAACTCTCACTGTTGCCATCTTGGCAACTGGGCTGAAAGTTTCCTCATAATCAATGCCATATGTCTGCGCATATCCTTTGGCTACCAATTTAGCCTTGTACCTGCTTATGCTTCCATCACTGTTATGTTTTACTTTGTACACCCACTTGCATCCAATGGCTTTCTTGCCTTCAGGCAATTGCACTAAATCCCAAGTCTCATTTCCATATAGTGCATCCATCTCCTCATCCATAGCTTTCTCCCAACACACATTTCCAATAGCCTCATCAATGCATGTGGGTTCTACACCTGCACATCTTTTGCCATGTATGCATAGTGATGTGCCAAATAACCATCATAGGTAAACCTCTGCACAGGGTTCTTTACTCTCCCCCAGGTCTTTACAGCTTTGCATTCATGGCTTCCATAGCCTTCTTTACACCAGGTGTTCTCATAGCTGGTATCCCAAGCTCCTTATCAAGGCTCATCTCTGAGAGCCACTAGACTCTCCATCAACATGAGAATGCCCTGCAAAAATGTCAGGCATACTAAGGGGCTCAACCACTTTCTCTTTGCCTTTATGTGATGTACTAATCACATTTGCAGGACTGGTATTATGACGTAGCCTGCCACTCCATGGTCTATCAACTGAACCACTAGATGAGGACTCTCCTCGTCCACTCAAAGACTATGATTGTTGACTTGTATTCTGTAAAACCACATTTCCACTCACATCAGCCCCAACAGCTTCTTTTTCAGCAGCATACTAGCTGCTCATCTCATAAAAAACAACATCCATGCTTACCCTCAACTCACGTGTAGCAGGGTTATAACACCTGTATCTCTTTTGCTCAAGGGAATATCCAATAAACACACATTTTTTAGCTTTTGGATCTAGCTTAGTTCTCAGCTCATCTGGCACATGCACATATGCAATGCATCTAAAGACTTTTAGATGAGACAAATCAGGTTTTTTGCTAGTAAACCTCTCCTCTGGATTTACATCATGTATGGCTGCAGTTGGAGTCCTGTTCATGATGTAAACTGCTGTAGAAACAGCCTCAGCCCAATAGCTATGCGGCATATTCTTCTCTTCCATCAATGCTCGTGCAATCTCAGCAATGTGTGTGTTTTTCCGCTCAACAACTCCATTTTGCTACGGAGTGTATCTGCATGTAAACTTTCTCCGAATACCATTCTTCTTCGAAAACTCTAAAGAACTCATTGGAGAAGTACTCTCCCGCTCCATCTGACCTTAGGCACTTTACAAATTTCCCTGTTTGCTTTTCAACCATAACTCTGAAATTCTGAAAATGAGTGAACACCTCACCCTTCTCCTTCATGAAGTATACCCACACTTTCCTTGCGTGGTCATCAATAAATGTCACATAGTACTTGCAGCCTCCCATAGACATGGTCTTTGTAGGACCCCATACATCTGAATGCACAACATCTAGTGCATTTCTGATCACATTTCTGTTACGTGGAAATACATGCTTTGTTTGCTTTCCAAATTGGCATGCTTCACATATTTTCTACATACCTTCAGCTTTAAACTTTGGCAGCCCTGTCACAATTCCTTTAGTCTCTGAATAGACTTCATTCTCTGCACATTCACATGTCCAATTCTTTTATGCCAAATGTCTGTGTCTGCAACAATTCCTGAACCATTAGCAAACATCGCAGCACTCACTTCAGGCATGTTTACATTCAATGTAAACATTCTGCCCACTCTATTGCCTTTTGCAACCAACCTGCAAGTCTTCAACATAACAACCATCAGGGTTAAACCGAACGTGCAAACCCTACTCAATCATCTGGCCAACTAAAACCAGATTCTTTGTTATGTTCGAAACATGAAGTACATCTACAAGGTACTTCACTTTTCCATCCTGCGCATAGACAATGGCACATCTCCAACATGGGCAATTGGATGAGCAGTGTCATCCCCCTGTTTTCACAAAAGCTAGTCTTTCAAGGTTTTTCATCTCCTTGAACCACTCCCCATGACTTGTCATGTGGTTCGAAAGCACCTAAATCAACGTACCATACATCATCTTTATGTGCTGCTTCAACATTTTCAGACATGGCATTAACGACATGCTGCATAACAAACAACCTTTGATTATTCTCATTGTTTCTGCTTGAGGATGCATAGTTGTTTTGTTGCAATTTCCCATTTTGCATGTCAGCCTGCTTCTTATAACAATCTGCCTGCACATGTCCAGGCTTACCACAATAAAAGCATCCACGTGTATCATTATACTGTCTTTGCCAATTTCCACGACCTCTTTGACTCCCCTTGCCTCTGAATTGGCCTCTTCCACCTGTGTGTTGTTGTTGTTGTTGTTGTTGTTGTTGTGAATTCTGGGACTGTTGTTGTTGCTGTTGCTGACCATAATTCTGATTACCTGTTTGGCTACCTCCTTGATCGCGTCCACGGCCTCCTCTACCTCGTCCTCTTCCTGAACCTGTGTAGAAGGCCTATTGCTCTGAACTGTTTTTGGCTTGCTTATCATCATCATCACTGAAACACCAATAGTAGATGCAAGGGATTCCACAATACCCTTTATCTTCAATGCATAGTCATTCATAGACATACTTTTTTTCTCCACAGTATGAAGTTCATTCTTCAACTGTATCTTTCATGCCTTGGTATTTGTTTCATAGAGTTTTACCAAGGTGTCCCACACCTCCTTGGGAGACTTGGCATCCTGTATGTGCCCAATCATGGTGTTTTGAATACTGATAGAGAGCCAATACATAACTTTTCTGGCTCCTTGGTTCCAATCCTTGAACTCTTTCACATCTGCAGTAGTCGGATTGATCTCTGGTATCTCCGATGGTCACCTTCTATGTAGTCCCAATAACCCTTTCCCATCAGGAAATTCGTCAACCTGAACCTCCAAGCATGGAAGTTGTTCTTATCAAGCTTCTCAGCACAACAATGTGGTTTATGCCATCATTTGACATCTTGCCAGACACAAAAATTTACCAGAAATAGCACTCTAGTTTGTCCTGCACAAACTCCTGTATTTTCTGCAGCGGTACCGTAGTACACTCACCCATTTAAATATTTCTCATAGATAAAATAAATTTATCTAAATTCATCTTTGAATTTAAACAAAATATCCAATATTTCCAATATGCTAGGAATTTCTCTTTTCCCATCCAAATAATTCCAAATGTCATAGGAATTTCTCTTTTACCATTTAAATATTTCTCATATATATAATAAATTTATCTAAAATTCATCTTTGAATTTAAATAAAATATCCAATAATTCCAATATGCTAGGAATTTCTCTTTTCCCATCTAAATGATTGAATTCTAAATGTCATAAGAATTTCTCTTTTATCATTAAATATAATTACCATAATTTTCTCATTTCTTAATTATTTAATTATACATAAACTAAAAATTTATTTTTCCATTGAATGTGACAAAAACCATTCTTTTAACTTAGGATATTCAATCCTAGAATATGATAGGAAGTCCTCTTTTCATGTTATGCATAAGAATGAATCATGCATCAATTTCTTAAAAATTTTTGCCATAGCTCCACTACTATTACTAGCAATTTTAAATTTTTATGAAATGAATAAGACATAGTAAAATAATTATGATAGTATAACTATATTTTAGCATTAAATCCAATTTATGGATTTATCCCATAATATTACCATATTTTTCAAGCATATAAGTATAAAAACCATTTTCTTAAACCTCTAGCTTCACAAGCCTAGAGTTTGATTTGTGAATAAAGAATTTCTCCATGAGAAGCATTAATTGAATTATAGAATAGGTCATAGGAATGACCATTCTTTGGAGGAGACAGAGATATGCTTAAAAAAACATTTTAATTTAAGCATAAATAAAAACTTTATGTGTTTAATCACTAAAATCCATTAGAGAGCTTCAATTGCATTAAAGAGCAATTCAATTGCATTAAAGAGCAATTCAATTGAATACTTCTCAAGCTTGAGAGGGGTTGAGAAGTGAGAAACATTTAGAGATTAAGAAAAAGACCATAAATCACACTTTACCTCTCTTATTTTGCTTGATTCTTTAGTCTAAGGAGAGGCCCCCAAACAATCAATTGGTTTAGTATGTTGATGAAGACTCCAAAGAAGGTTGAAGAGAGAGAGAAACTCCATTCTCTCCAAATTGTAGAGGATTTTTAGAGGATAATAGAAAATATCATTATTTTAGTATAATACTTGCATGGTATAGTTCACATATATTTTTATAAAGGGCTAAGGATCTATTTATAGGTGAGGGAGGCCTCTAACCAAGTCCAACTAGGTTATAGAATTTTCCAAGTTCAGTTTGGTTGAATTTGGACCTAGTTTGGCTCCCTTTTGATTTGGTTTGATCCAGGAGAGAGCAGAGATAAAAATATCTTATTATTTTTGAGTTTAAAACTCCTCCACACATGTGAAATAGGTGCCTCCTTGAAGAGTCCCCTTCTCCAAGGTGTCAAAAATGTATCATTATACCCAAAATATCTCATTTTTTTTAGTAATATTCATAGTTTTTTACTAATAATCTTATGTGGGCATTTACTCATTTTTGGGTATTTTTCTTTTATAAATTGTATTTATCTCCTCCCCACACTTGGATTGATCCTATTGGCCCATAAGAACCTTAATTGGACCATAATCCAAAAATTTCTGAAAATCCAAATGTAAAACAAGATCTTTCTTTTATTTCAGAGAGAAGAATAATTATAAGATCAGAGGGGGAGGTTCTTACACCTATACACCTCAAAAGATGGAGGGAGGATTCTTACATCAACTATCCTTTGTATTCTGACCAAACCCACGGGTCACCTGGCCGAATCAAAGGAGAAACTTGCACTTGGTTCATAGAGACCAACTTTTCTTTCCCTATCAAAAGAGGCACAGCCGTTGATTCTTGTTCATAGAACAAGGGTTATCCTATGACTTGAACATAATTGAATTTTATTATAGGAATCCATCAATCCAGCCTAACCCCATCCAATCCCATGGGTTAGCCAACCTCCCCCAACCACTCTATTGATAGGATCCATTATAAACATTTTGAAGATCCATGTAAAAGAGCTATCAACTCATCCGTTGAAGACCAACAAGGCCAATCAACCAGATCCATGCTTGTGTTCAAAAACAACTCTAACTCATTTTCTTCCTCGACGCACGCGTGGGTATCCTGGGCAACCCAAAGCCCAAGCACTATATGGTTAGCACCCTCTAGGTTCCTTTGTGGGGTGACCTAGTGCTTCACTCATAGGCTGGTCCCTCACCGACCATACCGGAAGCTCACCATCTTAACCGAACCGAGGTCAAGACCTTGACTGGATCTTGCCATGCGAGACGTCCTTCTTTGACTCTTTGTCAACTGTTGCAACATTTTCACTTAGGTCCCCACCACGACCTCATTCCACAAGATAGTCAAAAAGCTTCCCGAGCATTCTTGACGTAAAACAATCTTTAAAAAATAGGTTTCACATACAAAATACATTTTCCAAACAAAATTTCTACCTTTCCATATAATTCCACATCTTTTTATATCATTTCTCATCATTCCACATTATTTCTCATTATCCCACATTTCTCTACATCAATTCACATCAATTCACATCCATTCAAATCATCCCATATCATTTCACCTTCATGATTTCTCGATGCATTCCTATGAATATTCTCCCATTCTCTTCTAAAATTTTCCAAGATAAAATATGCTCAATATTCTTCTTTTTGAATAAAAGATTTATGCATACGACTTCATGGGATTTACAAAATCAATAATACCCATATTTCCTCTTTTCGCATAAAACATTTATGCACCCAACTAATTAATTTCTATCTAAATGAATTATATTCATAATCAGTTCCATAATTGTGAATGAATCGAGAAAATTTATGCATAACCTTCTTTATTTTTCTAGCAAATGAATAATGCTAAAAACTCCATTTTTAGCATAAAATTAATTATGCATAAATTCATTCTCTAATGATATAAAATTTTTATAGCTTCCCCACATTTTATATGAAATGATAATACTCAAAATTCCACTTTTCAAATAAAAATTATTTATGCATAAATTCCATTTTCTAATGATAAAGATTTTACCATAACTTTCCCATATTTTCTATGAAATAAGAATGCTTAAAATTCCACTTTTAGCATTTAAATTAATTTTTTAAATGATAACAATTCTGCCATAGTTTCCCTGCATTTTCTATGAAATGAGAATGCCCAAAAGTTCACTTTTAATATAAAAATTAATTTATGCAATCCTTCATTTTCTAATGAGAAAATTTTGCCATAGTTTCCCCCCATTGTCTATGAATTGTGTGAGATCCCTCTGCCCCCTCCGCGTACCGGCGGACTCCCGGTACTGGCAGCGGAAGCAGCCCCCTCATGCACGGGGCAGGGTTTCTCACTCGGGGCCTTGCCCTCGAATGTCCGGGCACGAGACTAGGCTGGTGGTCACTCTGAAAATCGAAACCGGGAAAAATTCCCATGCCCGGAAAGCGGGGACGATTCCACCTTTTTGAATTTTTCTTAACGAGTTTTCTAACGAGATCAAAATCTAAACTATCCTCCACCTGAATTAAACCAGATAGGAGGAAACTATTACTGATATAAATTGATCATCTGAGCAATTCAACACTTTTTTCCTAAATCAAGATTAGGCACAGCCCCGTTGATCCACTCAATCGAGAATTTTATCAGGGAATTAACTATCTACTCGAATCCTAGCGTAATCCTAAGATTTTTCAGTTTGATTATTAAAACTCCATGATTCCAGACTAATCCCATCCGGCCCATGGGTTAGCCACCACCCTACCACTGGAATCGGTGGAACCAAACAAGTACTCACCCACCCATAATTGAAATGCCTTTCTTAACTTTAGCTTTAGAAAACAAATATGCACACACTCCTCTTTTAAAACTTTAATAAAAACAATCCATTGACAAACAATTTACTGGTTACACATGTCATACTTCAAAATTTCATTGAGTCTTTGTTTCTCACAAAACAATATCACTCTGGACTCTCCGTTGAGACTAGCGAGTCAACAACGAGATCCAGTGATAGATTACAATAACATTGGTTTGTCATACAATATCTTCCTTGACATACGAATGGGTGTCCTCGGTACCACGAGCCCGTGCATTGCCTAGTCAGAACCCTGCAGGATCCTTCTTAGGTGTCCTAGCACTTCACTCAGGGACCGCTTCGTCGGCCCTCGTCCATCGTACTGGAAGCGCACCATTTTAACCATACCAAGGCTGGTCAAGACCTCGGCAGGCTTTGCCGCGTGAGCTATCCCTCGAACACTCCTCGCCAGCTGTTGCAATCGAACTTCCCTTAGATAACATATATGCCAAATGCTCCCTTCAGCATTCTGGCGTAAGATAGTCTTTTAAGAAAACAAGGTTTCTATGCAAGTTTTGTTTTGATTTTGTTTGAAAACCATGAATAATCTTAAATCCATATCCCAATACTTCTAGATCCAAGTCTGAATTCCAAACAGAATTCCTCGAATTCTGTTAACTTGATCCTCAGATCAAAATCAAGAGTCTTAACTAGATTCAGATTCGGTGCGTGTTTTGAGTACATTTTCCCTGAACTGATCACATTGTCATTGACGAAGGAATTAGGTCTTGGTCAATAGTCTGAATCAGAGTTTAGGTCTGGAAAGGTTCTTCCTAAATTATCTTTCTCGAAAGGTACTATTTCAATTTCTCTTTTTCTAAATTTCTTTCAACGAATATTTGTTTACAGATTTCTAAAACATGGATTTCTTAAGAGGAATAAAATAATCATTTATCTCGATCTATGACTTCGATAGTTTAATTGAATTTTCTCATTACCATCTTAGTGAATATGAAATGGTAGAATTTTCTCACATATTATCTACCTATTCATATTTCCAATTCTTACGAAATTTAAATAGAGGATTAAAGAGAAGCCTTATTTAATTATAAAGATTCAATATGCATCTAATTATGCATAAAATCCGATTCTGATGAAAGTCACACTTTTATCATAAAAAATCATTTATGGTAAAAATCACTCTTTTAATTAAAAAAAATCTTCTATGCATATGTTTATGCATGAAAATCATTTATGATGAAAATCACACTTTTAGTATAAAAAAATATCTTCTATGCATAAGTTTATGCATAAAAATCTTTTATGATAAAAATCACACTTTTAGTATAAAAAAAATATCTTCTATGCATAAGTTTATGCATAAAAATCTTTTATGATGAAAATCACTCCTTTAATATAAAAAAATATCTTCTATGCATAAGTTTATGCATAAAAATATTTTATGATGAAAATCACTCTTTTAATATTAAAAAAATATCTTCTATGCATAAGTTTATGCATGAAAATCATTTATGATAAAAATCACACTTTTAGTATAAAAAATATATTCTATGCATACTTTTATGTATACAAATCAAATATGATAAAAGTAACACTTTTATAATAAAAATTAATCTTTATGCAACCATTTATGCATAAAAATCAAATATGATAAAAGTAATACTTTTATAATAAAAAAATATCTTTTATGCATACTTTTATGCATAAAAATCAAATACAATAGAAGTAACACTTTTATAATAAAAAATATCTTTTATGCATACTTTTATGCATGAAATTCAATTATGATGAAAGTAACACTTTTATAATAAAAATTAATCTTTATGCAACCATTTATGCATAAAAATCAAATATGATAAAAGTAACATTTTTATATATAAAAAAATCTTTTATGCATAAAAATTAAATATGATAAAAATAACACTTTTATAATAAAAACATAATCTTTTATGCCTAAAAATTCCATTTTCATGAAAGTAACACTTTCATAAGAAAATTATCCCTTTGTGCATAAAAATCTTTTTTGATGAAAGTAACACTTTCATAATAAAAGAAAATTATTCCTTTATGCATAAAAATCTATTGTGATGAAAGTAACACTTTCATAATAAAAGAAAATTATTCCTTTATGCATAAAAATAACAATAAGCAATAAGCAATTTCTATGCATGAAAATGACACTCTTAGAGTATAGAATTGATAGGAATTACTCTTTTAGCATAATAAAAGATAATTCTTATTTCTAAAAAATTTTGCCATAACCTCCTTTGTATGGCTGACCATTTTTCAAATTTTCCTACTTGATTTTGTCATAAAAATTAATTCTAATTGATTTAAAGTAATCTATACTACTCAAAATTCACTTATACAAGAGAAAACATTATAAAAAGTTTAATCCCATCCATTATCACTTAGCTAGGATAAAGAAGGGTTGATTTACTAGAGAAGAGAGGGGAATGCCTTTTTGTAATGAGGCATAACATTATTTGTAATTTTTGAGAAGACATAAAGCATTAAAACCATTTAAAATCATAAAAACCATAAAATAAGTGTAAAAAGAGAAGAATCACCAACTCACTAATGACTTTGAGAGCTTTCCTTTGACTTAATGGTTTGAGGGTTCAACTCTTGTTTGAGACAAGAGTGGCCACCAATCTTTGGAAGAGGGAAATGTCAAAAACTAGTGAATTATTAATTAAATTCATAGTTCTTGGCTTGGGAGGAGTAGAGTAACAGTGCATAAAACACTATTGAGTTTCAACAAAGGGAAAGGCTTCTATTTATAGAAAAAAGTGAGCTTCTAACCAAGCCAACTGATTCTAAAATTTTCCAGATCAGTTTGGTCAATTTTTGACCATTTTTGGATCAGTTTTGGTCACTTTTTGGATCTAACTAAAACAGGAGAGAGGAGAGATAAAAATATCCCATTATTTGGGAGTTTAAAACTCATTCAAGCATGTGAAATAGGTTCCTCCTTCATGAGGGGAATTCCCCCATGCAGAGGTGTCAAAAATACATCATTTCACCTAAATATCTCTCTTTTTTAACTATTAACCTTGTCCTTAGTCAACTCTTTATCTTATGTGAGTATTTACTCATTTTTGGGGGATTTTTCTTTTATTTATTCATTTATCTCCTCTTTACATTTGGATGAATCTTATTGGTCCATAGGAACCTTAATTTAAAATTTCGAAAAAATCTTCACCCCCAGGATAATGCCTCTTGAACAGATTATACTTAATTTCTAATGCACCTTCTGGAAATCTTTTTGAACTTCTGTTTCAGGGGAACTTATTTTAATAAGATGAGATATTTTTCTATCCAAAAATATTTAAAATCTGAATATTCTCTTTCTAAAACATTTTCTCTCTCTAGGCCAAAACTGGTAGAAACAAGATCTTTTATATTTCTGAAGAGGGATTTGATTACAGGGGAAGATGCTGGACATCTTGAGAGGCTGGGGAGGAATCTTACATTCTCTCCCACTTGAAAAATGCGAGATATCCTCATCTCGCAAACTGGGAATAATCCCGCAATCAACAGATCGGCTTCAATCTCCCAGGTGGCATCTTCAAAAGGATAGAACTTCCATTTTACTAATAATTCTCTGAGAATTCTATTCCTGAGAATCTTCTCTCGAACATCAAGAATTTCTTCAGGTTGGAGTTCCATCTGTCCTTGGGTTGAAGAAGTTAGGATTTCATCATCAAGCACATGATTTGGGCTTGGCACATATTTCTTTAGAAGGCTTACATGAAATACATTATGAACTTTGAGATGAGGAGGCAGAAGAAGCTCGTAGGCTAAGTCACCTACTTTCTTTGTAATCAGATATGGTCCACAATATCTGGGGGATAACTTCTTGTACTTCCCAAGAGATAAAGAACTTCTTTTGGGCCGTACTCGAATGAAGACCATATCTGCTTCTTTGAATTCTCTGTCTGTCCTCTTCTTATCTGCATACTGCTTCTGTCGATCCTGGGTAGCTTTTATATCTTTACGAATTGCCTGCATCTGCTGCTCCATGTCGTCAAGCATTTGTCTGGACATCTCAACCCTAATCAATGGGTCGGACCAAGTTAATGGAGTTAAGCAATCTTGTCCATACAGAGCTTTAAAAGGGCTCATCCCGATACTTCGGTGATAAGAAGCATTGTAGGCGAACTCGACTAGGTGCAGATAGCTTAGCCATTTCTTGGGTTCCCTGCCACAGCATGACCGAAGTATATCTTCGATTACTTGGTTTACCCTTTCAGTTTGTCCATCGGTCTTAGGGTGATAAGCTGTGCTGAGATCCAAGAAAGTTCCCACTACTTTGAAAAATGCAGTCCAGAACCTTGAAGTAAATTTGGGATCTCGATCACTTACTATTCTCCTGGGTAGGCCATGCAATCTGAAGATTTCTTTGAGGAACACTCTGGCCACATCCACTGCAGTGTAGGTTTCTTTTACTGGGATCAGATGGGCAACTTTGGTTAGTCTGTCAACTACCACAAAAATGGAGATGTAACCTAATTGCACTGAAGGTAATCCAGTAATAAAATCCATACTGATACATTCCCACTTCATCTAGGGGATGTCCAATGGATGTAGCTTCCAAGGCATTTTTACTCTTTCAGCTTTGACTTTTTGGCATGTCAGACATTGACGTACATGATTCAGTACATCCTTTTTTAGACCAGGCCAAAAGAAGCTTTTCTTTACAGACATGTAGGTTTTGATGAAACCTGGATGTCCTGCTATAATGCTGTCACTCATGGGCTTCATTCAGAATTTGGTCCTTGGTTCCCTCATCATTGGGAATGCATAGCCTGCGGTTATAATACATAATGCCATCATCCAGGCTGTACCCTTGAACTCTGTTCAACTCCTGCGGAGTTTTGCTTTCCTACATAAGTAGGGTAGCAATAGGGCCAAAGAATCTGTCCTGCATGATCTTCTCTCTTTCTTCAATAATCAAGGGATTTGATATTACATTAATTGCAAGCAAGGAGGCTTTTCTGCTGAGGGCATCTGCCACCACATTCTCTTTGCCTGGGCGGTACTTGATTTCAAAATCAAATTCTTGCAAGGTCTGCATCCACCTTCTTTGGCGCATGTTGAGGTCCTTCTGAGTAAAGATCCACTTTAAGCTCTGATGATCTGTCATTAAAGTGAATCTTTTTCCTAGTAGGTAATGTCTCCACAACTTTAAGTCATAGACTACTGAAAGCAATTCCAAGTCGTGGACAGCATAATTCCTCTCATGCGTTCTGAGCTTTCGGGATTCATAGGCCACTGCATGACCTTCCTGCATGAGTGCACCTCCCAGGGCAAAACCACTTGCATCAGTTACTACCTCAAAGGGTAGAGAAAAATCTGGCAGCTTCAGAATGGGACTGGTTACGAAGGCGGTCTTCAGCTTATCAAAAGCACTCTGGCACCTGGCAGACCACTCAAACGGGGTATTCTTCTTAAGAAGATTAGTTAGGGGGGAAGCTATGAGAGCATACTTTGGTATAAAAATTCTATACCAACCAGTCAATCCCAAGAATCCTCTGACTTCTTTCACTGTCTTTGGTTCCGGTCAATCTATGACTGCTTGGACTTTCGCGGAATCTGGAGAAATTTCATCTTTGGATACCAGAAAGCCCAAGTATTCAACGTGGTCGGTAGAGAAAGTGCATTTACTCTTTTTGGCAAAGAGTTGATGCTTTCTTAGAATCTCAAGAACTTTTCTGACATGAGTCTCATGGTCAGCTGCATTCCTTGAGTAAATCAGAATGTCATCAAAGAAAACTAGAACAAAATCATCCAAGTATTCTCTAGGGACGTCTTGGATTAGGTGATTGAATGTAGCTGGGACATTAGTTAATCCGAACGGCATGACAGTAAATTCATAATGCCCATAGCAAGTATTGATGGCTGTTTTTGGTATATCTTGATCATTGATCCTGATCTGGTAATACTTGGATTTGAGATCTATTTTTGTGAAGATCTAGGCTCCATTTAGCCTGTCCAAAAGCTCATCAATTCTTGGGATAGGATACTTATTCTTAACTGTCAGCTGATTTAGACCTCTGTAGTCTACACAGAGTCTAAGCGTCCCATCTTTCTTTTTCTGAAAGAGAACTGGCGCACCCCAAGGTGAAACACTGGGTCTTACAAACCCTTATTCTAACAACTGTCTAAGCTGTTCCTTGAGTTCAATGGCTTCCAAAATTGGCATTTTGTACGTGCGTAGGGCTACTGGTTGAGCTCCGGGGGTCAACTCAATCACATGATCTACTTCCAGCCATTTTGCTCCGCTCATTGTAGCCTGTGACGTCAAAATACTCTTCCTTGGCTTCCACCCATTTCTCCACAGCCTCGCCCAGGTTCTCCCCTTCTCCTTTGAAGGGTCCTGGCTAAGTCCCATGAAGAGCCTTGCGAACATCAGGGTCAAGCTCGTCATCTTCAGAGACAGGGTCTGGCTGACGGCCACGGTTTCCTCGTCTCATGATTCTGCCAAAAATTTATATATTATTAAATTTTTATTTTGATATTATCCACGAGATCCTAAGACTTAAGAGGTTTGGAAAACAATTTCTTAAACAAGACAATGATCTTATTGGAGATTTATGACATATGTCCGATAACAGATTTTTCTTTATCAGATCGTCCGCCGCCGTAAACAATCATTTATACAATAGGAAATTTTTCTCCGAAAAACATTTCTTTATTTATATAAAAGTTGCAATATGTACATAGAGCAACTCGGCTCCAGAATTCAAAATCTCCTCGGGAGACGCATATGACGACGGTATTGGGCCATAGCCATGCCCTGATACAAACGTCCACTTACAAGGGAGCTATTATCTTCCATTTAGGAATAAAGCAACTGAGGAGTCTGTAGACTTGGCATGAAAGTCTGAAATTTTGAGGCGTTGAATGATATTTTCAGCTTTAACAGAATCATTGCCAAGGAGAGGTTCTGCCACAGCATTGCACGGCAGTCGCAAGAGGCATGGACATACTGCCTTGAAAACCACTTATGCTGTTGTCTCTCCGCTGGGTTAGGAAAATATAAATCCTCGAAATGGCGTGCGAGTCTAGCTCGGCTTGTTCGAGTTGAAGCGAAAGAAATGAGATGCTCGAAGGCAAACGCAGTCATATCTTGAGACTGGGTGAGGTCGAAAATACCAGATAAATAGGGAACTTTCATCTATAAATTAACTATCTACTCGAATCCTAGCATAATCCTAAGATTTTTCAGTTTGATTATTAAAACTCCATGATTCCAGCCTATCCGGCCCATGGGTTAGCCACCACCCTACCACTGGAATCGGTGGAACCAAACAAGTACTTACCCACCCATAATTGAAATGCCTTTCTTAACTTTAGCTTTAGAAAACAGATACGCACACACTCCTCTTTAAAACTTTAATAAAAACAATCCATTGACAAACAATTTACTGGTTACACATGTCATACTTCAAAATTTCATTGAGTCTTTGTTTCTCACAAAACAGTATCACTCTGGACTCTCCGTTGAGACCAGCGAGTCAACAACGAGATCCAGAGATAGATTACAATAACATTGGTTTGTCATACAATATCTTCCTCGACATACGAATGGGTGTCCTCGGCACCGCGAGCCCATGCATCGCCTGGTCAGAACCCTCCAGGATCCTCCTTAGGTATCCTGGCACTTCACTCAGGGACCGCTTCATCGGCCCTCGTCCATCGTATCGGCGGAAGCGCACCATTTTAACCATACCGAGGCTGGTCAAGACCTCGGCAGGCTTTGCCGCGTGAGTTGTCCCTCGAACACTCCCCGCCAGTAGCTGTTGCAACCGAACTTCCCTTAGATAAACATATATGCCAAATGCTCCCTCCAACATTGTGGCGTAAGACAATCTTTTAAGAAAACAGGGTTTCTATGCAAGTTTTGTTTTGATTTTGTTTGAAAACCATGAATAATCTTGAATCCATATCCCAATACTTCTAGATCCAGGTCTGAATTCCAACAGAATTCCTCGAATTCTGTTAACTTGATCCTCAGATCAAAATCAAGAGTCTTAACTAGATTCATATTCGATGGGTGTTTTGAGTACATTTTCCCTGAACTGATCACATCGTCATGACGAAGGAATTAGGTCTTGGTCAATAGTCTGAATCAGAGTTTAGGTCTGGAAAGGTTCTTCCTAAATTATCTTTCGCGAAAGGTACTATTTCAATTTCTCTTTTTCTAAATTTCTTTCGACGAATATTTGTTTACAGATTTCTAAAACATGGATTTCTTAAGAGGAATAAAATAATCATTTATCTCGATCTCTGACTTCGATAGTTTAATTGAATTTTCTCATTACCATCTTAGTGAATATGAAATGGTAGAATTTCCTCTCACATATTATCTACCTATTCATTTTTCCAATTCTTACGAAATTTAAATAGAGGATTAAAGAGAACCCTTATTTAATTATAAAGGTTCAATATGCATCTAATTATGCATAAAATCGGATTCTGATGAAAGTCACACTTTTATCATTCATTAAAAAAATCATTTATGGTAAAAATCACTCTTTTAATTAAAGAAAATATCTTCTATGCATATGTTTATGCATGAAAATAATTTATGATGAAAATCACACTTTTAGTATAAAATAAAACTTCTATGCATAAGTTTATGCATAAAAATCTTTTATGATGAAAATCACACTTTTAGTATAAAAAAAATATCTTCTATGCATAAGTTTATGCATAAAAATATTTTATGATGAAAATCACTCTTTTAATATAAAAAATATATCTTCTATGGATAAGTTTATGCATAAAAATCTTTTATGATGAAAATCACTCTTTTAATATAAAAAAAATATCTTATATGCATAAGTTTATGCATGAAAATCATTTATGATGAAAATCACACTTTTAGTATAAAAAAATATATTCTATGCATACTTTTATGCATACAAATCAAATATGATAAAAGTAACACTTTTATAATAAAAATTAATCTTTATGCAACCATTTATGCATAAAAATTAAATATGATAAAAGTAACACTTTTATAATAAAAAAATATCTTTTATGCATACTTTTATGAATAAAAATCAAATATGATAAAAGTAACACTTTTATAATAAAAAATATCTTTTATGCATACTTTTATGCATGAAATTCAATTATGATAAAAGTAACACTTTTATAATAAAAATTAATCTTTATGAAACCATTTATGCATAAAAATCAAATCTGATAAAATTAACACTTTTATATATAAAAAAATATTTTATGCATACTTTTATGCATAAAAATTAAATATGATAAAAATAACACTTTTATAATAAAAACATAATCTTTTATGCCTAAAAATTCCATTTTGATGAAAGTAACACTTTCATAAGAAAATTATCCCTTTGTGCATAAAAATCTTTTTTGATGAAAGTAACACTTTCATAATAAAAGAAAATTATTCCTTTATGCATAAAAATCTATTGTGATGAAAGTAACACTTTCATAATAAAAGAAAATTATTCCTTTATGCATAAAAATAACAATAAGCAATAAGCAATTTCTATGCATGAAAATGACACTCTTAGAGTATAGAATTGATAGGAATTACTCTTTTAGCATAATAAAAGATAATTCTTATTTCTAAAAAATTTTGCCATAACCTCCTTTGTATGGCTGACCATTTTTCAAATTTTCCTACTTGATTTTGACATAAAAATTGATTCTAATTGATTTAAAGTAATCTATACTACTCAAAATTCACTTATACAAGAGAAAACATTATAAAAAGTTTAATTCCATCCATTATCACTTCGCTAGGATAAAGAAGGGTTGATTTACTAGAGAAGAGAGGGGAATGCCTTTTTGTAATGAGGCATAATATTATTTGCAATTTTTGAGAAGACATAAAGCATAAAAACCATTTAAAATCATAAAAACCATAAAATAAGTGTAAAAAGAGAAGAATCACCAACTTACTAATGAATTTGAGAGCTTTCCTTTGACTTGATGGTTTGAGGGTTCAACTCTTGTTTGAGACAAGAGTGGCCACCAATCTTTGGAAGAGGAAAATGTCAAAAACTAGTGAATTATTAATTAAATTCACAGTTCTTGGCTTGGGAGGAGTAGAGTAACAGTGCATAAAACACTATTGAGTTTCAACAAAGAGGAAGGCTTCTATTTATAGAAAAAAGTGATCTTCTAGCCAAGCCAACTGATTCTAGAATTTTCCAGATCAGTTTGGTCAATTTTTGACCATTTTTGGGTCAGTTTTGGTCACTTTTTGGATCTAACTGAAACAGGAAAGAGGAGAGATAAAAATATCCCATTATTTGGGAGTTTAAAACTCATTCAAGCATGTGAAATAGGTGCCTCCTTCATGAGGGAAATTCCCCCATGCAGAGGTGTCAAAAATGCATCATTTCACCTAAATATCTCTCTTTTTTAACTATTAATCTTGTCCTTAGTCAACTCTTCATCTTATGTGAGTATTTACTCATTTTTGGAGGATTTTTCTTTTATTTCTTCATTTATCTCCTCTATACATTTGGATGAATCTTATTGGTCCATAGGAACCTTAATTTAAAATTTTAAAAAAATGTTCACCCCCAGGATAATGCCTCTTGAACAGATTATACTTAATTTCTAATGCACCTTGAACAGATTATACTTAATTTCTAATGCACCTTCTGGAAATCTTTTTGAACTTCTGTTTCAGGGAAACTTATTTTAATAAGATGAGATATTTTTCTATCCAAAAATATTTAAAATTTGAATATTCTCTTTCTAGAACATTTTCTCTCTCTAGGCCAAAATTGGTAGAAACAAGATCTTTTATATTTCTAAAGAGGGATTTGATTACAGGGAAAGATGCTGGACATCTTGAGAGGCTGGGGAGGAATCTTACAAATTGAGAATGCCCAAAATTACACTTTTAGAATAAAATTTATTATGCATAAACCTTCATTTTCTAATGATAAAATTTGGCCATAACTTCCCCACATTTTCTATGAATTGAAAATGTTCAAAATTACACTTTTAACATAAGAATTAGTTTATGCAAAAATCTAAGTTTAAACATAAACATTAATTCATCATAAATCAATAAAAGTATGGTTTTAAGAGAAAAACCACAAAATAAAATGCTTCCCAAGCATGAGGGAGGTTGGGAAGAAGATTAACGACAAAAAGAGAGCATAAACTTCATTGTTTAGGCTTACCCTTGGTTTGCTTGATTCTTTACCTTCATAGAATTGTGTAGCCCTCAAGGAAGAGGCTTAGCCACCAAGGGGAGAGGGTAATCTTCAAGAGAAAAAGAGGTTTAGTGAAGCCCCAAAGCTTCACAATGAAGGGCCAATGAAGAGGGATAATAGAAATACACTAAACTGAAAATTACACTAGCATAGAGTTACTCCAATATGAAACTACAAGGGATTGGGGGCCTATGTATAGGTAAGGAAGGCCACCAACCAAGTCCAACCAGAATCTAGAGGCTTGTAGCTTCAGTTTGATCCATTTTGGGACAAGATTTGGACTAGTTAGGCCTACTTTTCTGATTTAGTTTGAAAGAGGTGAGAGGAGAGAGGAGAGAGGAAATATCTCATTTTTTTGATTAAAAAATTAGAGTAATGATGCTTATTCTAGGCACCTCCTTCATGAGCTCCTAAGGTGTCAAAATTCTAATTTTTTACTAATAATAAACCCTCATTTTTTACTATTAAGTACATGTACCATTAGGAACTCAATGGAGTCTTCTTGGGCCCTTTAATTTGCCATGAGGTTATGGAAACGTTTAACTTTTTGACAAATAGGAGCCCGCCATGTAAGCAAAAACCATTGGTTTGTAAGAGAGGTGTAAGAGTGGTCAAAGGGTGCACTTTTTTCCCCAAAAGGGGGGGGGGGGCAATTTTACAATTTTCGGACCTCCATAACTTCTACATACAAGCTCCGATCTGAGCGGAGATTACAGATCCGTGATCTCCGCATCAAGAGCTTTCCATAGATATGTTACATGATATGGTTTTATCCGCTAGATTTTAAATTCCATTTTCCCCCCCAAATTCAAATTCGAATAAAGTAGCCGTTTTGAAGCTTCAAATTAGAAAACGTTTCTTCTTAAGAGAAAAGGTTTGACTTCCTTAAACTGCCAAATAAAAGGGCCCAAGAAGACTCCATTGAGTTCCTAATGTAGTCAACTCTTCATCTTATGTGAGAATTTACTCCTTTTTGGGGGATTTTCATTCATTCCTGCATTTTTCTCATTCAAACACTTAGATTAACCATTTAGAACACTCTTTGGACCTTAATCCATAATTTTCTAAAAATGTGGGCCCTTAGGCTAAGGTGTCTAATGCACATTTCAATTAATTTCTAATGCATATTAGAAAACTCATTTTAAACTTCTGTTTCAGGGGAATTCATTTTAAATAATAGGGATAATTCATATCGAAAAATATCTCAAAATTGTATTACCTCTCTCTAGAATATTCTCTCTCTAGACCAAAAACAAAGGAAAACAATGTTTTCTTGCATTTTGAAATAGGGGATGTTTACAGAGACTGAAGGGGAGGTTCTTACACCTTTACATCTTAAAAGATGGAGGAAGGAATCTTACATCCCACCCCACTTAAAAAACGCGAGATGTCCTCATCTCGCCATAACAGCTGGAGGATAATCTCTTACATCTCTTTCTTCTTCTATTACTTCCAGTGTTACTGCCTTGGAAGTAGATGGCTGGTTTGGGAACTTCTCTCTTTGACTTCCCCAATTCTGAGACTGAGGTCTTGCATTACTTTGCATGGAAGCTGAGGGTTGGTTAGGGAGCCTACCTCTGGGGTTTCCCTGATTTTGACGGAGGGACCCTGATTACTCTAGAAGGAAGGAGCTGGAATCTGGAATCTTGGTCCTTGACTTCCTTGTCCTGAAAACCTTGATCCAAAAGGAGCTGGGAAATCCATACTATGATGACCATATCCTTCGCAGTTAATGCATTTAATTCCTTTGTTCAAGGGTGTAATTTCTGAAGTTGAGTTCCATAGAATTGTGTTCCGAGGAAAAGGCCTTCCTTCCATTCTGTAGCTTCCCATATGCTTGGTTTCACTAGGACCTTGTTTTCTCTTAGGAGGCGGAAGGTGGGAGTCACTTTTTGGGGTTAGGAATATTTTGAAAGACGACGGTGTTGGCTTTGGGTGGATCCTTGACAACAAAGGCCTTGGCGAAATCCTTTGCCATCCGCACTGCTTCATCCATAGAAACTGGCTTAGCATTTTTCACCAAGGTATCCAAGGGTTCGTTCATTCCCCGAATGAACCTAGCCATCAGCTGTTCTTCATCCAGCGGTGGTGAGTATTTGAGGAGGAGAGCGAATGCCTGGTGATATTCCTCCATAGTTCGGCTTCCCTGGGTTAGCTCCAAGAACTCATTCATCTTTGTCTCCAAGAAGCCTGGAGGAGGACAGAATCTATTTTTGAGGTATGCTTTGAGATCATCCCATGTCTTGGTGTTCTGATCCAAGTGGTTTGTCTCACAGTGGTTCCCCCTTGATACTCTGGCTGTTTCTACGATCTTCTGTCTGGCAAGAGCCACCTTACTTTTTTCATTGTAACCAGTGACATCGACGTACTCCTCCATAGCTTCGATCCACTTCTCTACTGTTTCTCCCTAGTGCTCCCCTTCACCTTTGAAAGGTACAGGCTGAGACCTATGAAGAGCTTTGCGAACATCTGTGTCGAGCTCTTCCTCATTGATTTGGGGGCTCACATTTCTACCACGACAACCTCGATCCATGATCCTATCAATACAAAAATTCTTTGTTAAGTCTCTTTTTCCAACTTAACCAAGACACTCAGGTGAAAAGATCACTTTATTTATAATTCAAATCCAAAAGGAGTTAAACTTTAGATCCAACTGATTCTGGGGTTCCTTAAAGTTTTGGTCAACCCTCTCAGAATCCTGAGATAAGATCCCTTCTATAAGAAGAAACATACAGAACTCATTATCAGAAAATAGTTCATTCATATCCTTAACATAATAATGGTCCATCATCATACTAGTAATTTCCATTTAACATCTAAACATTTCTCCATGGAAATTTAAGTTATACAAGTTCTTGACTCATCATTCCACAATTGGGTCCACTG
The DNA here is from genome assembly GCF_041138505.1 of Cibotium barometz. Classification (NCBI taxonomy): domain Eukaryota; kingdom Viridiplantae; phylum Streptophyta; class Polypodiopsida; order Cyatheales; family Cibotiaceae; genus Cibotium; species Cibotium barometz. The sequence goes on along the minus strand of NC_141056.1, from coordinate 41,170,414 downwards.
GACCAAAGGTCAAGCTGCGAACAATCTGTCAGCATGATCCACAAATCCCATAGTGATCTGTTGAAAGTCTTGATTGTCTTCCATCATTACTAGAAATATTTCCATTCATCATCATCATGACTTATTCAGCTCATCTACTTTCAACTAGAATTCAGAAAAATCATCATCCTTCAATCAGAATTCAAATCAATTCATCAATTTTCAACCAGAATTCTAAAATCATATCAACCAGCATTCGAAATCATCATCTAGGATAACATTTTTACTCATAACTTTAAGGTCTTATATTTACTCGTATATATTGTCAATGAAGAGCTACAGTATACCCAGGGTATATACGGGTAGTCAGGGTCCTTGGAGCTACAAGGTAAATACCATCATATCTAGGCCTCAATCAGGTCAAGGATTCCACACAGTTATGGTACTTCCATATAAAAATCCAATTCCCAATTTATGAATCTCCATTTTGAATATCAACTTGTACGAATTTCAACACACAATTACAATCTTTCACTGTGGTAACTCATAAATTTTTAACATTTCTTGGTTGATCAACTTCAACCAATTCGCTCTGATACCAGCTGTAAGATCCCTGCCCCCTCTGTGCATCGACGAACTCTGGAGTGATGGTAGCGGAAGTAGCAACCTCGCATGCAGGGCAGAGTTTCCCACTCAGGGCCTCACCCACCACGAATGTGCGGACAAGAGACTAATCCCTCAATTCTTCCAAAACCAAACCCGGAAAAAACTTCCCTCACCCAGAAAGCATAGGAGATTCCTTCTAGGAAAAATCTTCTAACGTAGTCAAGAGCCTTAACTATCGTTTGTATTCTGATCGAACCCGCAGGTCACATGGCCGAATCAAAGGAGGAACTTGCACTTAGTTCATAGAGACCAACACTTTTTTTCCCATCAAAAGAGGCACAGTCGATTCTTTTCCATAGAGGGTTATCTTGTGACTTACTTCAACTATCGTAACTTGAATACAGTTAAATTTTATTACAAGATCCATCAATCTAGCCTAATCCCATCCAATCCCATGGGTTAGCCAATTAACCATATCCATGCCCGTGTTCAGAAAACAACTCCAACTCATTTTCTTCCTAGATGCACACGTGGGTATCCTAGGCAACCTAGAGCCTAAGCACTATATGGTCAGCACCCTCTAGGTTCCTTCACAGGTCACCTAGCGCTTCACTCATAGGTCGCTTCCTTGGTCCCTCATCCACCGTACGCAAGAAGCTCACCATTTTAACCGAACTGAGGTTGGTAAAGACCTCGGCCGATCTTGCCACGCGAGACGTTCTTCTTTGACTCTTCGTGCAACATTTCCACTTAGGTCCCCACACGACCTCATTCCACAAGATAGTCAAAATGCTTCCCCAGCATTCTTGACGTAAAAAAATCTTTAAAAAATAGGTTTCACATACAAAATACAGTTTCCAAACAAAATTTCTACCTTTCATATCATTTCTCATCAATCCACATTGTTTCTCATTATCCCACATGGCACATGAATAATGCTCAAAACTCCACTTTTAGCGTAAAATTAATTATGCATAAATTTCATTCTCTAATGATATAAATTTCCCATAGCTTCCCCACATTTTATATGAAATGATAATGCTCAAAATTCTACTTTTCATATAAAAATTATTTATGCATAAATTTCATTTTTTTAATGATAACAATTCTGCCATAGTTTCCCCAAATTTTCTATGAAATGAGAATGCCCAAAAGTTCACTTTTTATATAACAATTAGTTTATGCAAATCATTTTCTAATGATAAAATTTTACCATCGCTTCCCCGCATTTTCTATGAATTGAGAATGCCCAAAATTACACTTTTAGAATAAAATTTATTATGCATAAACCCTCATTTTCTAATGATAAAATTTTGCCAAACCTTCCCCACATTTTCTATGAATTGAAAATGTTCAAAATTACACTTTTAACATAAAAATCAGTTTATGCATAAACCGAAGTTTAAACATAAACATTAATTCATCATAAATCAAGAAAAGCATGGTTTCAAGAGAAAAACCACAAAATAAAATGCTTCCCAAGCATGAGGGAGGTTGGGAAGAAGATTAACAACAAAAAGAGAGCATAAACTTCATTGTTTTTAGGCTTACCCTTGGTTTTATCGATTCTTTACCTTGCTAGAATTGTGTACCCCTCAAGGAAGAGGGATACACAATTCTACCAAGGGATACCCTTGGTTTTATCGATTCTTTACCTAATTGTGTATCCCTCAAGGAAGATGCTTAGCCACCAGGGGGGGAGGGTAATCTTCAAGAGAAGAAGAGGTTTAGTGAAGCCCCAAAGCTTCACAATGGAGGGCCAATGAAGAGGGATAATAGAAATACACTAAACTGAAAATTACACTAGCATAGATTTACTCCAATATGAAAATACAAAGGATTGGGGGTCTATTTATAGATGAGGGAGTCCACCAACCAAGTCCAACCAGAATCTAGAGGCTTCGAGCTTCAGTTTGATCCATTTTGGACAAGTTTTGGACTAATTAGGCCCACTTAGTTTGAAAGAGGTGAGAGGAAATATCTCATTTTTTTAATTAAAAAATTAGAGTAATGATGCTTATTCTAGTCTCCTCCTTGAGGAGCTTGTGAGGTGTCAAAATTTTAATTTTTTACTAAAATAATAAACCCTCATTTTTTAGTATTAAGTATCTATTCTAGTCAACTCTTTATCTTATACTAGTCAACTCATTTTTTACTCATTTTTTACTATTAAGTACCTATACTAGTCAACTCTTTATCTTATGTGAGAATTTACTCCTTTTTGGGGGATTTTCTTTTATTCTAGTATTTTTCTCATTCAAACACTTGGATTAACCCTATTGGCCCTTTAGAACACTCTTTGGACCTTAATCCATAATTTTCTGAAAATGTGGACCCTTAGGCTGTGTCTAATGCACATTTCAATTAATTTCTAATGCATATTAGAAAACTCTTTTTGAACTTCTGTTTCAGGGGAATTCATCTTAAATAAAAGGGATAACTTCATATCCAAAAATATCTCAAAACTATATTACCTCTCTCTAGATTATTCTCTCTCTCTCTCTCTCTCTAGACCAAAAATAAAGGAAAACAAGTATTTTCCTACCTCAGTCTATTATGTACAAGTATAGCAATATTATGATGCGGCTAAATGAGTGGTGGTGTCTGAATGGTTTTCAAAAATTCCTCCACTACCCATAGGATGTACGCGGCCAATCACAAGATCAACCCTGATGATGGAATCATTGAATTGGAGGTAGACATGGTTCTTAAACCAGTCATGTACCATATTTTCTTCTTTCATTAATGGGCATCCTAAGATCAATTTATATGATTCTTGTTGTTTGGAAACATCCATAATAATGAAGGTATGTTTAACCCTTGTTTGAGAACCTTGTTCTTTAAATCTCGTAGAATCCCAATAGGTTTGGTGGCATTCCCATCAACCATCTTTACAATGATGTTTGAGACTTCTAGACGTGGCTTGGCCATCTTCTCTAAGCATTTCTTGGTGATTATTGTTATCTGTCATAATTAATGTGATAAGATTAATACGGATAAACGGTGTTTTAACTATTGCGTAATTTCAAAGATAACAGTCGTCCTCAAGAATTTAATATGCTGTAAACATAGAACATGGCAAAGATTGCACTGACAGAATGCACAGACAAGATAACTTCTCGATGATTTATTCATGTATTCCATACAATTTATAGCAGGCTTACAAGCACCACTTGACGTTCCAATATGACTAGTTGTGACTCTTCGTTAATTTGTACAGACCGGCAGCCGCCCATTACACTTAGCATGCACGGTGGACTCGAGAACCCACAATCTTCATCTTCAAAAAGTAAATTTACAGAGGCTTACATAGATGTTACAACCGCACTAGCTTGTCGCTCTTCTTGCTATCTACTGCTAGTGCTGCGAGGTCTTGGCATCCGAACCCATAAATCTTGCCATCCTACCAATCCTGCAACCATTGCAATGGATGTGGTGTGCGGAGGGGTCTACTCTGGCAAGTTGGCTACGAGTATTTGGCAGCCGAGTGAATTGGACATGCTGTAAGTACTTCCTGGAAAGAAAATCATTGGCTGCTTCCCACCACCAGGGCGGTTGCATCGGTAGATAGAGTGCTAACTAGTGCGCACACATCTCTAACCAGAAGCATAATCTCCTTTGTTCTTCCCTCAGCCCCTCCTTTCCTTCCTTATCCATTCCCGTCCAAGTTATACTGCTCGCCCCTTACCCTGCATTCTCCAACCTGCTCTTGCAGTCGTCCCCTTTGTTGTGGGTGGGCTCCTTGGATTCTCTCGCAGCACTAATAACTCTGATTGTAAATCTTGTACTTTGCGCTCTAACGTAGCTACATGCTCCCTCATAATTTCAAGCTGTGGATTTGAGCTGGAGCCTCCACAGTGCCGCAGAACAAACTTTCCACTATCTGCATTTCTGCCAGCTTTATCATTTCTAGCATTACTTCCACCTGTTGTTTCCCCTTATCCAAGGGTCTAACTGACATGCTCTAGCACTTGACATAAATCCTAAAAGGTGATATGGCCAGTGTCTATTCTGTTGCTGCTCTGACCAACCCCTAGGCTGTGGCTCCGGTCGTCCCAGCTGGTATTGTGCCGGTTAATCCCCTAGTGCCAGTTGCAGTGGAAACTGGGGTTGCTGCTACCATTGCAAGCCACACTTCCTTGCTGACCACCCACCCCTTCTTGATCATCATCTTCATCATCCGGTTGTGGGGGTATTGAGTCCCGGCAGAGGGGTTGTACTGCTAAGGTCCAAATATGCAACTGTCTTTGCCACTCCTCCCAGACCTCTTCCGTTAATGCGGCTACCAACCCATCCACTTGTTCCATATTCAAAGTAACTACTTCAACACCGGGAGTCTGGTTGAGTACTACCATCGCAAGTGCATTCTGCACTCTATATCCCGCAATCTCCTGTGAGATACCGGCGGGGGCCAATTCTTCTTGTGTGTGGTCTGGGCGGACTGCAAATTTATTCGGGCACTTTGCAGCGCTTGTGCCCGTCTGTTTTGTACATTCCACAACCGCTCGTTATCTGCCCGCACTCGAGCCAACTCAACTTTGAGTTCTTGGACTCTTCTGTTGTTTGTCACTGCAGGCCACTGCTCTGCTGCTCTGGTCAGAAACTGGGCACATGCCCGGAAATGTTCTACCTGTACTGTGAAATTCGGGACTTCCCAAGGGAACCCCCTTGCGGGTTTGTTAAGGCTCACCCTAACCCTCCTTGAAACACATCCAAAAAGAGATTACCTGGTGAACCACAACTGTCGTGAGGATCTTTCCAATGGCCGAGCTCGTAACCCTCGAGGTCTCCAAGCTCTACAACACCTTGAGAAGCAATTCCACCGTGTCTCCCACCACGAGCGTTGTGTACTACGGGTCCTCATCCCTCCTCTCACCTCACTTCACTCACACACACTCACTAGCATGCATTAGGGAGAGAGATTAGCACAAGAGGATTAGCAAGAGCAAGACTCAATTGCACAATGGGAGAGTATCTTGTATTATGAGAGAAATTCACTTATATACATGGCCATATAAACTATGGCTGGCCGACCACTTTAGGCTCATAAGAGGCCTAATACTATTACAATGACTACTCTCATAATATATCCATGAAGTACATCACTTAGGACTTCATCCTATCTTTCTACCACACGATCTTGAAGCGGGAAGAATTGCCATAAATACTCCATCACACCATTACAGGCGCCCGTCCAAGTTGTAGTTTTGGACACTATTGCTTGATATCTTGAATGTATGACCCTTTGGAGTATCTATCGTGACTCCTTGATGTAAGATAATGGCGGTAGCTCTTGTTAATCCTAGAATTGGATTAACACGGTTGTTCAGGCCTCACCGGAACCGTTGCCACAGTTTGTGTGGCCTCTGCCTCTACCTCTACCTGCGGGCTGGGTGTTGGCACAACTACCACGGTGCTGGTGCCGATGCAGGGTGCACAGACTCCCTCCATCTTTTATAGGCAGAAGATCCTGCCTGTGAAATATTTCTTTTCCCTAATTCAAGAAAAGGCGATCAAGAGCTAGGGGTTACCGAGGCCGATCTTTTCGAGACTTCTACTGCCTCCTCAGCTTGTGAGCCTCGGCTAGTCGCAGCTTGTTCTTGTACTGACAACTGTGGGGTCTCCTTAGACTATGACGGCACCCCAACCTCCACCTGAAGTTCTGAGCTAATTGTGGTTGCCACTACCGCTCAAGAATTGGGTCTGCCAATCTGCTGCTTGGCAACACGAAGTGCTCTGGGTCTGGAAATAGAACTATAAGGAATTGCCCCAGCTTGGAGTTTCCAGTGGCGTTCCTAGCTATCTGCACCGCCACCCCGGTGGCTGCTTCCTGTTGGATCCTCAGCTTCAACACCTTGGCCCATGCCACAGGCTTGGACTTTATTGTATCCAAGTATCCTTTAGTATCCTTTAGCCTTAATAGAAATTGTATAAGTTTTTGCCTACATCCAGCCCATGCCACAGGCTTGGACTTTATTGTATCCAAGTATCCTTTAGTATCCTTTAGCCTTAATAGAAATTGTATAAGTTTTTCACCTCCAAGAACTAGCGATACCCATGGCGTAAGTACTGTGAGGAGCAGCCCATAAACTTGTACTCCAACATCTCCACCCCATAAGCTTGTACTCTAACCCCTCCTTGACTCCAAAAACTCTCTCCATCTCCACCCCATAAGGAGTGTGGGCCACGGATATGGATGAGAATGAGATGAGAGGATATTTGAAAGGGTGAGATGGGAAGTACATGGATGTGGATGTGGATGTAGATGTGTATGTGAAAGAATGGATGTGGATGTGTATGTGAAAGAATGGATGTGGATGTGTATGTAAAAGAAGGGATGTGGATATGTATGCGAAAGAAGGGATGTGGATGTGTATGCAAAAGAATGGATGTGGATGTGTATGCGAAAGAATGGATGTGGATGTGTATGCGAAAGAATATGATGTGGATGTGTATGTGAAAGAATGTGATGTGATGTAAAGGGATGTGTATGTGTATGTGAAAGAATGGATGTGGATGTGTATGGATAGATGTGGGTAGTCGTACATGTGAACGATTGGATGGATGTGGATGAATGAGATGAGATGTGTATGAATGAGATATGATGTGGATAGATGTGATGTGATGTAATGTGGATAGAATGTATGGGATGGAATGGTGATGAGAATGAATGTGATGGATATATGAATGAATGTGATGTGATGGATGTAAATGGATGTGATGTAAATGAATGTGATGGATGTGAATAGATGTGATGTGATGTGAATCGAGATGTGATGTCATGTGAATCAGGATGTGAATGAATGAGATGTGATGACATGTGAATCAGGATGTGAATGAATAATATGGGATATGAATGGATGAGATGTGAATCGGGATGTGAATGAATGAGATGTGATGTGAAATGGATGTGATGTAAATTGGGATAGATGTGAATGGATGATATGTGATGTGAATAAATATGATGTGATGAGATGTGGATATGGGTAGATGCGAGTGAGGATAAATGAAGAAAGATGCAAAGAGATGGAAAATGATGTGATGACGATGGGAATACATATGAAATGAATGTGGATTGATGTGGAACAATGTGGAAAGATGAGAGTTCGTTCTGGAAACTGTATTTATGACCTGTTTTTAAATGAGTGTTTTATGTCAAGAATGCTGGGGAAGCATTTTGACCGTCTTGTGAATGAGGTCATGGAGACCTAACTTATAAAGTTACAACAGTTGACGCTGTTAGGTATTTTTTTGGTAATATTTTCTTGGCATATGTATACACCCATGCATGGCATTTACAAATAAAGGATGTCCATCTCCAAGGGCCAAAAGGGGTATAAGGCCACATGTGAACGGATCTAACAAAATGTGCAATGTGTACAGTTAGTTATTGGTTTACCTGCATAAGTAATAAATGGAAGAAGTGAGAGATGAGAATCAGTTTCACAAGACAGTTTTTAGCACTATCATGTATGGACAAGGTTGTTGACAAATAATGTGAGCATGCAAAGCATTATTTTTAAAAAAGCTGGATAGGGACCCGTTAGAGGAGATCAGCTACAGTACCGGTTCTTGGCATTTCATGGGAAACAAAGGTGTGTGTGGTGCAAAGTCTTCCTTGAATGAAAGGGTCACCTTGGGATTTAATGCAAGGCTTGCTAAAAAGAGAAGGTGGCCTTGGATTACCTTAAAATATTCTTCAATTTGCCTCATTTTCAAAAAGGCGCCGTGTGGAGGTGGGGGAGCTCTCTGACAGGCCTTGGAGTATTGTGAATACTAAAATAATCTTTGGTTGAACGGGCAGCGCCCGCTGGTGTATAAGAGGTAGAGGGGAGCAGCCCATGAAGAGAGAAGTAGTACTTGCAGCTCTAATGCAAGAGAGCGCAGCCTATGAGCGTGAAAGCCACGTGTTCTGTAGCGCTGGTGTTTGTAGAGGGTGTAGAAGAGCTCAGCTCTAAGGTTCTCAAGGAGCTGCGCTGCTCTCTCCATTGGTGTGTAAGAGGGCTCTCAGAATCTCTAGTGGGGGGGACAGTGAGACCTTGCCATTTTAGTGTTCACGTAGAGTTCATCGCCCATGTGTGGGATAGCTGTGTGTTCTGTAACGCTCAGAGAGAAGATAGTCAGGTCCATAAGTGTGTGTGGGAGGGGCTCAGCTCCAAGATTCTCAAAGAGCTACGCCATAACCAGAGGACGAGTTCATCGCTTTAATGAATTAGATAACTGCGCAGCCCATGTATGTAGAGAGGAGGGAATGAGCCTTGTGTAATTTTCAGAGTGGTAAATAAGAGTTTGCCTCTTTAAAATTCTCAGAAAAAAGCGCAGCTATTTGTGTAGAAAGCTGCGTAGGTGAAATGTTGTATTTGCTGAGCGTGTGTGGGGAGAGTTCATTACTCTAAAGCATTAGAGAACCTACGCAGCTTATGTGTATAGGGGATCTAAAATTTTAATGTTCTTTGAGAGTGCAGCCCATGTGGGTAAGGGGAGAAGTGTAGCTTTGGTGTGAGAAGGCGCCGACTTCAAGGTGTAAAGGCCGTGTGTTTTTTTTCTCTATGAGTAAGAAGCTGCTCTCTGTGTTTGAGAGAGAAAGGGGACGAGCTCGTTTTCTTTAAGAGAAATACCTTTAGAACAGCCCACGGCACTCCAGTTTGGGAGGGGAGGAGAAGCTGCAACGCTACTCGTATGAATAAAGAGAAGGTGCCACGCCTTGAGAGTGCGGATCTCTGTCATGATGACAGCCCATGCAATGTAAGTGACGGCCGGCCAGCTTTTTGTTCCCTTTTTTGTGAATTAACTCATATACATAGGAGGAATCACCAGTTTGTGGTTTTGGAAAACCCATGTATATGATAACCAACTCTCTGATTTTGTGGAAAGCTCATGTGTATGAGAAAGACAGCCCTCTGGTTTTGCTTTAAGAGAATATGTATGTATGGTGGTATGCTTCTTCAACAAACAGACTGAAGACCATAAAGTGATTGTGTCTCCAGCCACACACTGCTTGCCAGGTTGGGAGAATTGAAGTTACTTACTGATATTGTCTTTCCTTGGGAAACTGAAGTTTTGCATAAAGCTCATATTTGATGGAATGTAACCTTGTCTATGTCAAGTGGTTCTCTCACCATTTCTCTGTGGTGATCATTTTGCTTACGGCCGTGAGCCTATTTCATAATAAGGGTGCACCCCTATATGCATATGTATCAATTGAGTAAAGGGTGGCAGATGTTGATGTGCCCATCTCCCCTTGCATGTCTTGATCAAATGTATGTAGGCTTCCCCCAGTTGCTTGAAAAAATTGAATGAGGGTAGAGACAAAGTCTCATGCTTGAGATGTTAAATGTTGTGTCAGCTCATTGAGAAGTTGACTGGTGCCCCTTTTTCTTGATGTTGGTGTGTACTCCAAACTGTGGAAAGGCATTGCTATAGAGGTGTTCCGTGTCTCTCCGCCTCCCTTCACAGTTTTTGGTGCCCCCACTGAGGAGCATTCCAAGAGCCTTCAGTTTACAAGACTGACAACATGTGCATGTGATTAATCTCAGTCAATGACTGCTATGCCAGGACAGTTGTGTGACTGATGCCTTCTAAAATTGTGCTATATTACCTTGATTGGACAGCCAACTGAAGTATGGTTTGCAGGCTGAAATTCTTGGGATTGGTGCCGTTTCACAGTTGATGTGTTGCCTAAAAATTCTGGTAGAATTGGGAAATTAGCCAGTCGTGCCTCTTGGGAGTTGGATGGCCACTCTCAATGGATAATCACAATGGACCTCAATTTACTCCCTTCCATTTTACCCAAAGAATTCAGATAAATGTACATGTGGACAGAAAAATTTTCTTTCAACAGCGTATGGCATATATGTTTGGGCCAGAAAGACTGAGGGAAATATTGGAGTCTCCTTTGCCGGTGGTAATTCCCATGATTAACTATGCAAATTCGTTTGATGTGCATGTGTTCATCCTCTTCTAAACCTGAAGTGTTTTGAAGTTTTTATTTTTGCATCTGTGTCAAAAGGGTTTTTTTTGGGTAACAATGGCTTTCCCTTATCCAGAGTTTCATGGAAAAAATGATGAGAGTGTGGAAGAGTTCTTAGAAAACATGGAAGTTGCGTGCATAAGCAACCATATCCAGATACCCGCTCAAATGTTACGCCTTTTGCAAATCTGTTTGAAGGGTGATGCACGGAGCTGGTGTAAGGGTTATGAGGAGGAGTTGCAGAGGGCTGATCCACCTATGACATTGACATGGGATAATGTCCGACAGGCTTTAACAGCACAGTTTGTGAAGGTGAAAGATCCAGACAAAGTTTGGCATGAAATACAGGAATTGAGACAAAGAAAAGCGGAGCCCATTGAGGATTACATCAAGAAGTTTTCCATATTATGGGAGAGCTTGTGTCAAGCCTTGCAGCCACAAGTGCCCCCACCAGATATGATGAAGAAGGATCGGTTCTTGGTTGGCCTCAAGGAAAACCTGCGTTGGAGGGTAGAATTGAAGAAGCCAAGAACATATGAGGATGCATTGGAGGTGGCAAGGAACAAAGAGTGGAAGTTGAATAGACTAACTCAATTGGGAGTAAGCTCACTGCCTATGGTGTCAGAGATGAAGCAATTGGATTCCATGCAAAGTCGGGTTCCAGAGGAGGTTCATCCGGCAGATGCGGTTTCAGTAACTACTCAAGTTGCGCCAGCAATGGTCACTACTACAGCACAAGATGATGAACTGAGGCAGGACTTGAGGCAAGTGGTTGATTTGATGAAGAATCTTAGTTTAAATATGTTAAGCAATGTGGGAAATAATCGAGGTCGTGTGAGACTTGCAAATCAGCCAGGAAGTGAAGGACAACCAAAGAATGGTTTTGGTGGACAGAATAACGGCAGGGGTTGGAGGCAATTGCCCACATGCTATAACTGTGGAGAGCTTGGCCACATCAGCCCACAATGTGATAAACCACCAAGAATGGGTGGAGACATGTATCCGTTGCCTGCACAGTTGCCGAACCGGTCAAATGATTATGGCATAGAGATTAAGGGTGAGGCAGGACCTAGTGGATTAACCAAGGAGGACAAGGGAAAGACAAAAGTGTTAAGTGTGGTCACCTTGGAGAAGGCAGCAATGTTGGGAGATACATTAGTAATGCCTATTGGGAAGAGAACCACAGAGGATAAAGAAGGAAGAAATGAAGCAGGTCCCAGTAGGAAGAAAGGGAAGAGTCATGAGGGTGAAGATGTGAAAGCTAAAAGGAAAAGGAGAGCCCGCCGAAAATTTCACGTCTCAGATTTTCCACTAGGGGAAGGGCAGGATAGCTATGACTTGAAACAGGACCTGAGCAATAGGAAGGCAGACGTGACCTTTGGACAACTAGTGGAAATGATACCGAAGTTAAAGCGCCAATGGAAGAAACTAGTTAGCCCGCTGGGGAAGGAACCCAACAGAGGGTCAGTGAGAGTGTTGGCCATTGATGAGTCTTCAGATATTTGTCCCATAGTAGATGTTTGGCACAAGAGGAAGAATCTTGGGCAGGGATACGTGGATGGTGGTGCACAAATTTGTGTAATCACTCAAACATGTGCAGAAAAGATGGGCCTGACAGTAGAAGGTGTCTCAGGATTCCGCATACGACTGGCAAACCATCAAAAGATCAAGTGTTTAGGGGTAGTGAAGAGCTTGGAAATCGAAGCCTATGCAGTTAAAACGGTAGTGGATTTTCATGTAATGCCAGCAGGATTAGGGGCTTATCCTATCATCCTTGGAAGACCATGGCTACGCGCAGTGCGGGCCGTTCAAGATTGGAGACACGGTACAATTAGCTTATATGGGGAGACAGGGGGCAAAAGATTATTTGACATGAGTAGCAGGAAACCACTAGATGAAGATTATGAAGAGGGGGAGAATTCAAGTAGTGAAGAGTCTTCCACTGTGTCAGATGGGGACAGTGGCACCACCACTAGTAGTGAGGGAGAGGTAAATGTGGCATTTCTGATGATGGACAGGATCTTTGAACAAACCAGCATAGTCGCATCCATGAAGGGAATTGAAGATGAGTCTAAGGGCCCATATGAGGTGATTGAAGAGCTAATGCAACCCCAGGTGAAGCCACACGAGAAACACGAATTGATGGCCAGGATGATTAGCACAGATCTCTCAGTCGTGGAAAAGGAGAAGTATTTAAAGATGTTATCAACATATCCAGATTTATTCATCACATCATATGAAGAAGTTCGGGGTTTCAAAGGGGAAGATTTGCACATAGAGCTAAAGGAAGGAGCCAAGCCAGTACGTCAAAGATTAAGGAGAATGGGTCCAGAGCAGATGAAGGCTTTGCGAGAAGAGGTGGACAAACTACTAAAGGCTGGTTTTATATGCCCTGTGGAGACAACAGAGTGGGTGAGCCCAGTCGTGGTCACCCCAAAAAAAGACGGGAAATGGAGGGTTTGTGTGGATTTCAAACCTTTGAATGCAGCTACAAAGAAGGATCCATACCCACTACCTTTCATTGATCAAATCCTGGATTCAGTGGCGGGTCATGAAAGATACAGTGTGTGTGATGGGTTTTCAGGCTATTTCCAGTTGAAAATTGCTCCAGAGGATCAGAAGAAAACTACTTTCATTACGCCCTGGGGCTGCTTTTGCTATACAGTACTACCATTTGGGCTAACAAATGGTCCAGCTCACTATCAAAAGAGAGCAAATTGGGCGCTTCTGCCATTCATTGGAAAATGTGTACAGGATTTCATTGATGATTTTTGTGTCTACAGCACACGCATGGATCACTGTGAGAAGCTGGAGATGGTGTTGGAACGATATAATGATTGTGGTGGCCAACTCAATCCCAAGAAGTGTTTCTTTGCAAAACCAAGGGTAAAATTGTTGGGTCATATGGTGTCAGAAAATGGCATTGAGGCTGATCCAGACAAGGTCAAGGCAATCATGCTTCTTCCTTCTCCAGAGTCTACAAAACAGTTGGCAACATTCATTCAGAAGGTAAAGTACATGTCAAGATTCATTTCATTGTCCTCACAGCTTTTATATCCATTACAACAGGTGGCAAAGCACGATCCTTTGCAATGGGATGACAAGTGTGAAGAAGAATTTCGGAGAGTCAAAGAAGTCTTGGGGGAGATGACAGCGGTACAGGCTCCAAATTGGGAACAGGCTTTTTATGTGAATCCTTCAGTAGGAGAGGATGCTATTGGTGCTATGTTGCTGCAAAAAGGGAAGGGGAGCCAATATATGCACCCCGTCTATTGTGCTAGTAGGGTAAAGTCAGTAGCAAAGAGGGGATTGTCAGAAATAGAGTTGGTGATGGTAAGTGTGGTGTTTGCTTGCCGACGGTTTCGCCAATATCTTTTGACAAAGCCATTTGTATTCCTAACTAGTTACACATTCTTGCCTCAGCTCATCAATGGTGTAAACATGTCTAAGGCAGTGAAAAAGTGGGTGATTGAATTGCAAGAGTTTGAGTTCTCTTTCTTGGTGGAAGAAAGCAACAGAGCTACTTTGGCAGACTTGTTAACTTATAAGGAAAACCCTCTACTTGTCAAAGAGGAAAGTGTTAGAAAGGTAGAAAGTGTGGCAGAAGTAAGCAATGCTCATGTTTTGTTCTTTGATGGTTCATACAGGAAGAGCCATGATGCAGCTTCGGGTGGTATAGCTCTTTATGACCAGCAAGGTAAGCTGGTTTGTAAAAAGGGATTCAAAGTTGATGCTCATACTAACAATGAAGCAGAGTATTCTACATTGGAAGCAGGGCTAAACATTTGCATTAAGCATGGTGTAAAGAGACTATGCATAAGAGGTGATTCTCTACTGGTGGTAAAGCAAATACTAGGAGTATGGAAGAGCAAAAACCCTGCATTAAGGAACAAGTGTCTCAAAATCAAGAGCTTGTTGAAGGAGTTTGAAGCATGGGGCATTCGGCATGTGGAGCGTTCTCTTAATACAGAAGCACATGAAGCAGCACAGGGAATGATTGGTGAGCTATATGTGTTAAAAACAGATCTGCCACTTTATCGGGGTCGTGAAAGTCTGACACTGGAAGAAGAGTTTTTGTTGACAGGAGTCATTCCCAAGGACATTGAGAAAGCAAAGAAATATGGGTTTGTACGCAGAGCTTGCAAATACAAGCTCATTGGTGACACCTTATACATGCAAGGGGCTGACTTGGTGTTAAGGCGTGTACCATGGAAGGAAGAGCTGTATAGAGTGCTTGAGGAGAATCATGAAGGAGCATGCGGTGGCCACTTTGCATTTAAAATCACATTGCACAAAATCTTACAGGAAGGTTACATATGGCCAAGTATACAAAAAGATGTGCATCACTGGTGTAGCTCATGCAAAAGGTGCCAGGCATTTGGGAAACGAGTTTTAAAACCAGAGTTGCGCAAGACAATCTTGGCCTTTGACATTTTTGAGAAGTGGGGAATTGATGCAGTAGGACCCTTACCCATTACCAGCAGGGGGAAGAGTTATATTTTGACAGCGGTGGATTATCTTTCCAGGTGGGCAGAAGCTAGAGCAGTGAAGCAAATTACGGCAAGAGATGTTGCAAAGTTTGTTTATGAAGACATCTGCTGTAAATTTGGGGTGCCCTTGGAGCTTCTTTCTGATCAAGGGCCTGGTTTTAGAGCTGACTTGCTAGAATACTTGTGTGCCAAAATGCGGATTAAGCATAATTTTACTACTCCTTATTACCCGCAGTGCAACGGTTTGAATGAAAGATTCAATGGTGAACTTATACACATTCTTGCAAAGGTGACAGAACATCAGGGCAAGAATTGGGATCTGGAGCTGTTCAGTGCTTTATGGGCTTATCGTACATCGGTGAAGACAAGCACAGGTTTTACACCTTTTCACTTAGTGTATGGCAAAGAAGCTTTATTACCGGTGGAAATTGAGTTGCCTGCAGTTAAAATGTTAGAAAAGCTGCTAGGACCATCTAGCAACACATTTAAAGAGAGACTCTTACAGTTACAAGAGGTTCAGCTAGACAGGATGAGTGCCTTGGAACATTATGAGGAGATGCAAAATAAGGCATTGACAAAGATAAATGAGAAGATTAAGAAGAAGGGTATTGAGGAAGGTGATTTGGTGCTACGCTATAACAGTAAGCTGGATAAAACCTTTCAAAAGAAGTTCCAAGTGAAGTGGGAGGGGCCCTTCAGAGTAATGAATTGCTTCGCTAATGGCACATATCAATTGGCTGACCTTGATGGGACCCCACATGTATCAAGGGTGAATGGTTTACATCTCAAGTTATATCATGCACGACTGATGATGGTAGACAAGGATGAAAAAATTGAAGAAGTGAAAAACAGTGTCTTTGAGAACATGGCAATATCAGATACATTGAGTCTCACGACACTGTTTTCTGCTGACCATGAATGATCTAGCAGGCTAGGGGATGGGCAAACTATGTTAGGTATTTTTTTGGTAATATTTTCTTGGCATATGTATACACCCATGCATGGCATTTACAAATAAAGGATGTCCATCTCCAAGGGCCAAAAGGGGTATAAGGCCACATGTGAACGGATCTAACAAAATGTGCAATGTGTACAGTTAGTTATTGGTTTACCTGCATAAGTAATAAATGGAAGAAGTGAGAGATGAGAATCAGTTTCACAAGACAGTTTTTAGCACTATCATGTATGGACAAGGTTGTTGACAAATAATGTGAGCATGCAAAGCATTATTTTTAAAAAAGCTGGATAGGGACCCGTTAGAGGAGGTCAGCTACAGTATCGGTTCTTGGCATTTCATGGGAAACAAAGGTGTGTGTGGTGCAAAGTCTTCCTTGAATGAAAGGGTCACCTTGGGATTTAATGCAAGGCTTGCTAAAAAGAGAAGGTGGCCTTGGATTACCTTAAAATATTCTTCAATTTGCCTCATTTTCAAAAAGGCGCCGTGTGGAGGTGGGGGAGCTCTCTGACAGGCCTTGGAGTATTGTGAATACTAAAATATTCTTTGGTTGAACGGGCAGCGCCCGCCGCTGGTGTATAAGAGGTAGAGGGGAGCAGCCCATGAAGAGAGAAGTAGTACTTGCAGCTCTAATGCAAGAGAGCGCAGCCTATGAGCGTGAGAGCCACGTGTTCTGTAGCGCTGGTGTTTGTAGAGGGTGTAGAAGAGCTCTGCTCTAAGGTTCTCAAGGAGCTGCGCTGCTCTCTCCATTGGTGTGTAGGAGGGCTCTCAGAATCTCCAGTGGGGGGGACAGTGAGACCTTGCCATTTTAGTGTTCACGTAGAGTTCATCGCCCATGTGTGGGATAGCTGTGTGTTCTGTAACGCTCAGAGAGAAGATAGTCAGGTCCATAAGTGTGTGTGGGAGGGGCTCAGCTCCAAGATTCTCAAAGAGCTACGCCATAACCAGAGGACGAGTTCATCGCTTTAATGAATTCAGATAACTGCGCAGCCCATGTATGTAGAGAGGAGGGAATGAGCCTTGTGTAATTTTCAGAGTGGTAAATAAGAGTTCGCCTCTTTAAAATTCTCAGAAAAAAGCGCAGCTATTTGTGTAGAAAGCTGCGTAAGTGAAATGTTGTATTTGCTGAGCGTGTGTGGGGAGAGTTCATTACTCTAAAGCATTAGAGAACCTACGCAGTTTATGTGTATAGGGGATCTAAAATTTTAATGTTCTTTGAGAGTGCAGCCCATGTGGGTAAGGGGAGAAGTGTATACAGCTTTGGTGTGAGAAGGCGCCGACTTCAAGGTGTAAAGGCCGTGTGTTTTTTTTCTCTATGAGTAAGAAGCTGCTCTCTGTGTTTGAGAGAGAAAGGGGACGAGCTCGTTTTTTTAAGAGAAATACCTTTAGAACAGCCCACGGCACTCCAGTTTGGGAGGGGAGGAGAAGCTGCAACGCTACTCGTATGAATAAAGAGAAGGTGCCACGCCTTGAGAGTGCGGATCTCTGTCATGATGACAGCCCATGCAATGTAAGTGACGGCCGGCCAGCTTTTTGTTCCCTTTTTTGTGAATTAACTCATATACATAGGAGGAATCACCAGTTTGTGGTTTTGGAAAACCCATGTATATGATAACCAACTCTCTGATTTTGTGGAAAGCTCATGTGTATGAGAAAGACAGCCCTCTGGTTTTGCTTTAAGAGAATATGTATGTATGGTGGTATGCTTCTTCAACAAACAGACTGAAGACCATAAAGTGATTGTGTCTCCAGCCACACACTGCTTGCCAGGTTGGGAGAATTGAAGTTACTTACTGATATTGTCTTTCCTTGGGAAACTGAAGTTTTGCATAAAGCTCATATTTGATGGAATGTAACCTTGTCTATGTCAAGTGGTTCTCTCACCATTTCTCTGTGGTGATCATTTTGCTTACGGCCGTGAGCCTATTTCATAATAAGGGTGCACCCCTATATGCATATGTATCAATTGAGTAAAGGGTGGCAGATGTTGATGTGCCCATCTCCCCTTGCATGTCTTGATCAAATGTATGTAGGCTTCCCCCAGTTGCTTGACCTTTTTCTTGATGTTGGTGTGTACTCCAAACTGTGGAAAGGCATTGCTATAGAGGTGTTCCGTGTCTCTCGGCCTCCCTTCACAACGCAGAGTCAACGGAGGACATCTCACGTAGCAAGGTTGGCCGAGGTCTTGACTAGCCTCGGTTTGATTTAAATGGTGAGCTTCTGGTACGGTGCTTCTGGTACGGTGGATGAGGGACCAAGGAAGCGGCCTATGAGTAAAGCACTAGGTGACCTGCGAAGGATCCTAGAGGGTGTTGACCATATGGTGCTCAGGCTCTGGGTCGCCGAAGATACCCACACGTGCGTCGAGAAAGATATTGGAACAAGGAGTAAGAGTTGTTTCTGAAACTAGGCATGGATCTGGTTGATTGACTTGCTGGTCCTCAACGGATGAGTCCATGGCTCTTTTATATGGATCTATTGGTTGATCTTACTGATCTTCAACGGCGGAGATTCCATTTTGATTTTTATAAGTGAATATATTGCTGGGTACTATGAGCTAGGAACTATTGAAAAGGCCCCTGATGAGTGGACAAGTGGTGAGCGTTCTCGTTGCCAATGATGACAGGTACACCGATGAAGGAATGCTTGGAAATTAGGATTCAACCGGAGATTTTGGAGGATTATGATCAGTGACACTATGGTTTCATTAAATGATTGTTTTAAAGATAGCTGAATCTGTGAAAAAGGCAATTTCATATTGGGTGTGTAAGTGGTGTGACTAGTTTTAAGTTTGCATGAATATCCAGCTAGGGGGCCTGGGAAATCTTTTTCCTGGTACCCAGGACAAAACCTAACCAAATTCCTAATTGGATCCCATCACTAGAGTGGTTGGGGAAGTTAGCTAACCCATGGGACTCTGGATGGTAGGCTGGACTGATGGATCCTTAAAATGAGACTCAATTCTGTTATGGTACGATAGATGAAGTAAATCCCGGATAAAAATTGTTCTATGGAAAAGAATCAACGGCTGTGCCTCTCAATGAGGAGAAAAGCGTTGGTCTCTATGATCCAAGTGCAAGTTTTCTCCTTGATCTGACCGAGTACCGAGTATCTTTACAGGTTCGACCGGATCAGTTTGGTTAGTGATGACCTTGACTACGTTAGAGTAAAAATATCCTGGAGGAATCACCCGTGCTTTCCGGGTGAAGGAAGTTTTTCCGGGTTCGGTTTTGGAAGAACCGAGGGATTAGTCTCTTGTCCGGATATCCGTGGGCGAGGCCCCGAGTGAGGGACCCTGCCCTGTGCAAGAAGTGCTACTTCCGTTGCTAGCACCCCCGAATTTGTTGCGCAGAGTGGGCAGGGATCTTTCAGTTAAGGCTCTTGACTATGTTAGAAGATTTTTCCTGGAGGAATCGCGTATGCTTTCTAGGCGAGGGAAGTTTTTTCCGAGCTCTGTTTTGGAAGAACCTAGGGATTAGTCTCTTGTCTGGACATTTGTTGGACGAGGCCCCGAGTGGGAAACTCTGCCCTCCTATGGAGGAGGTTGCTACTTCCACTGCCAGCACTCTAGAGTTTGATGCGCAGAGGGGGCATGGATCTCACAATCTAGCCCATAAGGATGTTGACAAACAACTTACTGAGCCCAAAGATGATCTAAACTAGATACATACGATGAATAAAATTGATAGCTAGGGAGCTAGAGGATCTACACGGGCTACACGTGATGGTGAGGATCTCCCTAAGGTCATCCCCCTATGAATGATTCGTGCTCTACGTTCAATATCGAGGGGATAGGTTATATGAGCTTGAGTCCAAATGGGATGACTCACACTCGAGCACGTATGAAATAGAGACTAAAAGTGACACCAACTCCTGAGTCACCAACAAGATAAACAGAGCCCACAACATTCAAAGAAACTTCAGGGAGTAGCTTTGAATTTGATACAGATTCCCAATTTGAATGAAGGGACAAAGTTCATTAAGACTCTAGGGAGCATCTCCGAAGATGGCGGAGGCATAAACGCCATGCAGTGAATCATCATAAAAGGCTACAAGAAAGAACCACTACCACCCAATGGATCTAGTACATGGTGTTAGCCGCGGGGTTAGCCTGAGCCATAGGCAAGCGCCGCAGCAGACAAACAGCTGCATGTTGTGTAAAGCCATAGAAGAAGGACATGATGCCATTTCATCCTCAGTCAACCAACCTTTTGAAAAATGGGGCTTCGATTTCATTGGTCCTATAAGTCCTGTTGCACGTGGCACACAAGCACGCTTCATTATTGTTACCCATAGATTATGTAACCAAATGGGCTGAAGTGAGAGCTTCATGAAAAGTGGATGCCATGGTGACTACTAAGTTTCTCTATCAAAAAATCATTACACACTTTGGATGTCCATTTGAGCTAGTGAGTGATCAAGGTAAGAATTTCATCAATGATGTAATAAAAAATCTCACTCTAACACATTCAAGATCACTCACCCAATGCCATATTACATGAAAATGGCCAAGTAGAGAGCACCAAAAAGGTTCTTATTTCAATGCTGACAAAGACTATTGAATCTCAATGCACTAACTGGGAGTCTAAGCTCACAACAACTTTATGGACCTACCACACATCATGCAAAGTTGCAATTGGTTGCACGCCTTTTAAGATGGTGTATGGAATTAAGGCAATGTTGCCTTGGGAGTTCATGATCCCTAGCTTAAGGGTAGCTATAAGTGAAAAGTTTTATGGTAATGAATTGGCTATCCAGTTATTTGTTTTAGAACAACTCATCGAGGAGAGACAAATTACAGTGCAAAACATGTTGTGATAGAAAAGGACCAAAGAAAGAAGTGGTTTGACCAAAATCTCAAGGATAAGGAGATTGAGGTAGGAGATCTTGTACTTATGTATGGGGTCCGCAAAGAAAAATCTTAAATATACTAAAGGGAACCATTTAGGATTTGTGAAGTTACTCCACAAGGTACTATATATGTTGAAACTATTGGTTTTCTTAATGGTAGTAAGCTTAAAAAATACTATGGACCTCTTACTGTAGAATCCTTATGTGCATCTCATGACAAGAAAGCCGCCAAGGAAAGAGCCATTCCAAACAAGACCAAAGCCTAAGGGGAGGCAAGGGAAGAAGAGCCAAATTGCAACAACGTCAAGAAGGAAACCTTAGACTTGCTACACAAGCCCTTATGGTTAAAGGTGACATAGAGGAGCAAATAACACCTCTACAAACATCCATTCAATTGGCTAGTCCTTATGGTAAAGTTCTTTATAATGCATTAACAAAGGAAAAGATATTGTAAACAAACCTTCACCATGAATGATGGATAAAGACTTCAATAGCTTAAATGCTAACAAAGGAAAAACTATTGTAAAAGAACCTTCAACACCAATGCCTAGAAAAGTTTAGATCCCAAAGAGAAACCCTATCACACGAGACATGGTGATTGATGGTGAAGCCTCTACATCACTAAAGGTTACAAAACTATTACTATGCAAGAGTCAACTCCATTACTCATATATAAGGGTGAACCCATAAGCTTCATCTAGTCTTATGAGAGCCCTTTGCAACCATTAAAGGTGGAAGTTGACTTGCCAACAAGAAATAAAGAGCGCTCCTAGCCAATAAACATTGATGGAGAAAAGTTGGAAGGGATGGTTACAAAAAACCTACAATACTACCTAATGTCCGCGAGGTTAAGGTATGATAGAAAGGAGGAAGGGGGGAATTATGCTAATATCATTACTTTTACCCTCTAGATTTTTCTCCCCAACAAAGTTCATGTCCATATCAAGAGTGGGCCTGTTGAAAAAAAGCTAACCCAGACAATATAGTTTTGAACCAACAGTGTATAGCAATATAACAACTATACACATACTAAAACTTTGACTAACCATACGAAATTTTAAAAAATAAAAAAAATGATGAGAAGGAGCATATATCAAATAGAAGAATGAAGTACAACTCTACTGTGACTACAAGCCATGAGCATGGACTTTTCATGGACTGACACGAGTGACCCTATCCTAGACCTAGATTTCTAGGAATGGTACTATCAAGGGCAACTAAGTATTTCTCCTTTCTAGACCCACTCAAGCTGTTTTTATGCACCACTAGTAGGGGGATAGATGTTGTGGAGCCACCTTTGTGGACCTATTCTCCCTACAGTTCCATCCCCTTGCACCATGCCTTACCTATAGGTAGCATCGCATGTTGTATGCAACATCCTACTTATGTTGGCAGTGTAGAACTTATTTTAGGCACTATGGGATGGGACTATCGCAGTTCCCGATACAGGAGAGACACCACAACGACACAATTACATGAGTGTATGCTACCCAGTGGGAGGACCCTATCAAAATAGAACTGCATAGGAATAGCTTGTAGATCAGTAGAGGAGGGCAAGAACATATGGAATTACACTATAATTTTTTGGAATAATATGTCTAACTCATTGTCCCTTCAGGAGCATGGTGGGTGATTTCCGAGACATCGTAGCTCATGGTAGCTACTTAGCTCACTTAGTATAGTACCCATGCCATTTCATAGTGAGGATGTACTTAGACCGTTGCCTAGTATACCAAAGGACACATATATATATGAAGCACACCCAAGTAAGGAGGAAAATCAACCTAGTTATGAAGAATCAGAGAATGCTTATGAACTATGGTTATCTAACGCGATGAGCTTTCTATATGAGCATTGAATTATAGGTTATTGAGCTGTAGTTGTGTGTAGACCACATCCAGAATTACAATATGCATTGGAAATGCAACCTCGATATGGATAGAATTTTCTTCATTAACCAGGTGCATTCTAACCCATCTTCACTTTTTCTATTTGTTTTAATCTTTTTATGATTCTCCATTTAGTGTTTATTTGAGTGCTTGCTTTCATTGTTCTACTCTATCAATTTTCTAGTTATTACTTGGATAACCATTTAGGCTTTGGTCCCCTAGTTCAATCTTCTCTAAGATCAACCTTAGAGTATGCCAAGTACTCCACCTTCCTTAGTGTTCCCTCTTTAGCTACAATAGAGCCTTCTAGGTGAATTGTGAAAGTGACGCCAATTTATTAAAAAAATAAAACAAAAACAAAAATACAAAAAAACCCACAAGAGGATAACTATCACCACATGTGCGATCTAGGTAGGACTTTTGGCTCGTAGGGATGGAGCCTTGGGATTGTAGCCTTGATCTCCATGGGATGGGACCTTGTGGCTAAAAACCTATCAATAAAGGGCATTAAAAAAACCATCAATGTGGAGGTACTTAGTGGTTCTTAGATACTCTTGTATGAGGTCTTTGGACCATTGCTTGGTTCTCTGTAGGGTGGTGCCCTACTTTTATATTTTTAGAATCAAAATAACGCTTATAATAATCACTTAACAGTTTCATTTATGAGGCTAGATAATAGCTAGAGATGGTTTCACCAAAGTGATAGTGTGTCGAGACTAAGGTCATAACAACCCAAGGCATGCTTTTTGCTCCATCTTAGTTTAGATTAAATTTGGACCAACCTTAATATTATCCTTGTCTTAACTAGAAAATTTGACTAGTAAATATCTTTCCTCACTACTTGATTGGTTTTTACATTATGCTTAAATGCACCCTACTCATGGTACCATGTTGCCTTGTAGACCTTCTAGGACCTATGACATTTCATGCATCCAACAATACCCTCGCCAACCTTGGTAACTGTCACTTCATTTGGTTGTTGACATTAAAATGCTAACATTTTATATTTTAGGTGTGCGATCTTGTCTATGCACCACGGGATTAATTATGGAGATTGTATTCTTAGATTAAGTGTTTGGACAAGCCTAGGTGGCCATGGATAGGCATGGACCTATTTTTAAAGTATGATTGCCTAAGGTGTGAAGACTAGGGGCCAAGATAAGGGTCATTTTGTAGTCTCACCTCCATTAATTCTCTTATGCAACTAATAGAGTGCTCTTCTTCTCTACTCTCTTGCTCTTATTGTTTTGATTGCTTGTATACCTAATAGCTTCTTGGTTTGAGCTATGTTAGGGTCCTGAGTGAAGTTAGGCAAATCCCCATGAACTTAGTTAGTTCTTGCACTCTTTCTATGATGCAAGGAATTCCCACCTTTAGGGCACATGTTTGGTATAGCTTACACCATGGTAGCCCAATCCCTGTATAAGAGTTGCTTCCAATACTTATTCTAACACACAAATCTTACAAGGTGTTAGACTCTACATAAATGGTGCATTTAAGAGATCCTAGGCATGGCGTGTCTTAAGTGTTAGGCCATAGGATCCATTCATGAGCCTACAAGTTTGGTTTGCCTATACAATGCCATAGTTCATATGTCATGAGATTCTTTTATCTTTACGGGATAGATTTGAGGTTAGATGGTTTAGACTCCAAAGATCATTTTAAAGCTAATTTTTATTCTAGGAATCCATTTCAGTGGTTCAAGTTCTAGAGTCTTAGGTTCTAAAGAATGGGTTGAGCTTCCAATTTTCTAACTCTAGTAAGATGAGTTCAGACTCTACATTTTCACTTTTAGGCAAGGGCTCATGGGAGCGTCATAAGAGTAATGTGAAGGATGTTTAATAGGTCTCCAAGAAGATGGTTTGATTTGTTTCATCAAGGTATTGACTAACCAATCACCACCAAGGACAACCTCTTCTAGCTCCTCAAGGGTGATTTGAAATTCACATTCGATGTTATCATCTAGATTAAGAATTGTGTGTGAGAAATAACCCCAAACTTTGAGGTCTTATCCACCATCATTGAGCACATTCATTTGTTTGGGAGAGTGCGGGTTGGAATAAAGATCCCAAATTCTCCCCAAAATAGTATTGTGAGTAGGGTTTAGGCTAATCATTGCGTTTTTCCTTGAATGTTTTTGCCCACTCAAAAAATGTAGCCAAATGTTGATTGAATATTCCTCAAGAGGTAGCATAGATGTTTTGGTTATTGATTCCCATTCACTTTCAAATTCATTCATTTGATCTTTTACCATCATATCATAGTCTCTTGGATAAATACTTGGATAAAAGATTCATGTTTCAGGGGTATCAAAGCATAGGCCAAGAATAACAAGGAGGGTATAATTTGAAAAACCAATTCAAGAATTTTTGGAATAATTTACAAAAGCATGATGGGCCTTTTTCCTTTGTTTGTTTGCTTAAATTAGTTTACACAAATTTGTAATTATTTAAAAAAAGGGTAAAAGTGTGTAAAAGTCTATAAACCCAACCGTGAAGGGTACAAACCAATTTTCAAACCTTGAGGGGAAAAGAGAAAATCTTCTTTGGTCTATTGGGAAAATAAAAGAAAAGCTAAAAACCTTTGGGAAAAAGGGAAAAATATTCTTTGTAATTTTGGGTTGTGAGAAAATAAGTATATAGAAATCTTTGAATTAAATCTTATTATTTTAAAAAAAGAGTGGAAGATGCCAAGACCCACAAGAGTGGTCACATCAACTACTAAGGGGAGAAAACTTCAAGGAGATAGATCAAGAGAAATCAACTGGTGTAAAGACCTTTGTGTAAAAGAATACTTTAAGCTTTGGTTTAACACACATCAACTACTATGGTGTAAGATTCCTCCCTCCAGCTTTTGAGTAGTAAAGGTATAAGAACTTCCCCTTCTGTTCTTATAATTATTTCCCTCTCTGAAATAGAAGAAAGATCTTGTTCTACCCTGTTTTGGCCTAGAGCGAGAAAATGTCTAGAGAGAGATAATCCAAAGTTGAGATATCTTTGGATATAAAAATCCTCCTAGTGTCTAAAATGGATTCCCTTGAAATAGAAGTTCAAAATAAACTTTTCGATTTGCATTAAGAATTAATTGAAAATGGTATAAGGGAACTTAGCCTAAGGGTCTACATTTTCAAAAAATTTTGTATTATGGTCCAATTAAGGTTCCAATGGGCCAATTGGATTAATCCAAGTGTTGGAATGAGATGAATCCAAAAGAATAAAAGAAAATACCCAAAAATGAGTAAATTCTCACATAAGATGAAGAATTGACTGAGTACAAGGTTTATTAGTTAGAAATTATGAGATATTACTAAAAAAATGAGATATTTTAGAATAATGATGCATTTTTGACACCTTGGTAAGGAAAGGGGGACTCTTGAGGTAGGCGCCTTTTTCACATGTGTGGAAAGGTTTTTAATTCAAAAACATTGTGATATTTTTATCTCTCCTCTCTCCTGGATCAAACCAAATAAAAAAGGGAGCCAAATTGGTTTAAATCTTGTCCAAATTGAGTCAATTGAACCTGGAAAATTCTAGAACCTAGTTGGACTTGGTTAGTGGCCTCCCTTACCTATAAATAGACCTTTAGTCATTTGTATTTGAATATTGGAGCTATACTATGCCAGTATTATATTAAAATAATCATATTTTCTATTATCCCTTAAATTTTTCTCTCTCTTGGGAGCTTGGAGCTCTCTCTCTCTCTCTCTCTCTCTCTCTCTCTACAACAACTCTTTGAGTTTCTCTTTTCCTCTTGGTGGACCAATTGATTGGTCGGGGGACTTCACTGCAATTAGAGAATCAAGCCAAACTTGGAGGTAATATCAAATTTTTATGTTTTTTTCAATTTTCTCAATAACTTTCTTCTTCTCAACCCCTCTCAAGCTTGAGAAGATTTCTAATGATTGTTTTAATTCAAATCAAGCTTTCCCTTGAAGTCTTAATATTTAATTAAGAGAAAGTTAATCTTTATGCTTAATTGTAATGATTTCTTTAAGTGAATCTCTCTCTCTCTCTTTCTCTCTCAAAAAGAATAGCCATCTTTATGGCTAAATCCCTTGAAAAAGGATGCTTCTCAATGATAGTCTCTTAATTCAAAGCTAAACTCTAGGCTTGATAAGCTAGAGATTAAGAAAATGATATTTTCATGATTTTTTAATATTAAAATAATGGTAAATTCTTTTAGATTGTTTATGAGTAGTTAAAAAATACTCTAATTCATTCTAAATGAGAAATGGATTATCCTAACAATTTGGAAAAAGACGAATGTTGAAATTATCTTAATCTACTGAGATAATCATAATTACGGTTAAAATTATGATTTAAATTCATAGTTTGATTTTAAGCATAAAAGAGGAACTACTATCATATTTTCATTACAAGCTTTTATTCTTTTGAAAAAAATTTGAGAATTATCAGTAATAGCAGGCAAAGCTATGGCAAAAATTTCAAAAAATAATACATATCTTATTTTTATGCATAATGCTAAAAGAGGACTTCCTACCATATTCTAGGAATGGACATCCTATGCAAAAAGAATGATTTTCATCATATTCATGAGAAATAATTTATTGTAATTATTCATAATTAATTGACTATGAGAAAAGAGAAATTTTTGGTAAATTTATTTTTATGCAAAAAGAGGAATTCCCATGATATTTGAGATCGAAGTAATTAAATGGTAAAAGAATAATTTTTGGTAAATTTAATTTTATGCAAAAAGAGAAATTCCCATGATATTTGAGATCCAAGTAATTAAATGATAAAAGAGGATTTTTGGCATAATTCAAATTATGAGTATTTATCAAAAGTGAAATTTTGAGCATTATTAATTTTATTGGAAAATATGGGTAGAATTGATTTTTGTAAATCCCATGAATCTTTTACTCGAAAAGAAAAATATTGAATATATTTTACTTGAGAAATTTGAGAAAGAATATGAAAATATCCATCGAGAAAACTTGGATAATTCTTATTCAAAAAAGATAATCTGGAATCCCTGGGAGGATCAAGGATCCAATGAGTAAATTTAGTTCTCATTAATGAAGCTTAAGGAATGAAAATACAATATGTGAATGCTCTTTCTGAGTTTTTACTATTCAATTCTGATAAGGTTTATTTTCCCTTTTTAAACCTTCAACAACACTCTGATACGTAGATTCAATGGGATCGAGAAAAAGTACCTTTAACTAGGCCAAGAAATTGGAAGAAACTTAGAAAAGTCCTATAAGTATATCGAAAGTAGAAAACGATACTAAAAGTGGATGTGATAAGATGTGATGTGGATCTGAATGAATGTAAATAAATGTGATGGGATGTAAATGGATGCGATGTGATTAGATGAGATGTGAATGTGACAAGAGGAGATGCAAATGTGATGTGATGAGATGTGAATGTGATAAGAGGAGATGTGAATTCGACGTGATAAGATGTGAATGTGATCTGAGGAGATGTGAGTGGATGTGATGAGATGTGGATGAGATGTGATGTGATGTAAATAGATGTCGATGTGAAAGTGATGGATGTGAATGAGATGTGATGATATGTGAATGGGTGTGATGTGATTGTAAATGGATGAGAATGAGTTGTCAAGTGATAGTTGTGCATGTGAATGAATGGATGGATGTGGGGGTGGTTGCAAGATCAGGGTGCCCAGTTTTGTCCACTCCGGCACCCTGTAAACAGTAAAAAAACAGGCATTTGTTTACCTTTAGTGGCTAATCTCTCCTAGTAAATGAAGGAATTTCGTTTCAAGTTCTTTTGTTGGAACATCATATTCAAAGTTGGAAATATAGTTGCATAATTTGATTAAGCATTAGATAGTCAAAAGTCCTCATTTTCTAGGTACAAAGTCAATGTATACACCATGTCCCAAATTTGAATTGATTCCATAAAATGCTAATATCTTTTACATATAAACTCATATGAGATTCCCACTTTGTACCTTAGATCTTCACATAATATGGAGCTTAACTTGATTTTTCGAGAAAATTTTAAGATATTTGTCTATTTTCTCTAAGTATTTCAAGGTCTTTAAAGTGTTATTATATACGCCACTTTTTGTACCCATAATAGATGCCACTTAAAATCCTCAATCTTGTAGATCAAAAGAGTGGGTAGATACTGAGACATTAGTAGAATGTGATGGTTAGTAAAAATTACAAATCCAATGGTTGGATTTTTAATGATCTCTTTTTCAAAATTCTTCCAGACTATCAGAAGGCCTGCAAATGTTAATAATCTAATTAGTAAAATTACATTTTTAATGTGAATCATCTAAAACCTATAGGGACTAGTGTACTTGTAATGGTGCATCTATGGAAAAATAAATTGGATCACTCTAAGTATGGAAAGATCATTTGTTTATCATTTCATCATATTTTTGATTAATTTTGATTAATTAGACTAATTTATATTAATTTAAGTTATATTGGGTTAATTTAAGGGATATTCATTCCATCTATATCACATCACATTCATTCCATCCACATCCATCCATTCATTCACATTCACATCTATCCACGGGTTGTTGCAAGATCAGGGTGTCCAGTCTTATCCAGTTTATGCTGGACTGGGACAATGCTTGGAGAGCGAATTTTGGCAAGCAAGGTACTTAAAATGAGATCAAGCAAATAATAGAAAATACGCTTGTGATGTGATATGGATAGATGCAGATGGAATGTATGTGATGTGATGTGGATGCAATGAATGTGATGGATGTGAATGGGTGTGATGAGATATGAATGGATGTGATGAGATGTGAGTGGATGTGATGAGATGTGAATGGATGCGATGAGATGTGAATGGATGTGAATGAGATGTGGTGTGGTGAGATGCGGTGAGATGTGAATGTGATGTAATAAGATGGGAATGGATGTGATGTGATGTGAATGGATGTGATGTGGATCTAGGTAGATGTGAATGAATGTGATGTGATGTGAATGGATGTGATGTGGATCTGGTTAGGTGTGAATGAATGTGATGTGGATCTGGTTAGGTGTGAATGGATGTGATGTGATGTGAATATGATATGATGAGATGTAAATGGATGTGAATGTGATGTGATGAGATGTGAATGGATGAGATGTGATGTGGATGGATGTGATGTGATGCGATGTGGATCTGAATGAATATAAATGGATGTGATGTAATGTGAATGGATGGATGAGATGTAAGGTGGATGAATGTGATGTGATGTGGATCTAGGTAGATGTGAATGCATGAGATGCGATGTGGATCGGGGTAGATGTGAATGGATGAGATGTGATGTGGATATGGGTAGATGTGAATAGATGAGATGTGATGAGGATGGATGTGACATGATGTGATGAAGATTTGAATAGATGTAAATGGATGTGATGAGATGTGATGTGATGTGATGAGATGTAATATGATGTGATTGGATGAGAATGGATGAAGGATGATGGGAATAGATATGACTAGATGTGGAAGGAGCAAAGTGAATTGATTTAGAAGAATGTGGAATAACAAGAAATGACGTGGAACAATGTGGAAAGATGAGAGTTCGTTAGAAACTATATTTATGACCTATTTTTAAATGACTATTTTATGTCAAGAATGATGGGGAAGCATTTTGACCATCTTGTGAACGAGGTCGTGGAGACCTAAGTGTTAAAGTTGCAACAACTGAGACGGAGAGTCAATGGAGGACGTCTCGCGTAGCAAGGTTGGTCGAGGTCTTGACCAGCCTCGGTTCAATTTAAATGGTGAGCTTTCAGTATGGTGGATGAGGGACCAAGGAAGCAGCCTATGAGTGAAGCATTAGGTGATCTGCGAAGGAGCCTAGAGGGTACTACCATATGGTGCTCAGGCTCAGGGTCATTGCCCGAAGATACCCACGCGTGCGTCGGGGAAGAAAATGGAACAAGGAGTTAGAGTTGTTTCTGAACTCGGGTATGGATCTGGTTGATTGGCCTTGCTGGTCCTCAACGGATGAGTCCATGGCTCTTTTATATGGATCTATCGGTTGATCTTGCTGATCTTCAATGGAGATTCCATCTGGATTTTCTTATGTGATTATATTACTGAGTACTATGAGCTAGGAACTATTGAAAAGGCCCCTGAGTGAATAGGTGGTGAGCGTTCTGGTTGCCAATGATGCCATAGGTACACCGATGAAGGAATGATTGGAAATTAGAATTCAAGCTAGATATTTTGGAGGATTATGATCAGTGATACTATGGTTTCATTAAAAGATTGTTTTAAAGATAGTTGAATCTGTGAAACAGGCGATTTCATATTAGATGTGTAAGTGGTGTGACTATCTTGAAGTTTGCTTGAAGCGTCGGCTAGGGGGCCTGGGAACTCTTTTCCCTGGTACCCGCCGGTGCAAAACATAACCAAATTTCTAAATGGATCCTATCACTACAGTTGGTTGGGCGGTTGGCTAACCCATGGGATTGGATGGGGTAGGCTGGATTGATGGATCCCTAAAATGAGACTCAATTCTATTAAGTTACGATAGTTGAAGTAAATCCCGGACAGCCCTTATGCTATGGAAAAGAATCAACGGTTGTGCCTCTTGATGAGGAAAAAAGTGTTGGACTCTATGATCCAAGTGCAAGTCTCTTCCTTGATCTAACCATGAGATTTATGGGGTTCGATCGGATTAGTTTGGTTAGTGATGACCTTGACTACGTCAGAATAAAATATCCTGGAGGAATCGCCTATGTCTGCTGGGCGAGAGAAGTTTTTCCGGGTTTGGTTTTGGAAGAACCGAGGGATTAGTCTCTTGTGCGGATATCCGTGGGCGAGGCCCCGATTGGGAGACTCTGCTCTGCGCAAGAAGTGCTACTTCCGCTGCTAGCACCCTAGATTTCGTTGCCCGGAGGGGGCAGGGATCTTTCATAAGGGGAGAAAACTTCAAGGAGATAGATCAAGAAAAATCCAACGGCTAATAGTAAAGGGTGTAAAAACCTTTGTGTAAAAGAATACTTTAAGCTTTGATTTAAAGTATAGTCATAATTTTTGAAGCTCTGCATAAGGGTCAAAGCATGTATTGGTGGTACCAAAAAGGAGTGTCTTGGACATTCCTTTTCATGTAGTGAATTTGGGAGGAAACAATGGAAATAAAGAAAAGAAAAAACTGTTGTCTACAAATAATTGCAACTACGTGTCCACGACCTCCTTTGGTAATGACCATATTTCACTCTCCCTCCCTCCTTCTCTCTCTCTCTCTCTCTCTCTCTCTCTCTCTCTCTCTCACACACACACACACACACACACACACACACACACACATAGAGACAAGAAAACTTCCATCGTTATGTGTCTCTCTCTCTCTCTCTCTCTCTCTCTCTCTCTCTCTCTCTATCTATCTATCTCTCTCTCTCTCTCTCTCTCTCGCGTGCAGATTCAAGACAAACAGTCAACTTCCTTCCTTATGCATATGTATCCCATGTGTAACAACCTGATGCCTATATGCCATTCATTGTTGTTGGCCTAGCTCCTGAATGAGGCATCATCATTTACCATAGCTCAAGCATTTAGAAGATCTCTCCGAATATTCAGCTAGTTCCTAGTACTGAGAGTCTTTGAGCTACGGTTAGTGACATCCATTTGTTACACTATACCAAAGACTTAGCTAAGTGTATGCAGTCACAAAGTTAAGAGGTTTCAACAGAATGGAGAGACGTCGGTTCTAGGATACTGATGTGTAGAGATGTAAACACATTGGAGCTAAAGACTGAGCTAGGTACTTAGCTGATGAGATGTCAATAGCCTTAATTTTGCATTTGCATCATGATTGCTTCATGCCATTAATGGATGGTTATTTTTTGTAGGTTTTACCAATGCCACCATGGGTCCACGTGTGAGCACTGCAGCACAAATTCCACAAGATCTCATACCAAGTATGAGAGATTACTGGGCTGCAAAGAAGAGAGAATAGAGAAATAGGGCAAATGATATGGAAAGGATGAGAGAAAATGACCAGGTTGATGAAATCCAATGAAAGAAGATTTGTAGAGCTGTGGCCAAGTGCTGGCGCAAGGACTTACAGTGGAAATTAAAGCATAGATTCTTGGGCAACTCCTCCTACATCCAACATCTGTGGGCTACGACCACCACACCAATGGAACTAGAGAGATTAATTTTCTCCAACATTTGCAAAACCTTGTCCGAAGTGAAGGTGCCTCACTCGAGTAATGAGTTGTTTTTCGAAAGGGCAACTGTGATGGCCTGTATCAATGCTAATGATGTGGAGGATGCAAAGCTCTTGAGTAGCAAAACAATTGCCAAGGCATTGGGAATACATAGGAGGAGCATCATTTTTGCCAATTCACGCTTGCAGTGTGAGGATGACAATGGACTCTTCCCCTTGTTTACATGCCAACGATAGGTGCATCATACTACCAGTATCACACCTGAGATTAAAGACCTTGTATTTGACTTATGGCAACAGAGACCCGTGTCTCCCCAAACAAAAAAGATACATGTTGAAAGAGGATTGGTAGAAAGGATTTTGTGATACATCTAGTGAATCTACTTGACTTGCCTTAGGTATGCAATCTATCCTTAAATGGGCTCTTAGTTACCTCTGAAATCCTCTCAAACACTTTGCTAAGGTGGCATTGTGTTTTACTTTTCACTTTGCAAGGCTCGTACAACTTTCTCATCCATTTTTTTCTCCCATTTAAGCACTTAAAGCACTTTTTGGAGTTCTTTTAAGTATGCGTGGGAAGTCTCAAGTACACTTAGTAGCTCTTGAGGTCTTTACAAGTACTCTCACGCACTTCTAAGAACTTTCTAGAGTGCTCTTATTCTAAAGGACTTCTATGTACTTCCTGAAGTCCTACCTAGTACCCCTAAGAACCCTCAATCAATGTCTAAAGCCCTTCTAAGTACTCTGAAGCACTCCTAACCACTATCTAGAGTGCTCATAGGAACTCTTTGGACTAATTTGGAGTGGTCTTAGCCACTCCCAAGCACTTTTTAAAGTGTTGTCAAGTGCTTCTTGGAATTCTTTCTAGCGGTCTCAGAGGCACTCCCAAGCACTTTGTGAAGTACTCTTAGGTATTTTCTAAAGTACTCCAAACTACTCTCAGGTACTCACAAGTAATCTTAGATACTTTCTAAATAACTTCCAAGTACTCTTAGGTACTTTCTAAACTATATTACTTTCAAGTACTGTTAGGTTCATTCTAGAGTACTTACAAATACTCTTAGGTACTTTCTAAAGTTCTTCCAAATACTCTGAAAAACTCCGAAGCACTTTTTGGAGTACTCTTAGGTACTTTTTGGATTACTTTCAAAAGGTATCAAACAAGCACTTTCAAGAGTGCTTTCAAGTGGGCTCAAGAGTGCTTTCAAGTGGGCTCAAGCACTCCCAAGCACTTTCTGGAAGTACTCTTAGCTTCTTTCTAAAGCACTTTCTAGCACTCCCAGGCACTCCCAAGCACACTCTAGGGTACTCTTAGGTAATATCCGGAGTGATCTTAAATGTAAGTTGTAATTGCAATTGCCAACAACTCTTGTATTTTGATCTCTTTGTTTTAACTATAAATTTACATGGTGTCTTGGCACAGGTCGAATCTTATAGAAGATTTCAATACAAACATCCTGACGTGAAGATTTCCCTTAGATGCTTTGAGGGTTTATTTTGTGTGTAAATTGAAGGACCAAAATACTTGTTGCTGTGAGTATCATGTGTAGGTTGTGTATCTTAAAGACGCCTTCAATCAAATGTGGCAAGGGAAGTTTGGACAACATGGATTGGCTTGCAACTATAATTGTAAAATCTACGTTCCCGAAATAGGTGGTATTATATGTGTAGCAGCAAAATCCACATTTCACAGCCCGTCAACTCTTTGGGAGTCCCTACTTGTACAAGACCAGAGAATTCGGTGTTCCACTCAAAGAGATGCTTGTTTTTAGGAATGTGTGGTTAATGTGGTATATGCTTCAGAGGAGCATGATGACAAATACTTGGTAATTGTCAAGATTTTTGTTGATATGGAGACACAAGAAGTGGATGACGAGGGCCACACAAAAAAAGAAAGGAGCTTGTAGTTCAACAAGTTTCATTTATTTGTTCAAGGACAAGCTAACCACTTTTATCAAACATAACTATATTTACAGATGGCAAGCTGACCAATTCAAAGATTGTTTATAAAAGTTCCCAGATGATGTGGTGGTCTTGGTGGACTTTGCAAAAAATTACACTTTTAAAGTGTAGAATGAGATCCAATCAATGCATTGGTATTCAAACCAGGTGACCATCTTGGTTCACATCTCTTATGTGCACTCGACGATGGGCGATATCAAAAAGACCACCCATTTCTATATCTCTGATGACAAGGTCCATGACACCTTGTTTGTGGAGGACTGTTTTCTTCTACATAATAGGTGGTTGAAAGAACAGAGCAGCACTGTTTTCTTCTACATAATAGGTGGTTGAAAGAACAGAACAGCAATCTAAAGTGGCATTTGGTGTGGTCTGATGGTGCGGCATCGCAATTTAAAGCAAGGCATCTGTTCTACTTTGTTTACGAGGTACTTTGAACTCATTGGTCTTGAGATGATGCATAACTATTTTGGATCAGGACATGGCTAGGGTGAGCAAGATGGGGCTGGAGCAGTAATCAAGAGAATGCTAACAAGTGAGCAGTTGAAGCCAGATGGATGGAAATTAGACAATGCAGCAAGTGTGGTGGAATTTCTCAATACAATGAGCAATAGTGGAAATCACATGTCATCCATGAAAGGAGTGGACCGAATATTTCGGGAAATCAAGGTTGGTGATGTACAAAGAGATATACATTGGGATTGCATGCGTGTGAGTGGATCACGTTCTTTGAATTGTGTGAATGGTTACTCAAGTATAGATAGGCATGCATTGAGATGTAGAAACTTGTCTTGTTTTTGTGATGCTTGTGTGCAATGTCAGTGGAGAAGATGCCAAAACAAAGAATATGTGGAAATGTGGCAGTACTTGAGGATAAACCCAAAGAACATTATGAAGATGCCGATGATGTTTCAAGCGATGATGGTGGTGCTGATGTGCCTATGTATGTTGGTCAACACGATGATCTGAACGATGCCTTATGTATATGGCATAACTTTGTAGTCAATGCCGAGGACTTCTACATTCTAAAGTGCTCTACACCAAAGCAGTTGTTGACAACTATGACCGAGAAGGATGCATGGCACAATCGCATCAAAAAGGACTCCTTTGTGGTTGAAGGGCATTTCTATGATAGAGAGTAGGGTCATAGTGATCTATACATCCTACTTGACAATCGCATCAAAAAGGACTCCTTTACGGTTGAAGGGCATTTCTATGATAGAGAGTAGGGTCATAGTGTCTATACATCCTACTTGACAATAAACCTCCTGCCATACTTTACTGACACTTGATTAGATGCCTTAAGTTTCCCTTTTATCCTGTGGAGGGTGAGCCAATGGTATACAGATATACGAGGACATATACAAAAACATGCCTTTTGAAGACATGCCATAGATGTAATCTACCTTCTATCTATGTAAGGGATTAGATAATTAATTGCATGTGCTTATTAAGTTTGCTTGTCATCAACATAGTAAGTTTACTTATCATCAGCGCAAGAAGTTTACTACAAAATCAGTTGTATCGTAATTAATAAGAAGCAAACAACAAGATCCACCCACCGAAGAGATCTCAACCACGTATGGAAGTTAGTAAAGAAAATGAATACAAATTTCAGCGACTAAGTGCTGTAGAGCACTACATCCATGTACAATAAAAGTATAAGCCAATATAGGGGAGCTGACTTTACATAGCACTTGGTCTACCACATTATCACCCTCTAACAACTCCCTTGCGCATCCACTCTCCATAGGACAATACGTGAGCTCCAGAGCATAAGCGTTCTTCTATGTAGTGCATCGCTCAAACCTGATCAAGTTGTGATCTTGCATTGAAAACATCCTCTTCCGCAAGAGCCTTGAACTCAGTTGACTCCACCCAATTGTGCACAAAATTGAAAACATCCCTTCTTAGAAAATTCATCCACTCTGACTCTGACTCTTTGTGCTTCTCAAGAGTAGCAAGATAACGTATGTTCCATCCTAGTTTGTATAGCACTTGTAGTGGCTAATCATCCATCACCAGTGGTCTCTAGTAACAAAACCCAGAATCTCCTCAAGGTCTTGAAAAAAATGGGTTTTCCCCTGTACTCAAAGGAAGCAACCCCACATATTTCTTGGCCCACCCACCCAGCCAACCTGTCCTTTACAGCTGGCAAACACAAATCAATCCTTCTTAGCAAGTTTTCCAGCTTGTAGCACAACTCCATATGGACACCTTTACTATTTGGCTCGTAGCCAAGATGAAGAATGTGGCATCCTTCCTCACATAGTGTGAACCACATTGGAGTCCTTCACAACATCGAAATTCGCATATGATAAGTCGAGAGGCTCTTTGCTTTTTCAAATGCCATGGGTGACCATTAAAACACCGTGCAATCCAAGATCAATGCAGTAAGATCTGGCTTTCCTACATTTCCTGCTGCAAGTTTCTTAGGTTGAGGTTTAGGTAGCACCCTTTCGATATGCACATGTTCTTAGTTTTCATCAGCTGCGTCCTTCAACCTGTCCAGGTGCACCCTTATGCTTCTTCTTACGTTACATAGCAATGTCAAAAAAGGGTCTCTTCCACTTGAGCATCGTCTTTGTCCTTCGATGCACTTGTAGTTTCCACATGTCCAGGGGCATTTTCCTACATGACAACACAATCAAATTTTCAGCATGTTATCATTCTACATCAATGTCGCTGAGGTGTTCAGCATATACCTTTATGCTGTTGTTCGTGACCCACTTCTGCAGTCTTGTCAACCTCTTCATCCACTTTGAGTATCTCAGGTCCACTTAGTAGTTCATGGATAAACTTAGATGTGGTTTTCGATTCCTCATGAGGATTTTCATTTGCATTTATGCATATGGCACAAATCAAAGGACGTGTGCACATAAGTCACATGACATACCAATTCATTGTAACTTTGTAGAGGCAAAGAATAGCAATACAAAACTCACCCTCAACAACCACATATAGGCGCCCAACAGCCTAGCACTTTGCAATTTCAAGAATCTCCTCCCTCCACTTGCTGTGGGCGCACGTCGATTTTGTCATACACAGTACCGAAAAGCAAAAAGGGTGGTACTTGTGTCTACATGCCATAATGAAAAGTCCTACCATGTGGTCACTTGACAAGGGTTCCCCACACGTGGCACAGTCACTAGCAACGCAGACAAACTTGTAAATAGATGCGCTTCTCGCAACGGTGGGTGAGGGTACCAAGAGAG
The DNA here is from genome assembly GCF_041138505.1 of Cibotium barometz. Classification (NCBI taxonomy): domain Eukaryota; kingdom Viridiplantae; phylum Streptophyta; class Polypodiopsida; order Cyatheales; family Cibotiaceae; genus Cibotium; species Cibotium barometz. The sequence goes on along the minus strand of NC_141056.1, from coordinate 41,132,378 downwards.
CCCTCCCCTCACATTGTATGAACTGAATTGTTGCCGTTCCAACAAATACATTGTGGTTTGACAATTTCTCAACTTTAGATTCTACAAGATCATGTTTTTTATGTCATACCAAAAACCAACCGAAGTTACATAGATTAAGGAAGAGAGCAATATAAGTGGGAGATAATTTACGACATAACACAAATTATGACTTGCAGAATATTAAAAAACACTTGAAGAGTGCTTGAAAACTGCATGTAGAGTACCAAAATGCACTTCGAGCACTTGGAGTACTTGAAAAGTACTCCAAAATTCTTGAGTAGTGCTTAGAAAGTGCTCAAAAATACTAGAGAGAACTTTTGAGAGTGCTTGCCAATACCAAAAAACAGTTGGAGTGCCAAAAGGCACCAAAAAAGTGCTTGCCATACCATAAACACTTGAAGGACTTTAAAGTACCAGAAAGTACTTAAGAGTAACAGAAAGTACTTTATAGGACTTTACTACTTCAAAGAACTTTACCACTTTAAAGTAGTGAAGTACTTTAATGTAATTTAAAGTGGTGAAGTACTTTATAGTACTTTAAAGTGGTCAAGTACTTTAAAGTATTAAAGTCCTTAAAAGTACTTTAAAGAACTTCACTACTTTAAAGTGCTTGCAATATAAACATTAGGCTTGGGAAACCACCAAGCACTCTGAAAAGTGCTTGTGAATCTCCCAAAAAGAACTTCAGGCACTTGACAACATCTTCAGTGCTTGCCTCCAATGAGTACACGTCCTTCTTTAGCTGCACCACATCTTCATTCACACCAACTCTGGAAAGCAGTCTGAACCGCACTTATTTTTGCCTCCATCTTCAGCACCCCTGCTTCATCAGGGTTTGCCATTTCCTTCATTTCTACCAATTGTGTGCTAAGTTGCTCGAGCTTGCTGTGTAGTCCGTTGTACGCAGAAAACAATCCTTCAGTGTGCATCCACTTGTCCCTCTTCTATTGTAGTTCACCTTTGACCTGAGCAAGCTTTTCTTTCTCTCTGCATCTGCACTGGCATTGACTTTTTTTACCAACCCCTCTACCAATTTCATGTATAGGGGGTTGTCAGTCCCATTGCAGAGCCTTGTCATTGTTGTTGACATTGTATGTATAGATGTTACACCATCCAAGAGTGACGGTTCTCTGCATGGCCCGTAATTGAAATTTGTTTAGCTTTCGTTGAAGCCCTTCTTCATTAGGAATTTTTTGGACCCAAAAAGGGCCTCCTAAGGATTCCTAATTTTAAGGGATTAGAGCTTAAAAAGCTGGGCTTAAGGGAGACAAAGGCTATGATGACCCCTATTTTTTGCCTTGCCACATCAGCCATACCCCCCTAGTTTCACTTTTTAAAGGGAATATTCTCATACTCTCTCTCTTACTTTTTGACTTTTCTCATACTTTCTCTCTTACTTTTTGAATTTTTTATCTTCACTCTCTACAAATTGAATCTTTCTTGTCAGTTTGAAATCTCCTTTCTCATTAACTCCCACCAAATCTCCCTTCCACAAAAGTGAAAATTTTTTATTTTTTATTTTTTTACATTTTGAGGTGGAAAAAACACCACCCAACCAATATATATGATGAAAATAAATTTTCCCCTCCAAAAAGCTTGTAATTCAAGGGTCACATTAGAAGCTTGTCAGGAGCCAGTACATCCATAACTAACTGTCAGGTCCCCACAACCCCATAAACATAACTAACGGTCAGGAACCACTACATCCATAAGATCTCAAAATTGTGGGGACCCCAAAAATTATTATTTTTTAATTTTTCTCATAAATGTAATTTATTGATGAAAAACTCCATGTTAGTATGTTTGTATATCAAAAATATCATTTTCTACTTAGAAAAACGGATTTGTGTTAAACCTGCAAACAGCAAAGTTTTAACAGTCTCTCTCTCTCACTCTCACTCTTTGTCTCTCTCTGTCTCTCTCTCTGTCTCTCTCTCTCTCTATGAGTATCTCTCTGCTTAGCTATGGAGCCTTTGCAAGTTGTGTGTGTAGCCCTTTGTGAAGCTAGAAAACGGAAGCTTGATTTACACATTCGTATTCCTGAAGAGTATGACAGCTCTAAAAAAACCCATCCTACTGATGCACAATCTTCCAAGCTCGTAGGATAGCTAAGGAGAAAAATGTAGATCTTTGGGTGAATGGGCATCCCTATCCGGTGTACCCTCCATTAAGAGCAAACCCATATTTGTTAGTGGGGAGCCAAGTATTGCTCCATGTATGCAATCTGTGTCTCATAATGTTGGGACGCAAGGGCGAGCGACTTTTCAAAGTCGACTTCACGAGAGAACATGACAAAGAGCAGCTCGCTCTTGCCCGCCCACGGGGTGGTGGAGAGGAACTCACAGAAGTTGTCAAAGTGGGTAGCCATGTGAATGCAAAGAGATAGTGTGAGCTCGTGCTTGGTTTCTATCACGTGAAAATGAGAAAGAAGGCACCTTTGGCTATTTATAGTTAAAATTTAAAGTTTGGCCTTTTCACACTAGACTGCTAGACAAAAAATTTACAGTTTGTAAAAATATTAAGATTTTAATTAAATAAAGATTGGTTAAAAAAGAGCCTGCTACAAAATTACAAGCATGTCATCTAATCTAAAATTGTTGTAATGTCTTCATTTTTTGCCCCTCTTGTGACATTTACGTCATGTTGATCTCCATCTCCTTGTTGACTTGAAAGCTTGTCATTGCCTTCACCTCAATCCTGAAACTCTTGCCTCCTCATGTGCATCAAAACAAAGGCTATTTTCCCATATACTCAGTTCATCTTCAAGCTCTTCCACATGCCTACTATGTGTTGGTAGGGCTATGCAACTTGCCACCACTGAAAATTCAAGGCCCCCATTTGCCATGATTCTGAGACCATGGTTGTCCCCTCCTTACGCTTCCCAATCTGTAAAAATATAAAAAGTGGCACGATAACCAGAAAGTGTAAGGGCTAATTCTAGACATGTAGTGGAATCACATATACCTTTCTTCTCATCAACTTAAAACTTAACTTTTCCACATTGTGAAAGCCCATAATGCTAAAGTGTTGACGCAGGTCCGCTAGGCTCCAATGCTGGCTTGTCGCACAGTGAAGGAGATTCTCCAACGATATAGAACAGAGTTCCGTGTGCACGGGATTGCCCTTGAAGCATTGCAAGAAGCCTTCGAGGCTTACCTTGTTGGGCTTTTTGAAGACACCAACCTCCTTCTTGCAATACATGCAAAGAGGATTACCATATCTGCCAAGGACATGCAACTAGCTCGGCACATTCGAGGTGAGTGAGACACGATCTAGAGATCTTAGATGTTAACCTTTTTTTTGAAGCAACTCTTTTGTTTCAAACCCCCCTTTGTAACAAGCCTATCTAGCTTTCATTTGTAACCTTCTGATAATTAAAATTTTAAGTTTCTCTTACAATGTCTCGGTGTCATCATGTTTGTTTAACATGGAGTCTGAGGAAGTTGTGCTAGAACAATGCGAATTTGGCCTCTGCAACGGTGGTGTAGGGTAAAAATTTGCACTGTTCTGGCACTTCTCCCCTAGCCACTCAAGATCATTTTTGATACATTTATAATGAAGTTGAGTACACTAATTGTGAGAAACACTAGTATATAAGATAAAAACACCTTTAATGAACTTCTCCCCTAGCCACTCTCAGGATCATTTTTGATGCATTTATAATGAAGTTGAGCATACTAATTGTGAGAAACAGTAGTTTATAAGATAAAAACACCTTTAATAATGTATAAAAATATAGTGTTTATCATCCAATGCATCAGAATTTCTCCTAGAGGACTGGGGAAGCTATGCCAGAACAGTACGAATTTAGGCTCTGCAGTGGTGGTATAAGCTCAAAATTCACACTGTTCTGGCACTACTCCCCTAGCCACTCACGATCATTTCTGATGCATTTATAATGAAGTTGAGCACACTGATTGTCAGAAATAGTAGTTTATAAGATAAAAACACCTTTAATCATGTGTAAAAATATAGTGTTTATCATCCAATGCATCAGAATTGCGCCTGGAGGACTATGGAAGCTATGCCAAAACAGTGCGAATTTAGGCTCTGCAGCGGTAGTGCAGGCTCAAAATTTGCACTATTCTGGCACTGCTCCCCCAGCCACTCAGGATCATTTCTGATGCATTTATAATGAAGTTGAGCACACTAATTGTTGTGAGAAACAGTAGTTTATAAGATAAAAACATCTTTAATCATGTGTAAAAATATAGTGTTTATCATCCAATGCATCAGAATTGCTCCTGGAGGACTATGGAAGCTATGCCAGCACAGTGTGAATTTAGGCTCTACAGCGGCGGTGCAGGCTCAAAATTCACACTATTCTGGCACTGCTTTCCCAGCCACGCATGATCATGTCTGATGCATTTATAATAAAGTTGAGCACACTAATTGTGAGAAATAGTAGTTTATAAGATAAAAACACCTTTAATCATGTGTAAAAATATAGTGTTTATCATCCAATGCATCAGAATTGCTCTTGGAGGACTGGGGAAGCTATGCCAAAACAGTGCGAATTTAGGCTCTGCAGCAGCAGTGCAGGCTCAAAATTCGCATTGTTCTATGCAAAACTTTGTATGCTCTTTATGACCATTACTAGTGAGCTATAACCTACTGCTGTGTAGGTTGTCGGGGTAGTAGACAGCCTGTTTAATCAGCTCATTTCCAGCTCCATAAGGCATAATTGCTCCAACAAATCATGTAGCCTCCTTCTCAGGTGTATGCATCAACCAATTGCTAAGGCAATTTTGGGATTTATCAAGCACACAAGTAGTATTTGACCTCCTCGCATCAAAAATATGTGAAAAACTCTGTTTTCTATTGTAGATTTGTGCCGCCTACTCCTGAGGGTTTTTGGACTAATTAAAGTGTCAATTGATGGTGTATATGAGTGCCTAACACACTAAGGCATGTGTGTAACCCATCAATGGTATGATTTTTTGCCAAAAACTTGGTTTAATTTCATCAAAAATTGACCTCTTTTTCTCTGTTTTGTGAGGGCTTCAAAACCAGTGATTTTCAATCACATATATGCATCATATTTGCTCCAAAATCAGTGTAAGGCTTGCACATGAGTTGCCAATACATTCATCCTTGTCACATACATGTTTCTTTACCAAATTTGCACCTATTTTCACCATACATCACCGCTTCCAAGCTCCAATGGAAAGCTTCCAAAAAACTAGAATTTTCCTTTGCTTTGGGCAACCCTAATTTGCTTTGTTTCTGCTTGAATCACCTGCAATCCACTCAAGGGTGTTTAGTAGACCTTACCCGGTAGGCCAAGCTCTTAGATCTGATAGAAATCGGTGTGCTCCAAGCTTCACAGCATCAATGGCAAGCTTCACAGCTTTTCTTCATAGCTTCTTCTCCCTCTTCTCTCACTCACTCATAAACCCTAATAGAGAGCACCAGGCTCTAATACCATGTTGAAAAACAGGTAGAGGGAGAGGAGACACACACACAGGAGTAAACCCTAATGTATATTACAAACCCTGTAAGATCCCTGTTCCCACCGAGCAATGGATTCGGGTACTGGCAGCGGAAGTAGCACTTCTCGCGCGGGACAGGGGTCCCACACTCGGGGCCTCGCCCACGGATATCCGGATAAGAGACTAATCCGTCGGTTGTTCCAAAACCGAACCCGAAAAAAAACTTCCTTTACCGGAAAGCACGGGCGATTCCACCAGGATAACTTTTTACTCTAACGTAGTCAAGATCATTTCTGATCGAGATGATCCGATTACATCTATAAGATACTTAGTCAGTTCAAGGAAGAAACTTGCACTTGGATCATTGGGATCAACGCTTTTTTCCCCATTCAAGAGGCACAGCCGTTGATTCCTATCCATAGAACAGTTTCTGTCCGGGATTTATTTTTATTTTTTTTCTATCGTAAAAACAAAAGTTGGAGTCTCGATTTACGGATCCATCAGTCCAGCCTAACCCCATCCAGTCCCATGGGTTAGCCAACCGCCCAACCACTGTAGTGATGGGATCCAATTAAGAATTTGGTTAGGTTTTGTCCCGGGTACCAAGGAAAAGAGTTCCAAGGCCCCCTAGCCGGATGTTCATGCAAAATAAAACTAGTCACACCACTCACACACCCAATATGAAATTGCCTTTTTTCAACCAGATTCAACCAATTTAAAACAATCCTTTAATAAAACCATAGTATCATTGATCACCATCTTCCAATTTATCCAATTGATTCTTAATTTCCCATCATTCCTTCATCAGAGTATCTATGGCATCATTGGCAACTAGAACGCTCAGTAGCCGTTTCGATAGTTCCTAGCCCATAATACTTGGCAATATAATCACTTAACAAGATGGACTCTCGTTGAAGATCAGCAAGATCAACCAACAGATCCATATAAAGAGCCATGGACTCATCCATTGAAGACCAGCAAGGTCAATCAACCAGATCCATGCCCGATTTCAGAAAACAACTCCAACTCTGTTCCAATATCTTCCTCGACGCACGCGTGGGTATCCTAGGCGACCCAGAGCCCGAGCACCGTATGGTCAGCACCCTCTAGGATCCTTCGCAGGTAACCTAGCGCTTCACGCATAGGCCGCTTCCTTGGCCCCTCATCCACCGTACCGGAAGCTCACCATTTTAATCGCACCGAGGCTGGTCAAGACCTCGGCCGACCTTGCTACGCGAGACGTCCTTCATTGACTCCCCGTCAGCAGTTGCAACTTTACCATCACGACTTTAATCACAAGACGGTCAAAATGCTCCCCCCAGCATTCTTGACATAAAACAATCATTTACAAACAGCATTTACAAACAGTATTTACAAACAGTTTACAACACAATTTCTATTTTAACTTTCATTTTTCCACATTATCCTTCATCAATCTACATTACTTATTCCATATTCCATTTATATGTATACTCATCCCATCACATCATTTCTATCTCATCACTTCAGATTCCCTCACATCGCATATCGTATATTCACATCCATACATCCACATCTATATGTGTATATTCACATCTACATGCATACATCTACATCTCTATGCATACATCCACATCCACATTCACATTCACCTCCATACATCTACATCTACATGCATACATCCACATCTCCATTCACATCTACATCTATACATCTACATCTACATGCATCCATCCACCTCCACATCCACATCTACATCTATACATCTACATCTACATGCATACATCCACATCTCCATTCCCATCTACATCTATACATCTACATCTACATGCATCCATCTACCTCCACATCCACATCTACATCTATACATCTACATCTACATGTATACATCCACCTCCACATCCACATCTATACATCTACATCTACATGCATACATCCTCATCTCCATTCACATCTACATCTATACATCTACATCTACATGTATACATCCACATCCACATCTATACATCTACATCTACATGCATACATCCTCATCTCCATTCACATCTACATCTATACATCTACATCTACATGCATCCATCCACCTCCATATCCACATCTACATCTATACATCTACATCTACATGCATACATCCTCATCTCCATTCACATCTACATCTATACATCTACATCTACATGCATCCATCCACCTCCATATCCACATCTACATCTATACATCTACATCTACATGCATACATCCTCATCTCCATTCACATCTACATCTATACATCTACATCTACATGCATCCATCCACCTCCATATCCACATCTACATGCAAACATCCACATCTCCATGCATAATAAAATTCTTTTAATTAATCTAGGATGATAGTTCCTAGAATATGGTAGGAAGTCCTCTTTTTATGCTTTGAATGCATTTATTTTATGCGTAATTTCTATAAAAATTTTGCCATAGCTCCGCTACTATGACTGATAAATCTCAATTTTTTTCTAAGGGATAAAGCTCATTATTAAAGAAATAATTAGAATGGTCTCTAATTGGATCATCAATCCATAATGGTCTCTAATTGGATCATTAAGAAAACAATTAGAATGGTCTCTAATTGGATCATCAATCCATAATGGTCTCTAATTGGATCATTAAGAAAACAATTAGAATGGTTTCTAATTGGATCATCAATCCATAATGGTCTCTAATTGGATCATTAAGAAAACAATTAGAATGGTCTCTAATTGGATCATCAATCCATAATGGTCTCTAATTGGATCATTAAGAAAACAATTAGAATGGTCTCTAATTGGGTCATCAATCCATAATGGATTGAATCATCAATGTGCATAAACTAAAAGCATAGCAAAAGCCATTAATTTGGCCTCAAGCATAGCTTAATCTTGGATTAAGGAAAAGCTTTATGAAAAGCTTCATTTGGATTGAGAATGGGTCATGAGTATGACCATTTCTTGAGTGAGAGAGAGAAATTATAAAAACCATTAGAATTTAAATATAGGTGGAAATTAACTTCTATAGCATTTATTAAATTATGTAACTCTTCACTACTATTCACCAATTAACTTCAATAGCATTTAAAAAAACCATACCAATTAAACTTCTCAAGCTTGAGAGGGGTTGAGAAGAGAGAATCATTGAGAAATCATAGAAAAGATCAAAATTCAATATACTTACCTTATGATTTGCTTGATTCTTTATTCACGGTAGAGGCCCCCAACCAATCAATTGGTTTAGTATGTTGATGGAGCCACCAATGGGGATTGAAGAAAGAGGGAAGTATCAAAAACTAGTGAAATATTAAAGAATTCACAGTTCTTGGCTTAGGTAGAGTAGAGTAACAAGGCATAAGACACTATATATTTTAGCTTAGGTGGAGTAGAGTAACAAAGCATAAGACTCTATCTAATTTGGCTTAGGTGGAGTAGAGTAACAAGCATAAGAGACTATATATTTTGGCTTAGGTGGAGTAGAGTAACAAGGCATAAGAGACTATATTTTGGCTTAGGTGGAGTAGAGTAACAATGCATAAGACATTATATTTTTTTCAACAAGGGGAGGCTTCTATTTATAGGAAAATTTGAGCTCCTAACCAAACAAACTGATTCTAGAATTTTCCAAGTCAGTTTGGTTGAATTTGGACTAGATTTGGACCTAGTTTGGTTACTTTTTGATTCGGTTTGGTTCCATTTTGATTTGGTTTGGTTCAAGAGAGATGAGAGACAAAAATATCACATTATTTTTGAGTTTAAAACTCATTCAAGCATGTGAATATGCACCTCCTTTAAAGAATTTCCCTTCCTTACATATGTGTCAAAATTTTATTGCTCATAGTTTTTTACTAATAAACCTTGTACATTTTCAACTCTTCATCTTATGTGAAATATGCACCTCCTTTAAAGAACTCCTCTTCCTTACATATGTGTCATAGTTTTTTTTTACTAATAAACCTTGTACATTTTCAACTCTTCATCTTATGTGAAATATGCACCTCCTTTAAAGAACTCCCCTTCCTTACATATGTGTTTATTTACTAATAAACCTTGTACATTTTCAACTCTTCATCTTATGTGAAATATGCACCTCCTTTAAAGAACTCCCCTTCCTTACATATGTGTTTATTTACTAATAAACCTTGTACATTTTCAACTCTTCATCTTATGTGAGCATTTACTCATTTTTGGGTATCTTCTTTTACAAATTGGATTTATCTCCTCCCTACACATGGATTGATGCTATTGGCCCATAGGAACCTTAATTGGACCATAGTCTAAAGATTTATGAAAATCTAGACCCTTAGGCTAAGGTTCTTTATACCAATTTCCAATTAATTCCAATTGCACATTGGAAAATTCTTTTTAAATTTCTGTTTCAGGGGAACTCATCTGAATTATAAGAGATATTTTTCTATCCAAAAATATTCAAAATCTGAATATTCTCTCTCTAGAATATTTTCTCTCTCTAGGTTAAAACAGCCACAAACAAGATCTCTTATATTTTAGAAAAGGAATTGATTACAGGGGAATATACTAGACATCAAAAAGGGGTTGGGGGAGGAATCTTACATTCTACCCCACTTAAAAAACGCGAGATGTCCTCATCTCGCAACTTGGAATAATTTCGCAAGATGCACGAATATGAGACTTAGAGAAAAATTTTAATCACGATTAACCACCAAGAAAAGTCTTAAAGAGAGCAAGATTCAAAATAAGAACAAGATTTAAACTTTATTCATTCACGGGACTTATACAGTAAAGATAGAAGAACTCTTTACACTTCCATAAGCCCGTCCATCATATGGTCACAAAAGCAGTCCTCACAAGCTGCACAAGTATAGGGTAACTCATCTATGGGAATGATTCTGCTGGTTATTGCCGCACCTATCTCAGTGGTATGAGGTGATCTAACAAAAGGACCTCTGAGAGGCAAGCCAAAAACGGGATAAAGGCATATCTTCTCATGAGGAAGAAAACACGCCAGTAAGAAGACCCGCTCAGAAAACCCAAGATGCCTTGATCTCATGACGCAGTAGTATCGAGGACCCAAACCCAAAGCTTCAATAACCATGGCCAAGCGGACATTGTTACGAAAGTGCTGCTGACCCCAGGGTGTTACCCTAGTTATGTTTTGATAGGTCCGCCATTTGGTCTGCGCTACAGAAGTTCCTAGGTGAGGAAAAAGTGAGCGCTCATACTGTTCTATAAAGTCTTTCTTCACAGACTCTCTTGCGTCTTGAAGGTGAGAAATCATCAGGGATAAAACTAATTCCTGTTGCCAAGCCATGAAGGAGATTAAGAAAGAAAGGAGATTGATGGGAGTAAGATTACTGTGAGCGACAATTAAAAGTTACGACTTATATAGAGGAAGGAGCTAGCGTAACCTAGAAGCCAACGGTAACTTGCCACTGAAGTTTTATCGTCTTTCCATAATTTGTGTTTGACACATTTTTCTATAGAAGGCATTAAGAATTTTGAGATGAGGAGATAAAAGAAGCTTGTAGGCTAAGTCACCTACTTTCATTGAATTCAGATATAAAGGTCACAATATCTGGGGGATAACTTCTTATACTCCCCAAGAGACTTGCCACTGAAGTTTTATCGTCTTTCCATAATTTGTGTTTGACACATTTTTCTATAGAAGGCATTAAGAATTTTGAGATGAGGAGATAAAAGAAGCTTGTAGGCTAAGTCACCTACTTTCATTGAATTCAGATATAAAGGTCACAATATCTGGGGGATAACTTCTTATACTCCCCAAGAGATAAAGAACTTCTTTTGGGCCATACTCGAATGAAAACCAAAACCTTGGTATCCAAAACACCGATTCTCACTTCTAAACTCATTGTTCTAAATCCTTAAAATAGGCGTGACTCCTGAGAAGTATTTTAGGAAAAGGGTATTCCTTTTTTTAAACAGAAACTTTCTTTTATTTTAGAGAGGGAATAATTATAAGATCCGAAAGGAAGATTCTTACTCCTATATACCTCGAAGGCTGGAGAGGAATCTTACATTCTACCCCACTTAAAAAAATGCGAGATGTCCTCATCTCGCCAAGTAGAGGACAACTCTTTTTCTTAAGATCCAATTTATTCTGGGGTTCCTTATATTCTGGTCAACCCAACAGAACACTGGGATAAATATCCCTTATATAGAACTCATTATTAAATAACAATTCATTCAGATCATATCATTCATATCTTTAACATGATAATGGTCCATTAGACCGAAAAGTTTCCTTCGAAACATTCCTCCACGGAAATTTCAGTCAAGCAAGTTCTCAATTTGACATCCCTTAACTTGATCTACCGGTCAAATATTAACAGTAGCAATCTAACAGCACACCCATTAACCTCATAGTGATTTGCTGAATTCATTATCATCATTCTAGTTATGAATATCATCACAGGGATTCGTCCCATTCCCCCTCATTGTGGTTTCATTATATTTCAACTAATTTTTTTAAAATCAACATTTTTCAATCAGCATTTTCAATCAGAATCCAAATCAATTCATCCATTCTCAAACAGAGTTAAAAATCATATCAATCACATGCAAAATCATCATCTGGATAGCATTAACGCTTATAATTTCAAGTCTTAGATTTACTCGTATATACTGTCAGTAAAGAGCTGCAGTATACTCTCGGTATATACGGGTAGTCACGGCCCTTGGAATTATAAGGTAAATACTATCATGTCTAGGCCTCAAGCAAGTCGGGGATTCTATATAATTGCGGTACTTCCATCTGAAGACCCAATTACCAAATTACGAGTTTCAGTTTGAATATCAAATTGTATGAATTATATCACACAATTATAACCTTTTTGTGTTTCTTGATAAATTTTTGACATATTTGTCTTCTCAGGTGATCTTTATTAACCAAATGCTCTGATACCAACTGTAAGATCCCTGTTCCCACCGAGCAATGGATTCGGGTACTGGCAGCGGAAGTAGCACTTCTCGCGCGGGACAGGGGTCCCACACTCGGGGCCTCGCCCACGGATATCCGGATAAGAGACTAATCCGTCGGTTGTTCCAAAACCGAACCCGAAAAAAAACTTCCTTTACCGGAAAGCACGGGCGATTCCACCAGGATAACTTTTTACTCTAACGTAGTCAAGATCATTTCTGATCGAGATGATCCGATTACATCTATAAGATACTTAGTCAGTTCAAGGAAGAAACTTGCACTTGGATCATTGGGATCAACGCTTTTTTCCCCATTCAAGAGGCACAGCCGTTGATTCCTATCCATAGAACAGTTTCTGTCCGGGATTTATTTTTATTTTTTTTCTATCGTAAAAACAAAAGTTGGAGTCTCGATTTACGGATCCATCAGTCCAGCCTAACCCCATCCAGTCCCATGGGTTAGCCAACCGCCCAACCACTGTAGTGATGGGATCCAATTAAGAATTTGGTTAGGTTTTGTCCCGGGTACCAAGGAAAAGAGTTCCAAGGCCCCCTAGCCGGATGTTCATGCAAAATAAAACTAGTCACACCACTCACACACCCAATATGAAATTGCCTTTTTTCAACCAGATTCAACCAATTTAAAACAATCCTTTAATAAAACCATAGTATCATTGATCACCATCTTCCAATTTATCCAATTGATTCTTAATTTCCCATCATTCCTTCATCAGAGTATCTATGGCATCATTGGCAACTAGAACGCTCAGTAGCCGTTTCGATAGTTCCTAGCCCATAATACTTGGCAATATAATCACTTAACAAGATGGACTCTCGTTAAAGATCAGCAAGATCAACCAACAGATCCATATAAAGAGCCATGGACTCATCCATTGAAGACCAGCAAGGTCAATCAACCAGATCCATGCCCGATTTCAGAAAACAACTCCAACTCTGTTCCAATATCTTCCTCGACGCACGCGTGGGTATCCTAGGCGACCCAGAGCCCGAGCACCGTATGGTCAGCACCCTCTAGGATCCTTCGCAGGTAACCTAGCGCTTCACGCATAGGCCGCTTCCTTGGCCCCTCATCCACCGTACCGGAAGCTCACCATTTTAATCGCACCGAGGCTGGTCAAGACCTCGGCCGACCTTGCTACGCGAGACGTCCTTCATTGACTCCCCGTCAGCAGTTGCAACTTTACCATCACGACTTTAATCACAAGACGGTCAAAATGCTTCCCCCAGCATTCTTGACATAAAACAATCATTTACAAACAGCATTTACAAACAGTATTTACAAACAGTTTACAACACAATTTCTATTTTAACTTTCATTTTTCCACATTATCCTTCATCAATCTACATTACTTATTCCATATTCCATTTATATGTATACTCATCCCATCACATCATTTCTATCTCATCACTTCAGATTCCCTCACATCGCATATCGTATATTCACATCCATACATCCACATCTATATGTGTATATTCACATCTACATGCATACATCTACATCTCTATGCATACATCCACATCCACATTCACATTCACCTCCATACATCTACATCTACATGCATACATCCACATCTCCATTCACATCTACATCTATACATCTACATCTACATGCATCCATCCACCTCCACATCCACATCTACATCTATACATCTACATCTACATGCATACATCCACCTCTCCATTCCCATCTACATCTATACATCTACATCTACATGCATCCATCTACCTCCACATCCACATCTACATCTATACATCTACATCTACATGTATACATCCACCTCCACATCCACATCTATACATCTACATCTACATGCATACATCCTCATCTCCATTCACATCTACATCTATACATCTACATCTACATGTATACATCCACATCCACATCTATACATCTACATCTACATGCATACATCCTCATCTCCATTCACATCTACATCTATACATCTACATCTACATGCATCCATCCACCTCCATATCCACATCTACATCTATACATCTACATCTACATGCATACATCCTCATCTCCATTCACATCTACATCTATACATCTACATCTACATGCATCCATCCACCTCCATATCCACATCTACATCTATACATCTACATCTACATGCATACATCCTCATCTCCATTCACATCTACATCTATACATCTACATCTACATGCATCCATCCACCTCCATATCCACATCTACATGCAAACATCCACATCTCCATGCATAATAAAATTCTTTTAATTAATCTAGGATGATAGTTCCTAGAATATGGTAGGAAGTCCTCTTTTTATGCTTTGAATGCATTTATTTTATGCGTAATTTCTATAAAAATTTTGCCATAGCTCCGCTACTATGACTGATAAATCTCAATTTTTTTCTAAGGGATAAAGCTCATTATTAAAGAAATAATTAGAATGGTCTCTAATTGGTTCATCAATCCATAATGGTCTCTAATTGGATCATTAAGAAAACAATTAGAATGGTCTCTAATTGGATCATTAAGAAAACAATTAGAATGGTTTCTAATTGGATCATCAATCCATAATGGTCTCTAATTGGATCATTAAGAAAACAATTAGAATGGTCTCTAATTGGATCATCAATCCATAATGGTCTCTAATTGGATCATTAAGAAAACAATTAGAATGGTCTCTAATTGGGTCATCAATCCATAATGGATTGAATCATCAATGTGCATAAACTAAAAGCATAGCAAAAGCCATTAATTTGGCCTCAAGCATAGCTTAATCTTGGATTAAGGAAAAGCTTTATGAAAAGCTTCATTTGGATTGAGAATGGGTCATGAGTATGACCATTTCTTGAGTGAGAGAGAGAAATTATAAAAACCATTAGAATTTAAATATAGGTGGAAATTAACTTCTATAGCATTTATTAAATTATGTAACTCTTCACTACTATTCACCAATTAACTTCAATAGCATTTAAAAAAACCATACCAATTAAACTTCTCAAGCTTGAGAGGGGTTGAGAAGAGAGAATCATTGAGAAATCATAGAAAAGATCAAAATTCAATATACTTACCTTATGATTTGCTTGATTCTTTATTCACGGTAGAGGCCCCCAACCAATCAATTGGTTTAGTATGTTGATGGAGCCACCAATGGGGATTGAAGAAAGAGGGAAGTATCAAAAACTAGTGAAATATTAAAGAATTCACAGTTCTTGGCTTAGGTAGAGTAGAGTAACAAGGCATAAGACACTATATATTTTAGCTTAGGTGGAGTAGAGTAACAAAGCATAAGACTCTATCTAATTTGGCTTAGGTGGAGTAGAGTAACAAGCATAAGAGACTATATATTTTGGCTTAGGTGGAGTAGAGTAACAAGGCATAAGAGACTATATTTTGGCTTAGGTGGAGTAGAGTAACAATGCATAAGACATTATATTTTTTTCAACAAGGGGAGGCTTCTATTTATAGGAAAATTTGAGCTCCTAACCAAACAAACTGATTCTAGAATTTTCCAAGTCAGTTTGGTTGAATTTGGACTAGATTTGGACCTAGTTTGGTTACTTTTTGATTCGGTTTGGTTCCATTTTGATTTGGTTTGGTTCAAGAGAGATGAGAGACAAAAATATCACATTATTTTTGAGTTTAAAACTCATTCAAGCATGTGAATATGCACCTCCTTTAAAGAATTCCCCTTCCTTACATATGTGTCAAAATTTTATTGCTCATAGTTTTTTACTAATAAACCTTGTACATTTTCAACTCTTCATCTTATGTGAAATATGCACCTCCTTTAAAGAACTCCTCTTCCTTACATATGTGTCATAGTTTTTTTTTACTAATAAACCTTGTACATTTTCAACTCTTCATCTTATGTGAAATATGCACCTCCTTTAAAGAACTCCCCTTCCTTACATATGTGTTTATTTACTAATAAACCTTGTACATTTTCAACTCTTCATCTTATGTGAAATATGCACCTCCTTTAAAGAACTCCCCTTCCTTACATATGTGTTTATTTACTAATAAACCTTGTACATTTTCAACTCTTCATCTTATGTGAGCATTTACTCATTTTTGGGTATCTTCTTTTACAAATTGGATTTATCTCCTCCCTACACATGGATTGATGCTATTGGCCCATAGGAACCTTAATTGGACCATAGTCTAAAGATTTATGAAAATCTAGACCCTTAGGCTAAGGTTCTTTATACCAATTTCCAATTAATTCCAATTGCACATTGGAAAATTCTTTTTAAATTTCTGTTTCAGGGGAACTCATCTGAATTATAAGAGATATTTTTCTATCCAAAAATATTCAAAATCTGAATATTCTCTCTCTAGAATATTTTCTCTCTCTAGGTTAAAACAGCCACAAACAAGATCTCTTATATTTTAGAAAAGGAATTGATTACAGGGGAATATACTAGACATCAAAAAGGGGTTGGGAGAGGAATCTTACATTAACCCTAACCATAGAGGGAAGCCATCTCCCTTCTCACACAATGCATAAAGCCATAATCCATAATACACAAGACACTCTATGGATTGTGTCCACACTCTCTAACCCTAGCTAATGTCCACACACTATGACCAGCTGGACGCGGTCATTTATGTCTCACACATGTTCCTACCTAACATGCCAGCACATAGCACAGCTGGCACACACTGACATCGAGCTTGAATCTCAACACAGTTAGAATACAAAGGATAGTTAAGGCTCTTGACTATGCTAGAAGATTTTTCCTGGAGGAATCGCCTACACTTTTGCGGGGCAAGGGAAGTTTTTTCTGGGTTAGGGATTAGTCTCTTGTCCGGACATTCGTGGGTGAGGCCCCGAGTGGGAAGCTCTACCCTGCATGCGAGGTTACTTCTTCACCTGCTAGAACTCCCCAGAGTTCGATGCACAGAGAGGGTAGGGACATTAATGCACCTTTCCTTTGCCTTTGATGCTTATGCACATGTATTTTTCCATGATAAGTTTCCCAAGGATTTAACCCTTCTCCAATGAGCTTCCTAATGGTTGATGCGATGAGAGGGTATTACCATGAGATTGTGACATGTCTCTATGGCAGTGTCTATACTCACAAGATTGGTGATGCGCTCTGGATTTTCATGCGCAATGATGATTTCAAGTTGATAAAGATGATTTAGTTGAGCACTAAAAATGAACTCAATGTAGTGAAAACCACTCAAACTAAGCAATGCAAATGAACACGATGAGTTTTGCTGCAAGAGAGAACTTCCCACAATATTTTGATACTCCAATCATCCAATTTTAACACTAATTTGGCCCAATTTTTGCTAGTGCTGCACTAATGATAATGATTAGTGCTTAACCATAGTGATTAAGAGAGTTGAAACTTGGAGCCTTCAATTGAGCATGTGGAAGCTACCATTGAAGGGGTGTTTTACCAAACATTTTTCCCCTTGGTGAGGATCAAAGTCGAGTGAGAAAATTACCTCAAAAACTTGAAAAACAGCTCCACTCTGTAGATTTTAGGCGAGTGGTTTTTTGTTCGTAGCAGCTAGTGTACTAAACCATTTAGTATAAGATTTGGTTTGTAGATGCCTGCCTTAGGGTATGTGGAAGACACACCTAATAGGTCCTGAGCTAATTCAAGTTGCATGCAACAAATGGAGGCAAAAACCAGTTACGATGGTGGGGCAAATTACGGGCTATAGAGTGGCATTTTTGTTGATTTCTTGGAGCTATGGAGTCGTCTAGGGTAGGTGATATGCCCTTACAAGGATTTGACTAATGGATTCTTGGTTGGGAAGAATGGAGCTTGGCAAATCTAGACCACAAAGGGACTGGATGAATAAGGTTGGGATTAGTGACCTAAATGTAATTATTAGTACTAATGATATTTAGTGAGCTAAGAAGAATGTCATGGAGAGGCTCATAAGGAGAGGGGTGGCTCTGATACCATGTTGAAATCCATGGATATCATGTGCATGAGCAAGGTGATTAATGCTTATCTTACACTAATCTAATGTGATTAGAGTGAGTTAATCTAAGGTGGGT
Source organism: Cibotium barometz (assembly GCF_041138505.1). Classification (NCBI taxonomy): domain Eukaryota; kingdom Viridiplantae; phylum Streptophyta; class Polypodiopsida; order Cyatheales; family Cibotiaceae; genus Cibotium; species Cibotium barometz. Next base: position 41,114,021 of record NC_141056.1, on the reverse strand, counting down.
GTAATCTAAGTGTACTCATGTTGATGTGAGTAAGGGCAATAGACTCAAGCATAATTAGGTTACAAGATTAAGACTTGTACTCATAAAGAGGCTTGATATAATGTGCAAGTGATATGATTTCATTACTTGACATGGACCCCTTTTACATGAGGAGGTACACCCTTGGGCTTGTGCAGCATCAATGTAGGATATATCCCTTTGCTCATGTGCCTTCATGTTATTCTTTGCACTTTCTTGGCTACTCATCTCACTCCCTACCTCTTCCTTGTGCTCTTTGGCACCACATTTCTCTCTCTCTCTCTCTCTCTCTCTCTCTCTCTCTCTCTCTCTCTCTCTCTTCTCTCTCTCTTGCATGGTAAATTTTTTTTCCCAAAGATATGCTTCTACCACCAAAAAACAAATTTAAGCCACATAGAATGGCAATGAATAGCCATCCTCCTACGTGGATTTTTTTATTTAATACACTATAAAACTATGCCTTCTAAAGACAATGTGGGGGAGAGGGAGAGCTTCAAACCCTAGCAAGAAAACACACACACACACAAGAGACAACAAGACACAAAAGAGAGATGGATAGCTGAATTTTCTTCTATCTTCTTCTTCTCTACTCAGCCAACATAACATAAAGATAAGAGTACACACTATATGGGTTAGTACTCAACTACTATAACATACAAGGGTCAGTCCATAATGTGAACCCGACTAGATGAGCTGGCGCTATAACCATGCCTATCTCTAGTAATTCAAAATGGCTGTCACACAGTCTCTCATCCCACTGGCCGCATATAACCCATAATCTCACCAACCATGCCAATGGTGTAAATGCAGAAGCTATCACCTAGGTGGGTCATCAATGTCCGTCGTAGCACTAGTTGAGCTCCATATCTCAACACATTCAGCAAGTAAAAAGAAATCATGCCACATCACTCTCTCTCTCTCTCACACACACACACACTCTTTCTCTGCCTCACACACACACACACACCCCTCTCTCTCTCTCTCTCTCTCTCTCTCTCTCTCTCACACACACACATACACATTCAGCCTCTTTCACCCTCTCTCTCTCTCTCTCCACACACACACACACACCACTCTTCCTCCCTCCCTCCCTCCCTCCCTCCCTCCCTCCCTCCCTCCCTCTCTCTCTCTCTCTCTCTCTCTCTCTCTCTCTCTCTCTCTCTCTCTCTCGCATGCCAAAAAAAATCTCCAAATATTTACCTTTGCCACACAGAAAAAAAGCCTTATAGGATGGCCGATGATGAACGACCATCCTATAAAGTTTTTTTAATACACTATAAAATTATGCCTTCAGCAAAAACAAGTAAAAAAGGTGATAGAAGCCCAAAGACCAAACAACAAGGGTAAATTCTTACAGTGCTAGGTTTCTAAGGTTAATAACCGACCATAACCATTGACAAGGGTAAGAATATTGCCAAAAGAAAATCTATAAAGGTTTGCCTTCTACCCACAAAAAAAGAAAATTTAGCCATGTAGGATGGTTGATGAATGTCCATCCTACATGCCTTCTTGTTTAATACATTATAAAATTATGCCTTCAACACACTAAAAAAATATTCAAGCCACACCACACACACACACACATACACACACACACACGCACACGCACACATGCATGCTCACACACACACACACACACACATAGACACACCACTCTCTCTCTCTCTCTCTCTCTTGCATGTCAAAAAAATCTCAAAAGATTTACGTTTTCACAAAAAAGAAAACTAGGCCACGTAGGATGGCTAATGTGAACAACCATCCTCTACCACTAGGACATTTTGGAGGTCGTTTGTAGTGCCTTGTAAGAAAATCGTCGATTCTTATTTTCTCTCTCTAGAAAAAATCTTGAAATGTTAAAATAAAGAGAACGTAAAAGTGTAGTCTCTGAGCCAAAGAGGTAAATCTTCTCCTAGGCGGCCGTCATAAAGTTCGTTGGAACCTTCTTTGAAATGATACATTCAAAACTACAAGAATAAAGTTAGTTCAGGAGGATGTTATTGCACAAAAGATAGGATGGAGGGAATGAGAACCTTCATCTCCAATTTCAAAAGGCAAATGCAAGCCTTCTCTCACCATAGTGAGTCATATTCTTTCACTCTGCCTCATATCCAACTTACTCATTTCTAGAACACTTCAATGGAGAACAACCATGTACACACTCATTCTATTGAAGAGTCTAATCATGAAAGCATTAAGAGAAAGTACCATCTGCATATTGATCTAGATAGTGAGTATACACCCATTTAAAAACGCAGAAGTGGTAAACTATTTCTCTCATCAGATGTCAAAGATCGTATGAGGTTGTCGGGGAAGCAACACATAGATCTTTGGTGTGATGTCTCCATCTATCCTATTGACCCCCATACTGCTTCACATCCTCCCTTTTCAAATCCCACAACTCTCTTGTATTTTGCAGGTGATGGCGCCAAGGCATACTAGGATATTGCAAGTCAATTTCTTACATGCAAGAAAGAGAGAAGCATTATTCACAATATTTAGGAACTGATCTTCTTTGCTTGTCTGCTGAATGCAAGACATAGAAAGTTAGATTGTAAGAACAAGAGTATCAAATCAACAAACTAAGAAGTGACCTCTTCAAATATAGAGAAAAAGACACAAGCATACAGAGAAGAAAGCTCAAAAATGTCGAGAACTTGAGGCTCGGTTTTGGAGGCCCGAAGAAGAGAATCCAAGCCATAAGGTAAGATTGCACTCAATGCATTCCCATTCACATGTCTTTTATGTTAGCAGCAGTTAATATTATTTTATTTGTGGGACAGCTTTATGATTTACATGTTCTCTATGTTAGTAATGAGTAGTGTTGTATTTGTAGGGTTGTCATACATCCTGATAAAGAGTATCAATCCCAATCTTAATCCAGCAAAGCAACTGAAATCATTATTAACATCAAGAATGGCAAGAGAAATGATAAAGGAGAAGAAGTTCAAGGTGATTCAATGAGATATAGTGGATGAATTTGTAACCAACAATATAGTTTCGGCTCTGGATATTCTATCCACTCCCATGTAATCAGGCATCAATGGCAACAGGTAAGTTCACTTGCTCTCTCTCTCTCTCTCTCTCTCTCTCTCTCTCTCTCTCTCTCAAAAACAAGAACCGTTATAGTAGTGTGAGGTTTAAATAACTCACACGTGTGAGTCCGTGTGATGTTGACCATTCACACGTGTGAGATATCAAAATTAAAAAGAACACATTTTGTAATCTATTTGTAAGGGTCTACGTGAGAGAGAGAGAGAGAGAGAGAGAGAGAGAGAGAGACTTACATTTGTCCACGTATGATAGTAATAAATGACACGTGTGATGTTGACCATTCACACGTGTGAGTTATGAATATTAAATATGACACATTTTTTATTTTATTTGTAACGGTGCGTGTGCGCGTGCGCGTGCGCTAGAGAGAGAGAGAGAGAGAGAGAGAGAGAGAGAGAGAGAGAGAGAGAGAGAGAGAGAGAGAGAGACATTCATCCAGCAACATGAGAAGGCACTGATAGCGGTCCATCAAACATGACAAGGCACCGGCGGCTTTGGTATGTCTTTCTTTTGACATACACACACACACACATGCATGCACAAACACACACATACACACACACACACACACACACACACACAGAGGGAGAAATGCATACAACACAGACACACACATATAGTACAGCCACAGAGAGAGAGAGAGAGAGAGAGAGAGAGAGAGAGCTAGCGAGAGAGTGGTTTTTATGGTTTGGCACGCAATATGGCACTTGCAAGACTAACGAAAGTGCGCTACCGCCAAATCACACAAATAGAGATAGAGGTGTTGCTAGTGCGGTCTTAGATGTACACACACACACATGACATCGACAAACGGAGATAGATAGATAGATAGATAGAGAGAGAGAGAGAGAGAGAGAGAGAGAGAGAGAGAGAGAGAGAGAGAGAGAGAGAGAGAGAGAGAGAGAGAGAGAGAGTATGTGTGTGCGGTCTGGCGCGATAATGCAAATGCACGCTAAATGGAATAGCTATTGTGCACCACGAGGCACACATTGAGGGGGGGGGAGAGAGAGAGAGAGAGAGAGAGAGAGAGAGAGAGAGAGAGAGAGAGAGAGAGATGTCTCTTTTTTTTAGTCTTATTCATAGCTCATGGTGGCGAGGACAAAAGCTACTGCAAGGAGACAGGGTAAGGGGCCTGGATTGGCAGCAAAGGGTGCCTCTCAGAAGAAGCCAAGAAAGGGAAAGCCTATCCACATTCTGAAACATGCCAGAACAAGAAGGTTTTCCCAAAACTTCTACATTATGAGGGAAATCAGGAAAGCTCAGAAGTGTGTAGAGTTGTGTGTTCCAAAGATCCCTTTTCAAAGGCTCTGCAGGTCCATTTGTGAGCAGTGGAACCTAACTCTAAGGTGGAAGAGGATAGCCTTACTCTGTCTACAAGAGGGTGTAGGACATTTTCTCCTAGAGTACTTCAATGACCTATGTGTTGTGAGTGCCCATGCGCATAGGATGACAATAATGCCCAAGGATAGTGACACAATGAAGAGGCTTAGATGGAGATATGAAAAGCTTCTACACCTTGCAGAGTTTATAGATCCAAAGATAAGAGATATCCTGATGATTCCACCAGTGAGAGCTCCAAGAGATAAACTAAAAATTGTAGAGATTACACATGATGTTAACACAAAAAAAAGGGCAGAAGAGGAGGCTAGACAACAGGAGGAAGAGAACAGGATCAGAAAAGAAAAGGATCAACAAGTGAATAGACCCCCAGAGCGAATCTACAAGAATAATACATGAAAGAAACAGAAGAGTTGGAAGCAACCAACCTGGAGATGCTAATAAGGATCTTTAAGAGGGGTGTGTTTGTCTACAAGAATAATACATGAAAGAAATAGAAGAGTTGGAAGCAACCAACCTGGAGATGCTAATAAGGATCTTTAAGAAACATAAGAAACATAAGAGTTGGAAGCAACCAACCTGGGGATGCTAATAAGGATCTTTAAGAGGGGTGTGTTTGTCTTTGTGGAAATGGAAGATGGTCAGAGACAACTCTCCCTTGACCCGGTGGATCTCAGGACTCTGATGGATAGGATAGCACAGATCTCAGACACTATCCTATATGTGTGCCTAAAGTAAGTATGCAAATTGCCTTTACTGATGATATGGTCCTTTGCTCTTTAGGTTTTTTCCTTTTTCCTCAATGAGTTACCCTTGTTTTTGAAAAGATGCAGGGGGGAAGAGAGCTTGAGCTCTTGCAAGCACACACAATCACAAAACCCTAATAGAGAACACACAAGGTGAGAGGCTGAAAATCTTCTTTTCTTCACTCAACACTCAACACACCATATACAAGATAAGAGTACACACGATATGAAAGGTACTCAACCAAATACATACAAGGGTTCTCTATAGTGTGAACCCAACTAAATGAGCTGGCGCTATAACTATGCAAGTCTCTAGAATGGCTGTCACACAGCCTGTCATCCCACTGGCCTCATATCACCCAAGATCTCACCAACCATGCCAGTGGTGTAAGTGTGGGGCCTATCCTCCAGGCGGGTCATGAGTGTCCACCGCCTCACTAGATGAGCTCGATATCTCAACACTCCCCCTCGAGCTCAACTCCATCTCATGTACACCAAGCGAAGCCCTGACTCTGCGGAGCTTCTCTGTACCCAATGCTTTGGTGAAGATGTCAGCTACCTGATCTTGTGTGCTGACATAAACAAGGTCAAGGTCTCCTGCCAAGACCTTCTCTCTGACAAAATGGTAGTGGACCTCTATATGCTTCGTGCGAGCATGAAAAACTGGGTTCCTGGCCAACTGTATACTGCTAATGTTGTCACAGAAAATGACGACTCCACATAACCATCATAGGTAAACCTCTGCACAGGGTTTTTCACTCTCCCAGATCTTCGTAGCTTTTCATTCATGGCTTCCATAGCCTTCTTTACACCAGGTGTTCTCATAGCTGGGATCCCAAGCTCCTCATCAAGGCTCATCTCTGAGCCACCAGACTCTCCATCAACATGAGAATGCCCTGTAGAAATGTCAGGCATACCAACTTTCTCTTTTCCTTTACGTGATGTACTAATCACATTTGCAGGACTGGTATTATGATGCAGCCTGCCACTCCATGGTCTATCAACAACAGACCCACTAGATGAGGACTCTCCTGGTCCACTCAAAGACTGTGATTACTGACCTGCATTCTGTGCAACCACACTTCCACTCACATCAGCCCCAACAGCTTCTTTTTCAGCAGCATACTAGGCTGCTCATCTCATCAAAGACAACATCCCTGCTTACCCTCAACTCACGTGTAGCAGGGTTATAACACCTGTATCCCTTTTGCTCAAGGGAATATCCAATAAGCACACATTTTTCAGCTTTTGGATTCAACTTAGTTCTCGGCTCATCTGGCACATGCACATATGCAATGCATCCAAAAACTTTCAGATGAGACAAATCAGGTTTTCTACCAGTAAACCTCTCCTTTGGAGTTACATCATGTATGGCTGCAGTTGGAGTCCTGTTCATGATGTATACTACTGTAGAAATAGCCTCAGCCCAATAGCTATGCGGCATATTCTTCTCTTCCATCAATGCTCGCGCAATCTCAGCAATGTGCCTGTTTTTCCGCTCAGCAACTCCATTTTGCTGTGAAGTGTATCTACATGTAAACTATCTCCGAATACCATTCTTCTTCAAAAATTCAGAGAACTCATTGGAGATTGGTTACTCTCCCCTTCCATCTGACCTTAGGCACTTTACATATTTCCCTTTTTGCTTTTCAACCAAAACTCTGAAATTCTGAAAGTGAGTGAACACCTCACTCTTCTCCTTCATGAAATATACCCACACTTTCCTTGTGTGGTCATCAATGAATGTCACATAATACATGCAGCCTCCCATAGACATGGTCTTCGTAGGACCCCATACATCTGAATGCACAACATCTAGTACATTTCTGCTTACATATCTGTTACGTGGAAATACATGCTTTGTTTGCTTTCCAAATTGGCATGCTTCACATATTCTCTGCATACCTTCCACTTTAAATTTTAGCAGCCCTGTCACAATTCCTTTAGTCTGCATAGACTTCATTCTCTGCACATTCACATGTCCAATTCTTTTATGCCAAATGTCTGTGTCTGCAACAATTCCTGAACCATTTGCAAACATCACAGCACTCATTTCAGGCATGTCTACATTCAACGTAAACATTCTGCCCACTCTGTTGCCTTTTGCAACCAACCTGCACTTGTCTTTAAAGTCTTCAACATAACAACCATCAGGGTTAAACCGAACCTGCAAACCCTGCTCAATCATCTGGCCAACTGAAGCCAGATTCTTTGTTATGTTCGGAATGTGCAGTATATCTGCAAGGTACTTCACTTTGCCATCCTGCATAGACAATGACACATCTCCAACATGGGCAATTGGATGAGCAGTGTCATCCCCTGTTTCCACAAAACCTGGTCGTTCAAGGTTTTTCATCTCCTTGAACCACTCCCCATGACTTGTCATGTGGTTCAAAGCACCTGAATCCACATACCATACATCATCTTTTTGTGCTGCTTCAGCATTTTCAGACATGGCATTCACGACATGCTGCATAACAAACAACCTTTCATTATCCTCATTGTTTCTGCTTGAGGATGCATAGTTGTTCTGCTGCACTTTTCCACTTTGCATGTCAGCCTACTTCTTATAACATTCTGCCTACACATGTCCAGGCTTACCACCACAATAAAAGCATTCATGTGCATCATTATATTGCCTTTGCCAATTTCCACGTCCTCTTTGACTCCCCCTGCCTCTGAATTTGCCTCTTCCATCTGTGTGTTGTTGATGTTGTTGTTGTGTATTCTGGGACTGTTGTTGTTGCTGCTGTTGGCAATAATTCTGATAACCTGTTCGGCCACCTCCTTGACCGCGTCCACGGCCTCCTCTACCTCGTCCTCTACCTGAACTTGTGTAGAAGGCCTGTTGCTCTGAACTGTTTTTGTTTTGTGAAGATTGTTGGTCTTCACCCAAGCTCTTCTCTTCTATAATCAGCATAGACACCAAATCTATAAAGTTGGGAATGTTTTCCCGAGTCTGAATAGACGTCTTGAACGCATTATATTGTAGCCCGAGACCACGTAGATAGACTTCCACCTTATCATCATCATCTACTGACACACCAATAGATGCAAGGGATTCCACAATACCCTTTATCTTCAATGCATAGTCATTCACAGACATGCTCTTTTTCTCCACAGTATGAAGTTCATTCTTCAACTGTATCTTACGTGCCTTGGTATTTGTTTCATAGAGTTTTACCAAGGTGTCCCATGCCTCCTTGGGGGACTTGGCATCCTGAATGTGCCGAATCATGGTGTCCTGTATACTAATGGAGAGCCAATACATAACTTTCCTGGCTCCTTGGTTCCAGTCTTTAATCTCTTTCACATTTGCAGCAGTCGGATTTATGTCCGGTATCTCCGGTGCCTCTTCATGCTCACCTTCTATGTAGTCCCAATAGCCCTTTCCCATCAGGAAATTCGTCATTCTGAACCTCCAAGCATGGAAGTTGTTCTTATCAAGCTTCTCAGCCACAATCTGGGTTATGCCATCATTTGACTTCTTGCCAGACACACAATTTTACTAGAAACAGCACTCTGGTTTGTCCTACACAAACTACTGTATTTCCTGGCGGTATTGTAGTACTCTCAAATGTCATGACTAGTGACTTCAATATGCATACATACACCCAATGGCAACTGTTGACCTCTTTGCAGCACCCACAGTGTCTGCACAGGCAATCTGTCTTCCTCCAGTTCTTAAAACAGAGTTCTGCAGAGAATCGATGACTTACACGCGCAGTGCTCGAAATTGCCTGCTTTCTGAAAAACGGAGGTCCATACGCGCCCGAAACGCATTTTTGTCCCTGAAAACTCTATCCGATAGGACCATATAGTTACACTATAGCTTTACTCCCGTGAAGAAAGCTCCTCAATCAGAGATCGTTTGCCGGTGCCTCCCATAGAGCTCCTGACAAGGGTGTAGTCACCAACACAAATAGGGAAGAGTAGTTAGTTGAAGGTCTTACCCTCGTACCGCTTCTTGTGGTTCTCTTGCTTGCAGCTCAGCCCTTAGCACGAACCAAGCTCTGATACCATGAAAAGATGTAGGGGGGAAGAGAGCTTGAGCTCTTGCAAGCACACACACAATCACAAAACCCTAATAGAGAACACACAAGGTGAGAGGCTGAAAATCTTCTCTTCTTCACTCAACACTCAACACACCATATACAAGATAAGAGTACACACACGATATGAAAGGTACTCAACCAAATACATACAAGGGTTCTCTATAGTGTGAACCCAACTAAATGAGTTGGCGCTATAACTATGCCAGTCTCTAGAATGGCTGTCACACAGCCTGTCATCCCACTGGCCGCATATCACCCAAGATCTCACCAACCATAAGTGTGGGGCCTATCTCCCAGGCGGGTCATCAGTGTCCACCGCCTCACTAGATGAGCTCGATATCTCAACAGTTTTTGCAATTTAATAAAGTGCCAGCTTCCTCTAGAGAGCCATTTTAAGGTGTTTATTCTGAACTCACACAGCTGACACCAGTGCTAAGAAAAAAGAGCATTTCCTAACAAGAGATACAAAAGTGGTTCACATATTTAAACATACTCAAGGTTACAGTAGTAATTCTTCCATATGAATCAGGGAATATTACTTCTCTATCTTGCTAGTCATATGCATCTAATAGATAGGGGATGCCTTAGTTTTAGACATTTCTGCTTTTGCAGGAACCATTGGAGCCTTGCGTGTATAGAATTGGATAAGAGAATTTTGTGGAGCCTTAATTCAATACCAAGATCACATCCTGAGTTAGGACTGTAAGTAAACATCCAAAGCACCTTTCTCTAGTATCTTAGAGTGCTTGAAGTTGGTAGTGTATCTTATTGTGAAAACTTATTTGTTATGCAGATGTATAAAAAAGGCTTCTTGCTGTTCTTGGTGCCCAATATGGAGACTATGAATTGTACAAGTCAGATATCAAGCAGGTTCAAGTTCCTAAGCAAGGAGACTCACACTCCTACGGTTGGAAAGTGATGATATACAGAATATATTCTCCAGAGTCTCTTCTCCATGAATCCCTTCATGTAAACTCTCCATCTCTATGGTTGCAGATGTGTATCCATGAGGAGTGGGAGCCAATTGAGTGCATCATTGGAATTATGAATGTGGTTCATGCACACATTGGTCAGCTACAGTATGAGGGGAGGAGCAACAAAAGCCTTGTAGATGTAGGTATCTTTTTCTATGATCATTTCTACCATCTCCTAAACAAGAACCACAATTGTGGCTGCTTGGAAGAGGTACCTTTGCAAGCTAAGTGGAACCACATGGATTGGCCTATCCCAGACTCCTCAGTAATGGAGTTAGCAAGGAGCAAGCTCTTCAAGGATGTGCAACGCTCTCTACGAGAGGGAGCATTCCAACTCGTGTAGTGAAAATTGTGGTTTACCTACCAGTTATTGTGTTTGTGGAGCTTTTTAGCTTATTTTAGGTGAAGATAGCAAGAACCATGCTCGTCTGCAAAGATTTGGATACATTCCTCTTAGCAAGACTTCTTGATGAGAGATGGCAGAGTAAAGTTTTTGACGATATCCATTGCAACATTGCATTGGAGATAATAGTTGCAAAGTACATGATTGCAACTCAAACTTTTATCTTGTCCTTCTAGTATAGCAGGTCTCGTTACATCAATGGATAGTTGGTGCCAATGGATCAGGAAGCCGCAAGTGCAATGGACAAGTCATAGACATTGAAGTGATTGATGAAGGTTCAACACTGGTGACAATTGTTTCTATACAGGTGAAATGCAATCTACAACAGCTAAGGAAGGATATTGTTGAAGAATTGCAAGACATGCCGGCACACTTTACTTTCATTCACAATGGAAGAAAGGTCCTCCTTTTTAGAAGGGAGTGACCAATACAATGTAAAGAATTGGGTAACACAGTCAAGATCATTCCTACTTGACTCTACCCATTTCAATGTACTCTTTTCACATAATTAATCGAGTCTATCTTGTTAATGACACTCCTACTTGACATTACCCATTTGAATGTACTCTTTGAATATAATTAATCAAGAGCCTTTTGTCTGACTTTTATTATCAAAAAACAAGACAATGTATACTATTTTTCAGGACACATTACTTCAATGAGAATAGGACAGTTGAAGACATTACATTACAAAAATGGGTTTCTCATTACATAATCTTGTACAGAGTCTTTTGATTTGTACAATCCATCTAAATATGGAATCAATTGTTCTTCCAAATAAACATCATCTAGGTTACCTTCTTCGAAAGAAAGGGGTGATATCCATGTTCCAATGGGATTATACATTGCCTTTTCAGGGGTATCATCAATTAATAATGTATTTGTGGGATCATAGGGATGTTGAATATCCTCATAGCACTTCATATGTCTGAGATCCCTGTTCCCACCGAGCAATGGATTCGGGGTACTAGCAGCGGAAGTAGCACTTCTTGCGCAGGGCAGGGTCCCACACTTGGGGCCTCGTCCACGGATATCCGGACAAGAGACTAATCCATCGGTTTTTCCAAAACCGAACCCGGAAAAACTTCCCTTACCCGGAAAGCACGGGCGATTCCACCAGGATAACTTTTTACTCTAACGTAGTGAAGATCATTACTGATCACACTGATCCGACTGTACCTATAAAGATACTCGGTCGGATCAAGGAAGAAACTTGCACTTGGATCATTGGAATCAATGTTTTTTTCCCCATCAAGAGGCACAGCCGTTGATTCCTATCCATAGAACAATTACTATCCGGGATTTACTTTATCTATCGTAATAACAGAAATTGAGTCTCGATTTACGGATCCATCAGTCCAGCCTAAGTCCCATGGGTTAACCAATCGCCAACCACTGTAGTGATAGGATCCAATTAAGAATTTGGTTAGGTTTTGTCCCGGGTACCAAGGAAAAGAGTTCCAAGGTCCCCTAGCCGGAAGTTCATGCAAACATAAAACTAGTCACACCACTTACACACCCAATATGAAATTGCCTTTTTCTTAGCATCAGCTAACTTTAAAACAATCCTTTAATGAAACCATTATGTCACTGATGACAATCCTCAAAGTCTCTGGTTGAATCCTTATTTCCAGTCATTCATTCATCGGTATACTTATGGAATCATTGGCAACCAGAACGCTCACCACCTGTTCACTCAAGGATCTTTTCCATAGTTTCTAGCTCATAGTAACCGGCAATATATTTATATAATAGAATGGAATCTCCGTGGAAGATCAGCAAGATCAACCCACAGATCCATATAAAAGAGCCATGGACTCATCCGTTGAGGACCAGCAAGGTCAATCAACCAGATCCATGCCCGGTTTCAGAAAACAATTCTTATTCTTTATTCCAATATCTTCCACGACGCACGTGTGGGTATCTTCGGTGACCCAGAGCCCGAGCACCGTATGGTCAGCACCCTCTAGGATCCTTCACAGGTAACCTAGCGCTTCACTCACAGGCCGCTTCCTTGGTCCCTCATCCACCGTACCGGAAGCTCACCATTTAAATCGAACCAAGGCTGGTCAAGACCTCGGTCGACCTTACTACGCGAGACGTCCTCCATTGACTCTCCGTCAGCAGTTGCAACTTTATCAGTTCGGTCTCCATGACCTTAATCCATAAGACGGTCAAAATGCTTCCCCAGCATTCCTGACATAAAACAGTAATTTACAAACAGTCACAAAATACAGTTTCTATATCCAACTCCGTCTTTCCATATTATACCTCCTCAATCCACATTACTTATTCCACATTCCATTCATATGTACTCATTCTCATCCATTCACTCATATCGACGACACATTATTTCCCATACCCATTCACATTCATTATTCTTTATACACATCCATGCATACATCCATTTTCACATCCTCATTCATACATCCACATCTACATGCATACATCCATACATACACATCCACATTCACATCCATACATCCACATCCACATCCACATTAACATCCATACATCCATATCCACATTCATACATCCACATCTACATGCATACATCCATACATACACATCCACATTCATATCCACATCCATACATCCATATCCACATTCATACATCCACATCTATATGCATACATCCATGCATACACATCCACATTCACATCCATGCATCCACATCCACATCCACATTCACATCCATACATCCACATCCACATTCATACATCCACATCTACATCCACATTCACATCCATACATCCACATCCACATTCATACATCCACATCTACATGCATACATCCATACATACACATCCACATTCACATCCATGCATCCACATCCACATCCACATTCACATCCATACCTCTAAATCCACATTCATACATCCACATCTACATCCACATTCACATCCATACATCCACATCCACATTCATACATCCACATCTACATGCATACATCCATACATACACATCCACATTCACATCCATGCATCCACATCCACATTCATACATCCACATCTACATGCATACATCCATACATACACATCCATGCATCCTCATCCTCATTCATACATCCATACATACCCACCCACATTCACATCCATACATCCACATTCATGCATCCACATCCACATCCACATTCATACATCCATACATACCTATCCACATTCATACATCCATACATACCCATCAACATTCACATCCATATTCTCACCCTATCACAACCCATATACATCTTATCCCATCACATACACTTCTTACCTCATCCCATACACATCTTATCACTTCTTAACTCATCTTATCATATCCTAACTCATCTCATATGCATCTTATCACATCCTAACACTTCCCATATCTTTTATGCATACCTCTATGCATGAATTTCAATTATGCTAAAAGTAACACTTTTACAATAAAACATTCATCTTTTATGCATACCTCTATGCATGAAATTCAATTATGCTAAAAGTAACACTTTTGTAATAAATAATCATCTTTTATGCATACCTCTATGCATGAAATTCAATTATGCTAAAAATAACACTTTTATAATAAAATAATCATCTTTTATGCATACCTCTATGCATGAAATTCAATTATGCTAAAAATAACACTTTTATAATAAAATAATCATCTTTTATGCATACCTCTATGCATGAAATTCAATTATACTAAAAATAACACTTTTATAATAAAATAATCATCTTTTATGCATACCTCTATGCATGAAATCCAATTATGATAAAAGTAACATTTTTACAATATAATAATCATCTTTTATGCATACCTCTATGCATGAAATTCAATTATGCTAAAGTAACTCTTTTATAATAAAATATTCATCTTTTATGCATACCTCTATGCATGAAATTCAATTATGCTAAAAGTAACACTTTTATAATAAAATATTCATCTTTTATGCATACCTCTATGCATGAAATTCAATTATGCTAAAAGTAACTCTTTTATAATTAAAAAAAAGATGAATTTTCTTTTACTAATTTCTAAAAACTTCGCCATAACCTCCTTTGTATGGCTGACCATTTTTCAATTTTCTACGGCTTTAAAACTAATTAAAAGTACACCCATATTGAAATTATCCTAGAGTAAATATTTTTTTCCACTTAATTGAGATAAACATTATAAAAATTTGACATTAATCACTTAACCATTCACCTAGGATAGAGAATGGTTGGTTTTGTTAGAGAAGACAGGGGAATGCCTTTTGTAATGAGGCCTAACATTATAGAGAAGACATAAAGCATAAAAACCATTTAAAAACCATTTAAAACCATAAAAATCCATAAAATAATTGAAAGAAAGAAGAATCACCAACTTACTAATGACTTTGATAGCTTTCCTTTGGCTTAATGGTTTGAGGGTTCGACTCTTGTTTGAACAAGAGAGGCCAACCAATCTTTGGAAGAGGGAAATGTCAAAAACTAATGAATTATTAACAATTCATAGTTCTTGGCTTGGGTGGAGTAGAGTAACAATGCATTAGACATTGTTAAGTTTCAACAAAGGGGAAGGCCTCTATTTATAGGAAAAAGTGAGCTCCTAACCAAACAAACTGATTCTAGAATTTTCCAACTCAGTTTGGTCAATTTTTGACCATTTTTAGGTCAGTTGAGCTAACTTTTTGCAACTAGACTTGAATTAGGAGAGAGGAGAGATGAAATATCTCAATTTTTATGAGTTTAAAACTCATTCAAGCATGTGAAATATGCACCTCCTTTAATGGACTCTCCTTCCTTACATATGTGTCAAAATGGAATCATTATACCCAAAATATCTCATATTTTTAATATTGCTCATAGTTTTTTACTAATAAACCTTGTACATTTTCAACTCTTCATCTTATGTGAGTATTTACTCATTTTTGGATACCCAAAATATCTCATATTTTTGATATTGCTCATAGTTTTTTACTAATAAACCTTGTACATTTTCAACTCTTCATCTTATGTGAGCATTTACTCATTTTTGGATACCCAAAATATCTCATATTTTTTATATTACTCATAGTTTCTTACTAATAAACCTTGTACATAGTCAACTCTTCATCTTATGTGAGCATTTACTCATTTTTGGGTATCATGTTTTACAAAATTGGATTTATCTCCTCCCCACACATGGATTGATCTTATTGGCCCAAAGGAACCTTAATTGGACCATAATCCAAAAATTTCTGAAAATCTAGACCCTTAGGCTAAGGTCCTTTATACCTATTTCCAAATTCTGAATATTCTCTCTCTAGAATATTTTCTCTCTGTAGGTTAAAATAGTTAGAAACAAGATCTTTTATATTTCTAAAGAGGGAATTGATTATAGGAGAAGACGCTGGACATTTTGAGAGGCTGAGGAGGAATCTTACATTCTCTCCCACTTGAAAAATGCGAGATGTCCTCATCTCGCAAACTGGGTTAATTTCGCAAGATGCACGAGTATGAGGCTGAGAGAAAATTTAATTAAAATTAACCACCAAGAAAAGTCTCAAAGAGAGTAAGACTCAAGACAAGAACAAGATTTCAACTTTATTCACTCTTGGAACATATACAGTAAAGAGCCCGTCCATCATATGGTCACAAAAGCAGCACTCACAAGCTGCACACGTATAAGGTAACTCGTTTATGGGAATAATTCGGTCGGTTATTGCAGCAGCTATCTCATTGGTATGAGGTGACCTATTAAAAGGACCTCTGAGAGGCAAGCCAAAAACGGGATAAAGGTATATCTTCTGGTGAGGAAGAAAACATGCTAGTAAGAAGACCCACTCAGAAAATCCACCATGCCTTGATCTCATCACGCAGTAGTATCGGGGACCCAAACCCAAGGCTTCAATAACCATAGCCAAGCGGATATTGTTACGAAAGTGCTGCCGACCCCACGGTGTTACCCTAGTTATGTCTCGACAGGTCCGCCATTTGGTCTGAGCTACAGAAGTTCCCAAGTGAGGGAAAAGTGAGCGCTCATACAATGCTATAAAATCCTTCTTCACAGACTCGCTTGCGTCTTGAAGGTGAGAAATCATCATGGATAAAACCAATTCTTGTTGCCAAGCCATAAAGGAGATTAAGAAGAAAGGGAATTGATGGAAGTAAGATTACTGCGAGTGACAAGTAAGAGTTATGACTTATATAAACGAAGGAACTAGCGTAACCTAGAAGCCAACGGGTATCTTGCCACTGAAGTTTTACCGTCTTTCCATGATTTGGGTTTGGCACATATTTCTATAGAAGGTTACATGAATTACATTATGAACTTTGAGATGAGGAGGTAAAAGAAGCTCATAGGCTAAGTCACCTACTTTCTTTGAATTCAGATATGGTAAAGAACTTCTTTTGGGCCGTACTCGAATGAAGACCAAAACCTTGGTATCCAAAACACCTATTCTCACTTCTGAACTCATCGTTCTGAATCCTTGAAACAGGTGGGGCTCCTAAGAAGTATTCTGGGGAAAGGGTCTTCCTTTTTTAAATAGAATCTTTCTTTTATATTAGAGAGGGAATAATTATAAGATCAGAAAGGGGGGTTCTTACTCCTGCATACCTCGAAGGCTAGGGAGGAATCTTACATTCTACCCCACTTAAAAAGTGCGAGATGTCCTCATCTCGTAAAGTAGAGGACAAATCTTTTTTTTAAGATCCAATTTATTCTGGGGTTCCTTATATTCTGGTAAACCCAACAGAATACGGGGATAAATATCCCTTATATAGAACTCATCATTAAATTACAATTCATTCAGATCATATCATTCATATCTTTAACATGATAATGGTCCATTAGACCGAAAAATTTCTTTCTGAACATTCCTCCATGGGAATTTCAGTCAAGCAAGTTCTCAATTTGTCATCCCTTAACTTGATCTACCGTGTCAAGTGTTAACAGTAGCAATTTGACAGCCCAATCCACTAATCTCATAGTGATTTGCTGAAATCATTATCATCATTCCAGTTATGAATATCATCACAGGGACTCATCCCATTCATCCTCATTGTGGTTTCGCTCAGTTTATTACATTTCAACCAATTTTCAGGGATCATTATTTTTCAATCAGAATCCAAATAAATTCATGAGTTCTCAAACAGAATTAAAAATCATATCAACCACATTCGAATTCATCAACTGGATAGCATTAATGCTTATAATTTCAAGTCTTAGATTTACTCGTATATACTGCTAGTAAAGAGCTGCAGTTATACCCTCGGTATATACGGGTAGTCATGATACTTGGAACTTTAAGGTAAATACCATCATGTCTAGGCCTCAAGCAAGTCAGGGTTCCATACAATTGCGGTACTTCCATTTGAAGACCCAATTGCTAATTTACGAATTTTCAGTTTGAATATCAAATTGTATGAATTATATCACACAATTACAACCTTTTTGTGCTACTTGATAAAATTTTGACATATTTGGCTTCTCAGTTGATCTTTATTAACCAATTCGCTCTGATACCAACTGTGAGATCCCTGTTCCCACCGAGCAATGGATTCGGGGTACTAGCAGCGGAAGTAGCACTTCTTGCGCGGGGCAGGGTCCCACACTCGTCGGGGCCTCGTCCACGGATATCCGGACAAGAGACTAATCCGTCGGTTTTTCCAAACCGAACCCGAAAAAACTTCCCTTACCCGGAAAGCACGGGCGATTCCACCAGGATAACTTTTTACTCTAACGTAGTGAAGATCATTACTGATCACACTGATCTCCGACTGTACCTATAAAGATACTCGGTCGGATCAAGGAAGAAACTTACACTTGGATCATTGGGATCAACGCTTTTTTCCCCATCAAGAGGCACAACCGTTGATTCCTATCCGAACGATTACTATCCGGGATTTACTTTATCTATCGTAATAACAGAAATTAAGTCTCGATTTACGGATCCATGAGTCCAGCCTAACCCCATCCAGTCCCATGGGTTAGCCAACCGCCCAACCACTGTAGTGATGGGATCCAATTAAGAATTTGGTTAGGTTTTGTCCCGGGTACCAAGGAAAAGAGTTCCAAGGCTCCCTAGCCGGAAGTTCATGCAAACATAAAACTAGTCACACCACTTACACACCCAATATGAAATTGCCTTTTTCTTAGCATCAGTTAACTTTAAAACAATCCTTTAATGAAACCATTATGTCATTGATGACAATCCTCAAAGTCTCTGGTTGAATCCTTATTTCCAGTCATTCATTCATCGGTATACTTATGGCATCATTGGCAACTAGAACGCTCACCACCTGTTCACTCAGGGGCCTTTTCCATAGTTCCTAGCTCATAGTAACCGGCAATATATTCATATAATAGAATGGAATCTCCGTGGAAGATCAGCAAGATCAACCCACAGATCCATATAAAAGAGCCATGGACTCATCCGTTGAGGACCAGCAAGGTCAATCAACCAGATCCATGCCCGGTTTCAGAAAACAATTCTTATTCTTTATTCCAATATCTTCCACGACGCACGTGTGGGTATCTTCGGCGACCCAGAGCCCGAGCACCGTATGGTCAGTACCCTCTAGGATCCTTCGCAGGTGACCTAGCGCTTCACTCATAGGCCGCTTCCTTGGTCCTTCCTCCACCGTACCGGAAGCTCACCATTTAAATCGAACCAAGGCTAGTCAAGACCTCGGTCGACCTTGCTACGCGAGACGTCCTCCATTGACTCTCCGTTAGCAGTTGCAACTTTATCAGTTCGGTCTCCATGACCTTAATCCATAAGACGGTCAAAATGCTTCCCCAGCATTCTTGACATAAAACAGTAATTTTCAAACAGTCACAAAGTACAGTTTCTATATCCAACTCCGTCTTTCCATATTATACCTCCTCAATCCACATTACTTATTCCACATTCCATTCATATGTACTCATTCTCATCCATTCACTTATATCGACGACACATTATTTCCCATACCCATTCACATTCATTATTCTTTATACACATCCATGCATACATCCATTTTCACATCCTCATTCATACATCCACATCTACATGCATACATCCATACATACACATCCACATTCACATCCACATCCACATTAACATCCATACATCCATATCCACATTCATACATCCACATCTACATGCATACATCCATACATACACATCCACATTCACATCCATATATCCATATATCCACATCCACATTCACATCCATACATCCATATCCACATTCATACATCCACATCTATATGCATACATCCATGCATACACATCCACATTCACATCCATGCATCCACATCCACATCCACATTCACATCCATACATCCACATCCACATTCATACATCCACATCTACATCCACATTCACATCCATAAATCCACATCCACATTCATACATGCATACATCCATACATACACATCCACATTCACATCCATGCATCCACATCCACATCCACATCTACATGCATACATCCATACATACACATCCACATTCACATCCATGTATCCACATCCACATTCATACATCCACATCTACATGCATACATCCATACATACACATCCACATTCACATCCATGCATCCTCATCCTCATTCATACATCCATACATACCCACCCACATTCACATCCATACATCCACATTCATGCATCCACATCCATATTCATACATCCATACATACCCATCAACATTCACATCCATATTCTCACCCTATCACAACCCATATACATCTTATCCCATCACATACACTTCTTACCTCATCCCATACACATCTTATCACTTCTTAACTCATCTTATCATATCCTAACTCATCTCATATGCATCTTATCACATCTTAACACTTCCCATATCTTTTATGCATACCTCTATGCATGAATTTCAATTATGCTAAAAGTAACACTTTTACAATAAAACATTCATCTTTTATGCATACCTCTATGCATGAAATTCAATTATGCTAAAAGTAACACTTTTATAATAAAATAATCATCTTTTATGCATACCTCTATGCATGAAATTCAATTATGCAAAAAATAACACTTTTATAATAAAATAATCCACAGAACTATGATAGCAACTATGTGGAGCACTATAGAGTGACCATGGTACGTTTAATACTAAATAATGCCACGAAGATGAATGAGAATAACTAGCTGGACTTCCCCGATCTGTAGAAGTTGAGATGCTTCTTCAGGATGAAGAGGGGGAGCCAAAGTCTTCTAAGCACATAGAGGCAAATGCTAAAGGAAAGACAGAGCCAAAGCCTGAAGATAAGAGAGAGCCAAGGACCGCGATGACGAGGTGAACAATGAAGAACCCAAGGCTGATGAGGCAAAGCAAGTTGAAGAGGCAGAGCCAAAGCCTGAAGAGAAGACAGAGGTAAAGAAAACTAAAGAGACAGAGCCAAGGCCTGAAGAGAGGGTGAATAATCAAGAACCCAAGATTGTTGAGGCAAAGCAAACTGAAGAGATAAAGCCAAAGCCTGAAGACAAGACAGAGGCAAAGCAAACTAAAGAGACAAAGCCAAGGCTTGATGAGGAGGTGAACAATGAAGAACCCAAGGCTGATGAGGATCCCAAGGCTAGTGAGGATCCCGAGCCTCATGAAGATCCCAAGCCTCATGAAGATCCCAAGACTAATGTACCTGATGTAATGTAACCAACTCAATTTTAACAATTGTTTTTATTAAGTGCTTCTTGTCCCTTAACAATAGTGAAGATCCCGAGCCTCATGAAGATCCCAAGACTAATGTACCTGATGTAATGTAACCAACTCAATTTTAACAATTGTTTTTATTAAGTGCTTCTTGTCCCTTAACAATAGTTATAAGTTTCAATTATATTAACACTGATTAGAAGTATGAATCATGTTAATAATGGTTCCAGATGCTGAGGAGGCTTATCATCTTGGATGTGAATGGAAATTCATGCGTTTCTTTATTACAATTCATAAAAGAACTTCAATAGTAATCAAAAGCCAATCCAATTTAAGCTTCTCAAGCTTGAGAGGGGTTGAGAAGAGAAGTATTTGGAGTTTTAATAAGAAAAAGACAATAATCCACACTTTACCTTCTAATTTACTTGATTCTTTGATCACCCCCAACCAATCAATTGGCTTGGTATGTTGTAAGAGTCACCAAGGAAGATTGAAGAGAGAGAGAAGCTCCAATCTCTTCAATTTTGTAGAGGTTTTTAGAGGATAATAGAAATTAAGCTTAGTTTAGAGTAATACCGACATAGTTTAGCTCACAAATAATAATACAAAGGAATGAGGGTCTATTTATAGGAGAGGGAGGCCACTAACTGAGTCCAACTGAGTTCTAGAATTTTTCAACTTTCCACTGGCTATGAACAATCTGTCAATATATGATACTAATCTCATAGTGATCTGTTGAAAGTCTTGATCGTCTTCCACGTTACTAACATCATTACTGGTATTTTCTCCATTCATCATCATCATGACTTATTCAACTCATCTACTTTCAAACCAGAATTCAAAAATCATCATCCTTCAATCATAATCCAAATCAATTCATCAATTTTCAACTAGAATTCTAAAATCACATCAACCAGCATTCAAAATCATCATCTAGGATAGCATTTTTGCTCATAACTTCAAGGTATTAGATTCACTCATATATATTGTCAGTATAGAGCTGCAGTTATACCCATGATATATATAGGTATCCATAGCCCTTGGTATTATAAGGCAAATGCCATCATATCTAGGCCTCAAACAAGTCGGGGATTCCACAAAAATGTGGTACTTCCATCTAAAAACCCAATTTCCAATTTATGAATTTCCATTCTGAATATCAATTCATACGAATTTCAACACATAATTACAATCTTTCACTGGTAATTCATAAATTTTTGACATTTCTTGTTGCTTGGTTTATCAACTTCAACCAATTTTCTCTGATACCAACTGTGGGATCCCTGCCCTCTCTGTGCATCGAACTCTAGAGTGCTAGCAGAGTGGAAGTATCAACCTCACGTGGAGGGCAGAGCTTCCCACTCGAGGCCTTGCCCACGAATGTCCGGATAAGAGACATCCCTCAGTTCTTCCAAACCCAAACCCGGAAAAAACTTCCCTTGCCCAGAAAGCATAGGTGATTCCTCCAAGAAAAATCTTCTAACGTAGTCAAGAGCCTTAACTATCCTTTGTATTCCAACCGAACCCGTGGGTCACATGGCCAGTTCAAAGGAGGAACTTGCACTTGGTTCATAGAGACAAACGCTTTTTTCCCCATCAAAGAGGCACAGCCATTGATTCTTTTCCATAGAACAAGAATTATCCCATGATTTACTTCAACTATCGTAACTTGAACAGAATTGAATTTTATTATAGGAATCCATCAATCCAACCTAACCCCATCCAATCCCATGGGTTAGCCAACCACCCAACCACTGTATTGATAGAATCCATTATAAACATTTGGTTATGTTTTGTCCTGGGTACCAGGGAAAAGACTCGGGGGGTCCACTATATGGAAGCCCCTCCTACGACGTGCGTTCAAGCGGTATTTAAAAATCCCCTTATCTGTGAATTTTGAGCTAATAAAACTACTCCTTTTTCTTTATAAACTTACGGTTTTTTTTCCAAAGTACAATTAAAATACCCCACTTGTAATTGTATTTCTGTAAATTTACCCAATATTTTGGATTAAAAAAACCCCACCTAATGATCGCACATGGTAGACTTACATATTTTGAGGTGCACCCCCCGAGGGAAAAGAGTTCCCAGCCACCCTAGCCGGCACTCATGCAAAAATTAAATAGACACACCACTTACGCACCCAATATGAAATTGCATTTTCTTAGATTTAAGTATTTCCAAAATAGCATTGCAATAAAACCACAGTGTTTCCATCATAATCCTCAATATTCCAATTCCAGGGTCCAAGTTCCAACTTTTTCACTTTCCAACCATAAAATCCAATTTCCAGTCATTCCTTCCTCGATGTACCTATGGCATCATCGGCAACCAGAACGCTCCACTTGGTCGCTCAGGGGCCTTTTCAATAGTTTCTAACTCATAGTACCCAGGAGTATAATCTTTTTTTTTCCATAAAATCCATATTTCCATTCATTCCTTTCTTTAGCATACCTATGGCATCATTGGCAACCAGAACGCTCCCCACCTAGTCGCTTAGGGCCTTTTCAATAGTTCCTAGCTCATAGTACCTAGGAGTATAATCTTATAAAATCCATATGGACTCTCCGTTGAAGATCAGCTAGATCAATCAACAAGATCCATTTATCAAAAAGAGCCATGAACTCATCCGCTGAAGACCAGCAAGGCCAGTCAACTAGATCCATGCCCGTGTTCAGAATATAACTCCAACTCATTTTCTTCCTTGACACACGCGTGGGTATCGTGGGCGACCCAAAGCCCGAGCACCGTATGGTCAGCAGCACCCTCTAGGCTCCTTGAGTGACAGGCGACCTAGCGCTTCACTCATAGGCTGCTTCCTTGGTTCCTCATCCACCATACTGGAGGCTCACCATTTTAACCAAACCGAGGCTCGTCAAGACCTTGGCTGACCTTGCCACACGAGACGTCTTTCTTAGACTCTCTGTCAGCTGCTGCAACATTTTCTGCTTAGGTCCCCATGACCTCATTCCATGAGATAGTCAAAATGCTTGCCCAACATTCTTGACGTAAAACAATCTTTAAAAAATAGGTTTCACATGCAAATACAGTCTCCAAGCAAAATTCCCATCTTTCCATATCATTCCATCATTTTACATCATTCCTCTTCATTTCTCATTATTGCTCATCATCCTTATCATTTGACATTATTCCACATACATTCACATCATCCCTCATTATTTCCACATTCATTCACATCATCCCACATTCATTCACATCATCCCACATTATTTCTACATTCATTCACATCATCCCACATTCATTCACATCATCTCACATCATTTCCACATTCATTTACATCATCCCACTTTATTTCCACTTTCATTCACATCAATCCACACATGAATCCACATTAGCCCACACATCAATCCGCATCAACCATATTAATCCACATCAATCCACATACCCCACACATCAATCCACATCATTCTACACATGAATCCACATCCATCCACACATTCCACATCCTTCCACACATCACTCCACATCATTCCACACATTCCCACACATCACTCCACATCACTCCACATCATTCCTCACATTCCACATCACTCCACATCATTCCACACATTCCATATCCTCTCTTTCGACATCATTCCACACATCACCCCACATCATTTCATCTCCTCAATCCAATTTCCACAAACAAGGTGGTCTCTTTTTGCTTTGAGCGAATCAGTTCTGATTATTAACTTTCCTTGATCTAGTTACCAGAATCTTTGTTCCACATCAACCACGTTAAAAGACATAACTTTCTAAGTCTCAGCCATTACTTGGTTCAGTTAAAGGTGCAAACTTAAAACAAGTCACACCACTTACACACCCAATATGAAATTGCCTTTTTCACAGATTCAGCTGTCTTTAAAACAATCATTTAATGAAACAATAGTATCTGTGAAAATATTCACAACTCATCACATCACATTCATTCACATCTCATCCATTCATATCTATCTCAATCCACATCACATCCATTTCACCTAATATCTCATTCATTCACATCCCGATTCACATCACATCTGATTCACTCACATCTATCCATTTCACATCACATCAACTCCACCCATTCACATCCATCACATCATATTCATTCTCATCACCATCCCATCACATACATTCTATCCACATCACATCTATCCACATCATATCTCATTCATATACATCTCATCTCATTCATCCACATCCATTCCTTCACATACACATCCACATCCATTCTTCACATATAGATTCACGTCCATTTTCATTACCAACACATCCACATCCATTCTTTCACATACACATCCACATCCATTCTTTCACATACACATCCACATCCATTCTTCACGTACACATCCACATCCATTCTTTCACATACACATCCACATCCATTCTTCACATACACATTCACATCCATTTTCACATACACATTCACATCCATTCTTTCACATACACATCCACATCCATTCTTCACATACAGATTCACATCCATTTTCATCACATACACATCCACATCCATTCTTTCCCATACACATTCACATCTATTCTTCACATACACATCCATATCCATTCTTTCACATACTCATCCACATCCTTTCATTCATTTACATCCCGATTCACATGACATCACATCTTATCCATTTATTTACATCTATCTGATTCACATGTCATCACATCTCATCACATCTATTCACATCACATTCCATCACATCTATTCACATCACATCCCATCCATCCATTCTCGCGTAAGACAATCCTTTAGGGAAACAGGGTTTCTATGAAAGTTTTCAGTTTGATTTTCTTTTGAATACAAGGAGTATTTCTTGAATCAGTATTCCCAAAACTTCTTGATCGAAATTCTGAATTTCATACCAGAATTCCTCGAATTCTATAACCTTGATCCACAGATCAATTTAAACTAAGTTTCAGATTTGGCGGAGTTTTGAGTGTATTTTTCTATACTGGTCACACCTTCTTTCCTCGAAACTGACAAAAGATTTTGGTCTTGGTCATAGTGTGATTCAAGGCTCGAGTCACATAAGATTTTTCCTGAACTATCTTTCTCGAAAAGGTTTGATAATTCAGTTACTATTTTACTGAATTTTTTTCTTTGAATATTCACTTAACTGATTTTACGAATTCCAATGAGGAGTAAATTAATCATTTATCTGAATATTTTGATCTCGATAGATTTCTTGAATTTTCTTTTTACATTCCGTGTGAATATAAAACGATAGAAATCTCTCTCTTAGAGTATTTAATTATTCATTTATCAAGTACTCATAGAATTTAAACATAGAATTTAAGAGAATTCTAATCTTGGTATAAAAATTCTTTATGCATCTATTTATGCATAAAAATCAACTTCAATGGGAATAACACTTTTATTAAAAAATCCTTTTATGCATCTATTTATGCATAAAATCAAATTTGATAGGAATAACACTTCTAAAATAAAAAGAATTTCTTTATGCATCTATTTATGCATAAAAATCAATTTTTATAAGAATAACACTTTTATAATAAAAAAATTCCTTTATGCATCTTTCTATGCATAAAAATCAAATTTAATAAGAATTACACTTTTGTAATTGAAAAAAAATTCCTTTATGCATCTTTCTATGCATAAAATCAAATTTAATAAGAATAACACTTTTGTAATATAAAAAAATTTCCTCTATGCATCTTTCTATGCATAAAATAGGTGAATATGTACAGGGAGTAACTAGAATATTTCTTTAGATGCAAAAATGGTGGGAATTACTCTTTTGGAATAACATAAAAACAAACTTTCTTTTCCATAAAATTATGGAAAATTTTGCCATGACCTCCTTTGTATGGCTGACCATTTCTCATTTTTATCATTCTTTATTTAACTTAAATTAACCCAAATTAGATTTATAGAACTCTAATCTACACAATTTTCTAAATTTAAGAGAGTAAACAATAAGAAGAGTTTAATTAATCACTTAGTTAATCTTTCTAGGATAAAGAAAGGTTGGAATGTAAAGAAGAAAAGGGGGTGGCCTTTTCCTCTAAGGCATAGCATTTGAGTTTAATTCCATCCTGTGTAAAACATAAAAATCAAGAAAACCATCGATTTAAAATTTGTAAATAAGTAAGAAAATTAGCTTACATGGAGCTTGTAAGCTCCTTTGGCTTGAGGGATTCAGGGTTCTACTCTTGTTGGAAGCAAGAGTGGCCACCAATTCACTTTTGAGAGGATTAGGCCAAAAACAATTGAATTATTAAGAAATTCAATGTAGATGGCTCAAGACAGGAGTAGAGTAGCAGTGCATAAACACCATTTTGCTTTTACAAAGGGGGAGGCTTCTATTTATAGGAAAAAGCAAACCTCTAACCAAGCAAACTGATTCGAGAATTTTCCAAATCAGTTTGGTCAATTTTTGACCATTTTTGGGTCAGTTGAGCTTACTTTTTGGATTTAGTTTTGAAATAGGAGAGAGGAGAGATGAAAATATCTATTATTTTGGAGTTTAAATCTCCTCCACACATGTGAAATAGGTGCCTCCTTGAAGATCCCCCTTCTCCTTACCAAGGTGTCAAAAATGTATCATTATATTCAAAATATCTCATTTTTTAAAGTAATATTCATAGTTTTTTACTAATAAACCTTGTACTTAGTCAACTCTTTATCTTATGTGAGCATTTACTCATTTTTGCGGGGTTTTTCTTTTTATCTCCTCCCTACATTTGGATTAATCTTATTGGTCCATAGGAACCTTAATTGGACCATAATCCAAGAATTTCTGAAAATCTGGACCCTTAGGCTAAGGTCCTTTATACCTATTTTCAATTATTCCAATTGCACATTGGAAAGTTCTTTTTGAATTTCTGTTTCAGGGGAAACCATTTTAGACACTAGGAGGATTTCTATATCCAAAAATATCTCAATTTTAGATTATCTCTCTCTAGACATTTTCTCTCTCTAGGCTAAAACAGGATCTTTCTTTTATTTCAGAGAGGGGAATAATTATAAGATGAGAAGGGGAGGTTCTTACACCTGTACACCTCAAAAGATGATTCTGGGGTTCCTTATAGTCTGGTCAACCCAACAGAATCTTGGAATAAAGATCCCTTATATAGAACTCCTCACCAAATAACAGTTCATTCAGATCATATCATTCATATCTTTAACACAATAATGGTCCATTAGACCGAAATTTCCATCTGAACAGTCCTCCATGGGAATTTCAATTATACAGATTTTTAATTTGTCATCTCTTAACTTGATCCACTGGGTCAAAGTGTTAACAATAGCAAACTGTCAGCACAATCCACTAATCTCATAGTGATTTGCTGAAGTCATTATCATCATTCCAGTTACGAACATCATGACAGGGACTCATCCCATTCATCCTTATTGTGGTTTTGCTCAGCTTATCGCTTTTCAACCAAAATTCATGAATCATCATTTTTCAATCAAAATCCAAATCAACTCATGAGTTCTCAACCACAGTTTTAAAATCATATCAACCACATTCGAATTCATCCTCTGAATAGCATTTTTGCTTATAATTTCAAGGTCTTAGATTTACTCGTATAAAGAGCTGCTGTTATACCCTCGGTATATACGGGTAGTCACGGTCCTCAGAATTATAAGGTAAATACCATCATGTCTATGCCTCAAGCAAGTCAGGGATTCCATGCAATTGCGGTACTTCCATCTGAAGACCCAATTACTAATTTATGAATTTCAGTCTAAATATCAATTTGTATGAGTTTCATCACACATTTCTAACTTTTTACTCTTACTTCATAAATTTTTGACATTTTTGGCTCCTCGGTTGTTCCACTTTGGCCAATTTGCTCTGATAGTAGTTGAAAGATCCCTGTCCCCTTGGCGCAACGAATTTAGGGGTGCTAGCAGCGGTAGTAGCACTTCTTGCACGGGGCAGGGTCCCTCACTCGGGGCCTTGCCCACGGATATCCGGACAAGAGACTAATCCATCGGTTCTTCCAAAACCAAACTCGAAAAAACTTCCCTCGCTCGAAAAGCACGGGCGATTCCTCCAGGATAAATTTACTCTAATGTAGTCAAGAGCCTTAACTAACAGAACTGATCTGACCAAACCCGTAAGTCCCATAGTCAAATCAAGAAAAAGACTTGCACTTGGATCATAGAGACCAATGCTTTGAGAGGCAGAGCCGTTGATTCTTTTCCATAGAACAATTTTTATCCGAGATTTACTTCATCTATCGTACCATAACAGAATTGAGTCTCATTTTAGGGATCCATCACCCCATCTAGTTCCGTGGGTTAGCCAACCGCCCAACCATTGTAGTGATGGGATCCATTTAAGAATTTGGCTAGGTTTTGTCCCGGGGAAAAGAGTTCTGAGGTCCCCTAGCCAGATATTCATGCAACTTAAAACTAGTCACACCTCTTACACACCCAATATGAAATTGCCTTTTTCACAGATTCAGTCTTTAAAACAATCATTTAATGAAAACTTAAAACTAGTCATGCAAACTTAAAACTAGTCACACCACTTACACACCCAATATGAAATTGCCTTTTTCACAGATTCAGCTATCTTTAAAACAATCATTTAATGAAACAAGAGTATCACTGATTATAATCCTCGAAAATATCCGGTTGAATCCTAATTTTCAATTTTTCCTTCATCGGTGTACCTATGGCATCATTGGCAACCAAAATGCTCACCACCTGCCACTCAAGGGCCTTTTCGATAGTTCCTAGCTCATAGTATCTGGCCATAGATTCACTTATAAAAATCAAAATGGAATCTCCTAGCTCATAGTATCCGGCCATAGATTCACTTATAAAAATCAAAATGGAATCTCCGTTGAAGATCAGCAAGATCAACCAACAGATCCATATAAAAGAGCCATGGACTCGTCCATTGAGGACTAGCAAGGTCAATCAACCAGATCCATGCCTGAATTCAGAAAACAACTCTTACTCCTTGTTCCAATATCTTTCGCGATGCACGTGTGGGTATCTTCGACGACCCAGACCCCGAGCACCGTATGGTCAGCACCCTCTAGGATCCTTCGCAGGTCACCTAGCGCTTCACTCATAGGCCGCTTCCTTGGTCCCTCATCCACCGTATCGGAAGCTCACCGTTTAAACTGAACCGAGGCTGGTCAAGACCTCGGCCGACCTTGCTACACGCGAGACGTCCTCCGTTGACTCTCCATCAGCTGTTGCAACTTTATCAGGTAGGTCTCCACGACCTCTTCACAAGATGGTCAAAATACTTCCCCAGCATTCTTGACATAAAACAGTCATTTAAAAACAGGTCATAAATACAGTTTCTAAAATGATCTCTTCTCTTTTTACATTGTTCCACATCAATCCACAAATTTATTTAATCCACATCCATTTCATATGTATTCCCATTCTAATCCAATCACATCATTTTCCATCTCATCACATCTTTCCTCATTTATCCTCATCAGATCTCATCCACTCGCATCTACCCATATCCACATCTCATCACATCACATTCATTCACATCTCATCCATTTATATATACCCCGATCCAAATCACATCACATCACATCCATTTCACCTCATATCTCATTCATTCACATCCCGATTCACATCACATCTCATTCACTCACATCTATCCATTTCACATCACATCACCTGCACCCATTCACATCCATCACATCACATTCATTCATATCATCACATTCATTCTCATCACCATCTCATCACATACATTCTATCCACATTACATCACATTACATCTATCCACATCATATCTCATTCATCCACATCCATTCCTTCACATACACATACACATCCTTTCTTCACATACACATTCACATCCATTTTCATTACATACACATCCACATCCATTCTTTCACATACACATCCACATCCATTCTTTCACATACACATCCACATCCATTCTTCACATACACATTCACATCCATTTTCACATACACATTCACATCCATTCTTTCACATACACATCCACATCCATTCTTCACATACAGATTCACATCCATTTTCATCACGTACACATCCACATTCATTCTTTCACATACACATTCACATCCATTCTTTCACAAACACATCCACATCCATTCTTCACATACAGATTCACATCCATTTTCATCACGTACACATCCACATCCATTCTTTCACATACACATCCACATCCATTCTTCACATACTCATCCATATCCATTCTTTCACATACTCATCCACATCCTTCCATTCATTTACATCCCGATTCACATGACATGACATCTCATCCATTTATTTACATCTATCTGATTCACATGTCATCACACATCTATTCACATCACATCTCATCCATCCATTCTAGCGTAAGACAGTCCTTTAGGGAAACAAGGTTTCTAGGCAAGTTTTTAGTTTAATTTTCTTTTGAATACAAGGATTATTTCTTGAATCAGTATTCCCAAAACTTCTTGATTGAAATTTTGAATTTCATGCCATCATTCCTCGAATTCTATAACCTTGATCCACATATCAGTTTGAAGGGTCTCAAACTTACTTTCAGATTTGGCAAAGTTTTGAGCGTATTGTTCTAAATTGGTCACACTTTCTTTCCTCGAAATTGACCAAAGAGTTTGGTCTTGGTCATAGTCTGATTCAAGGTTCAAGTCGGATAAAATTTTTCCTGAACTATCTTTCTCAAAAAGGTTTGATAATTCAGTTACTATTTTACTGAATTTCTTTCTTTGAATATTCACTTAATTGATTTCCAAATTAGTTACGAATTCCAATGAGGAATAAATTAATCATTTATCTAAATATTTCGATCTCGATAAATTTCTTGAATTTTCTTTTTACAGTCTGTGTGAATATAAAATGATAGAAATTTCTCTTAGAGTATTTAATTATTCATTTATCAAACACTGATAGAATTTAAGAGAATTCTTATCTTGATATACAAATTCTTTATGCATAAAAATCAACTTCAATGGGAATAACACTTTTATAAAAAAAATCCTTTTATGCATCTATTTATGCATAAAATCAAATTTGATAAGAATAACACTTCTAAAATAAAAAGAATTTCTTTATGCATCTATTTATGCATAAAAATTAAATTTTATAAGAATAACGCTTTTATAATAAAAAAATTCCTTTATGCATCTTTTTATGCATAAAAATCAAATTTAATAAGAGTAACACTTTTGTAATTAAAAAAATTCCTTTATGCATCTTTCTATGCATAAAATCAAATTTAATAAGAATAACACTTTTGTAATTTGCTGAAGTCATTATCATCATTCCAGTTATGAACATCATCACAGGGACTCGTCCCTTGCATCCTTATTGTGGTTTTGCTCAGCTTATCGCTTTTCAACCAAAATTTAGGAATCATCATTTTTCAATCAGAATCCAAATCAACTCATGAGTTCTCAACCACAGTTTTAAAATCATATCAACCACATTCGAATTCATCATCTGAATAGCATTTTTGCTTATAATTTCAAGGTCTTAGATTTACTTGTATATACTGCTAGTAAAGAGCTGCTGTTATACCCTTGGTATATATGGGTAGTCACGGTCCTCAGAATTATACCCTTGGTATATATGGGTAGTCACGGTCCTCAGAATTATAAGGTAAATACCATCATGTCTATGCCTCAAGGATTCCATGCAATTGTGCTACTTCCATCTGAAGACCCAATTACTAATTTATGAATTTCAATCTGAATATCAATTTGTATGAGTTTCATCACACATTTCTAACTTTTTATTGTTACTTCATAAATTTTTGACATTTTTGGCTCCTCGGTTGTTCCACTTTGGCCAATTTGCTCTGATAGTAGCTGAAAGATCCCTGTCCCCTCCACGCAAGGAATTTAGGGGTGCTAGTAGCGGTAGTAGCACTTCTTGCATGGGGCAGGGTCCCTCACTCGGGGCCTTGCCTGTTGAAATTAGGGCATTGTGGTGATGAGCTATGGTGGATCAAACACTAGAATCAACATCATTAACAAAGTGATTAGCAAATAATTAAGACGTAATTGGTAATTAACAAATAGATTAATGTAGGCATGGATACTCAAAAACCAGCAAATTCTCATTAGGGCAATGCCTCAATTTATAGAGCTTACATCCAAGCATCTAATCCCACTGATTTCTCCATGATTCACTCCACCTCTTTTCCCTGATTCTCTCCACCTCTTCACTTTTCCCAGAATATCTCCACACTTCCCAGAATATCTCCAAACTTCCTAAATCTTCTCATGCTACCCTTTATTCTCTCCCAGTAGATTCTTCTCACCTTTTCACAGGTTCTTTCACATTGACTCATCCTCTTTTACAGCCTCTAACCAAGTGCTTGTTCCTGCACACACCCTATTCACTTGTATTTTCAACACCTCCCCTCAAATGAATACTCCTAGTACACCTAGACCCTATACCAAGTTTCCCTCCTTACTTGATAGTCTGCGACGACTAGTGTCTAGCACACCTCCCCTCAAGTTATGTCGTGGCAGCTTCTCTCCACGTGTCCATGTCTTCCTTCAGTC
Source organism: Cibotium barometz (assembly GCF_041138505.1). Classification (NCBI taxonomy): domain Eukaryota; kingdom Viridiplantae; phylum Streptophyta; class Polypodiopsida; order Cyatheales; family Cibotiaceae; genus Cibotium; species Cibotium barometz. The sequence continues at coordinate 41,080,368 of NC_141056.1, read as the reverse complement.
TTCTTGGGGCAGCTTCTCTTCTCGTGTCCATGTCTTCCTTCAATTCTTTCTTTAGATTTTCTTGGTGTGGATCTTCCTCTTGGAAAGAGATATTCTTCTTCTTTCATGGCTGGGGCCATGAGCTTGTCCGTCAGGTCTTTTTGCTCCATGTGAGCAACATATTTAAATGTTTTGCTGACAGTTCCTTTGGGTTTTTTCTGTTTATCTTGTGTCATTATGCAATGCAAACCCAAATTTATGCGGGAGGCCTTACCTCTTGCCTTATTCTGGACAAGGGCAGTGTCTATTCCCATTTTTATACTGATGTAATGTGTCCAATACATAATAACGCGTACAGCATTCATTCTCATGCACATTCCCAAATGCAACTTTGGCTGTGAATAATCTTGAATTTGAGTGAGATTTATAGGCATTAACCAAGGGTTAAATGCAAAATGATGATTATCACAATTTTATCATAGCACAATTTTCCCAGAAATTACATTAAATCAAGGGTAGCCAATTTGTACGGAATGGTTGGAGTATCAAACCAACTCCGAATTGCAATCTGAAGTTATAGGGATCTGTATCAGATACCTAATGGTTAATTTGAACCCTCAATTGCACCAAAATATAGTGATTAGCTCACTGATTAGTAAATTAATCCATTGTTTTGTGTGCAAAAAACAGAGTATGCGAGGAGTCCAAATCTGGTGCCTTAGACTTCAAATGAGCTCAAATGCTTTCAAAGCCATCAATAGCAATGAGTCTAGTAGAGGATTAAGCCAATAAACACAAGATTTGACCAAATATTGAAAGCTTAATCTCTGTTTTACCAAAGTCACCTCCTGCAGATTTAATGAAGAGCTTGGATCTCACTGTGGACTTGATGAAATTGAATTCTGTCTGCACCAGCTTGTAGAGCATGCTTGAAAACACCTTGGGCTAAGAGGAATTAGAGGCATTTGAACTGAGCAAGTAGAAATCTCAAATCTCCTTCAGAAAAACGGTGCCTGGTAAAACGACGATTTCTGCTGCATCCTTCGGCGGTTTGCTGCGTGGAGTTGATGAACTTGAAGAGTATTGAGGTGGCTACCATGTGCTAGAAGGGTTTGACCTAATTGTGAGTGTGCAAGGTGAGGGAGCTCCTCCACTGGCTGGGGGTACAAAAGCTAGTTGAAAAAAGAGGGAAAATTAAAATTTTCTACTAATCCTAATTAGCAAAATAATTAGCAAGATAATGGGCTCACAAATTAGCATGGCTCTGATACCATGTTGAAATTAGGGCATTGTGATGAGCTATGGTGGATCAAACACTAGAATCAACATCATTAACAAAGTGATTAGCAAATAATTAAGACGTAATTAGTGGGTAATTAAGATGTAATTAGTGGGTAATTAACAAATAGATTAATGTAGGCATGGATACTCAAAAACCAGCAAATTTTCATTAGGGAAATGCCTCAATTTATAGAGCTTACATCCAAGCATCTAATCCCACTGATTTCTCCATGATTCACTCCACCTCTTTTCCCTGATTCTCTCCACCTCTTCACTTTTCCCAGAATATCTCCCAAAATATCTCAACACTTCCCAGAATATCTCCACACTTCCTAAATCTTCTCATGCTACCCTTTATTCTCTCCCAGTAGATTCTTCTCACCTTTTCAGAGGTTCTTTCACATTTACTCATCCTCTTTTACAGCCTCTAACCAAGGGCTTGTTCTCGCACACACCCTATTCACTTGTATTTTCAACATTGCCCACGCATATCCGGACAAGAGACTAATCCATCGGTTCTTTCAAAACCAAAACCGGAAAAACTTCCCTCACCCGAAAAGCACGGGCGATTCCTCCAGGATAAATTTACTCTAACATAGTCAAGAGCCTTAACTAACAGAACTGATCTGACAACCAAACCCGTAAGTCCCATAGTCAGATCAAGGAAAAGACTTGCACTTGGATCATAGAGACCAACGCTTTTTTCCTCATTGAGAGGCACAGCCGCGTTGATTCTTTTCCATAGAACAATTTTTATCTGGGATTTACTTCATCTATTGTACCATAACAGAATTGAGTCTCATTTTAGGGATCCATCAGTCTAGCCTAACCCCATCCAGTCTCATGGGTTAGCCAACCGCCCAACCACTGTAATGATGGGATCCATTTAAGAATTTGGCTAGGTTTTGTGCGAGGAACCAGGGAAAGAGTTCCGAGGCCCCCTAGCCAGATACTCATGTAAACTTAAAACTAGTCACACCACTTACACACCCAATATGAAATTGCCTTTTTCACAGATTCAGCTGTCTTTAAAACAATCATTTAATGAAACAAGAGTATCACTGATTATAATCCTCGAAAATATTCGGTTGAATCCTAATTTTTAATTTTTCCTTCATCGGTGTACCTATGGCATCATTGGCAACCAGAATGCTCACCTCCTGTCCACTCAGGGGCCTTTTCGATAGTTCCTAGCTCATAGTACCTGGCCATAGATTCACTTATAAGAATCAAAATGGAATCTCCTAGCTCATAGTATTCGGCCATAGATTCACTTATAAAAATCAAAATGGAATCTCCGTTGAAGATCAGGAAGATCAACCAATAGATCCATATAAAAGAGCCATGGACTCATCCGTTGAGGACAAGCAAGGTCAATCAACCAGATCCATGCCTGAATTCAGAAAACAACTCTTCCTCCTTGTTCCAATATCTTTCGCGATGCACATGTGGGTATCTTTGGCGACCCAGAGCCCGAGCACCGTATGATCAGCACCCTCTAGGATCCTTTGCAGGTCACCTAGCGCTTCACTCATAGGCGGCTTCCTTGGTCCCTCATCCACTGTACCGGAAGCTCACCATTTAATTTGGACCGAGGCTGGTCAAGAACTCGGCCGAGACCTTGCTACGCGAGACGTCCTCCGTTGACTCTCCATCAGCTGTTGCAACTTTATCAGGTAGGTCTCCACGACCTCTTCACAAGATAGTCAAAATACTTCCCCAGCATTCTTGACATAAATTAGTCCTTTAAAAATAGGTCATAAATACAATTTCTATAACAAACTCTCCTCTTTCCACACTGTTCCACATCAATCCACAAATTTATTTAATCCACATCCATTTCATATGTATTCCCATTCTCATCCAATCACATCATTTTCCATTTCATCACATCTTTCCTCATTTGTCCTCATCAGATCTTTCCTCATTTGTCCTCATCCACTCGCATTAGATCTCATCCACTCGCATCTACCCATATCCACATCTCATCACATCACATTCATTCACATCTCATCCATTTATATCTATCCCGATCCACATCACATCACATCACATCCATTTCACCTTATATCTCATTCATTCACATCATGATTCACATCACATCTCATTCACTCACATCTATCCATTTCACATCACATCACCTCCACCCATTCACATCCATCACATCACATTCATTCTCATCACCATCCCATCACATACATTCTATCCACATTACATCACATCACATCTATCCACATCATATCTCATTCATATACATCTCATCTCATATTCATCCACATCCATTCCTTCACATACACATCCACATCCATTCTTCACACATTCACATGTGTGAATATAAAATGATAGAAATTTGTCTTAGAGTATTTAATTATTCATTTATCAAACACTCACAGAATTTAAACATAGAATTTAAGAGAATTCTTATCTTGATATACAAATTCTTTATGCATAAAAATCAACTTAAATGGGAATAACACTTTTATAAAAAAATCCTTTTATGCATCTATTTATGCATAAAATCAAATTTGATAGGAAAACCCGTCTAAAATAAAAAGAATTTCTTTATGCATCTATTTATGCATAAAAATCAATTTTTATAAGAATAACGCTATTATAATAAAAAAATTCTTTATGCATCTTTCTATGCATAAAATCAAATTTAATAATAATAACACTTTTGTAATAAAAAAACTTCCTTTATGCATCTTTCTATGCATAAAAATCAAATTTAATAAGAATAACACTTTCATAATAAAAAAAATTCCTTTATGTATCTTTCTATGCATAAAAATCAAATTTCATAAGAATAACACTTTTGTAATAATAAAAAATTCCTTTATGCATCTTTCTATGCATAAAATCAAATTTAATAAGAATAACACTTTCGTAATAAAAAAATTTCTTTATGCATCTTTCTATGCATAAAAACCAAATTTAATAAGAATAACACTTTTGTAATAAAAAAAATTTCTTTATGCATCTTTCGGTGCATCAAATAAAATTTAATAAGAATAACACTTTTGTAATAAAAAAAATTTCTTTATACATCTTTCTATGCATAAAATGAAATTTAATAAGGATGACACTTTTGTAATAAAAAAATTCATTTATGCATCTTTCTATGCATAAAATCAAATTTAATAAGAATATCACTTTTGTAATAAAATAAATTCCTTTATGCTTCTTTCTATGCATAAAAATCAAATTTAATAAGAATAACACTTTCGTAAAGAAAAAAATTCCTTTATGCATCTTTGTGTGCATAAAAATCAAATTTAATAAGAATAACACTTTAGTAATAAAACAAATTTCTTTATGCATCTTTCTATGCATAAAAATCAAATTTAATAGGAATAACACTTTTAAAATAAAAGAATTTCTTTATGCATCTATTTATGCATAAAATCAAATTTAATAAGAAAGCAGTGATATCCATGTATATTCATAGGTGAATATGTACATGAAGTAATTAGAATATTTCTTTTAGATGCAAAAATGGTGGGAATTACTCTTTCGGAATAACATAAAAACAAACTTTCTTTTCCACAAAATTTTGAAAAAGTTTAGCATAACCTTCTTTTGTATGGCTGACCATTTCTCATTTTTATCATTCTTTGTTTAACTTAAATTAACCCAAATTAGATTTATAGAACTCTAATCTACATAATTTTCTAAATTAAAGAGAGTAAACAATAAGAAGAGTTTAAGTAATCACTTAGTTAATCTTTCTAGGATTAAGAAAGGTTGGAATGTAAAGAAGAGAAGGGGGTGGCCTTTTCCTCAAAGGCATAGCATTTGAATTTAATTCCATCCTGTGTAAAATATAAAAATCAAGAAAACCATAGATTTAAAATTTGTAAATAAGTAAGAAAATTAGCTTACATGGAGCTTGTAAGCTCTCCTTTGGCTTGAGGGATTCAGGGTTCTACAGTGTGGGAAATTCCCTCCTATTTCACATGTGTAGATGAGTTTTAAACTCACAAATAATGAGATATTTTCATCTCTCCTCTCTCCTGTTTCAACTAGATCCAAAAAGTACTATGTTTAAAAACAAATGTGATGAGAATAGATGTGATTAGAATCAGATAGATGTGAATGAATGGATGGATGGATGTGATATGAATAGAAGTGATGAGAATGTGATGTGGATAGATGTGATGTGAAACAGATAGATGGGAATGGATGGATGGATGGATGTGATGTGAATAGAGGTGATGAGAATGTGAGGTGGATAGATGTGATGAGATGCGATGTGAATCAGATAAATGTGAATGAATGGAAGAGATGTGATGTCATGTGAATCAGAATATAAATGAATGATATGGGATGTGAGTGAATGTATGTGATGATAATGGATGTGAATGTGTATGTGAATGAGTATGTGAAAGAATGGATGTGGATGTATGTGAAAGAACGGATATAGATATGTATGTGAAAGAATGTGATGTGATGTGACATGAATATATGTGGATGTGAAGTGATAGATATGAATGTATGGATAGATATGAGTAGTCATACACATGTGAACGATTGGATGGATGTGGATGAATGAGATGAGATGTGTATGAATGAAATATGATGTAGATAGAAGTGATGTGATATAATGGTGATAAGAATGAATGTGAATGTGATGGATATGAATGAATTTGATGTGATGGGATGTGAATCGGGATAGATGTGAATGAATGAGATGTGAGGTAAAATGAATGGATGAGTTGTGAGTGAATGTGATGTGGTCTGAATGGATGAGATGTTAAATGTATGTGATGTGAAGAGATGTATGGGTAAATGCGAGTGGATGAGATCTGGAGGTTAATTGAGGAAAGAAGTGTTGTGATGGAAAATGATGTGATTGGATGAGAATGGGAGTGCATATGAATTGAATGTAGATTAAGTAATGTAGATTGATGTGGAAAGACGAGAGTTCATTATAGAAATTGTATTTATGAACTGTTTTAAAATGACTGTTTTATGTCAAGAATGTTGGGGAAGCATTTTGACCTTCTTGTGAATGAGGTCGTGTGGAGACCTAGCTGATAGAGTTGCAATAGCTGACGGAAAGTCAACGGAGGACGTCTCGCGTAGCAAGGTCGGCCGAGGTTGACGAGCTTCGATTCGATTTAAATGGTGAGCTTCCAGTACGGTGGATGAGGGACCAAGGAAACGGCCTATGAGTGAAGCACTACGTGACCTGCGAAGGATCCTAGAGGGTGCTGACCATATGGTGCTCGGGCTCTGGGTCACCAAAGATACCCACACGTACGTCGGGGAAGATATTGGAACATGGAGTAAGAGTTGTTTTCTGAATCCGGGCATGGATCTCGTTGATTGACCTTGCTGGTCCTCAATGGATGAGTCCATGGCTCTTTTATATGGATCTGTTAGTTGATCTTGTTGATCTTCAACGGAGAATCCATTGTTGATATGTGAATATATTGGCGGTTACTATGAGCTAGGAACTATCGAAAAGGCCCCTGAGTAGACAGGTGGTGAGCGTTCTGGTTGCCAATGATGCCATAGGTACACCGATGAAGGAATGATTGGAATTAAGGATTCAACCAGAGATTTTGAGCTTTATGATCAGTGACTATGATTTCATTAAATGATTGTTTTAAAGATAGCTGATTGTGTGAAAAAGGCAATTTCATATTGGGTGTGTAAGTGGTGTGACTAATTTCAAGTTTGCATGAATATCCGGTTAGGAGGCCTGGGAACTCTTTTCCCTAGTACCCGGGAAAAAACCTAACCAAATTCTTAATTGGATCCCATCACTACAGCGGTTGTGGGCGGTTGGCTAACCCATGGGAGTGGCTAGACTGTTGCAATGGCTGTGCCTCTTAATGAGGAAAAAAGTGTTGGCCTCTATGATCCAAGTGTTGGCCTCTATGATCCAAGTGCAATCTTTTCCCTGATCTAACTATGGGACTTACGGGTTTGGTTAGATCAATTCTGTTAGTTAAGGCTTTTGACTACGTTAGAGAAAAGTTATCCTGGAGGAATCACCCGTGCTTTTCAGGAAAGGGATGTTTTTCTGGGCTCGGTTTTGGAAGAACCAATGGATTAGTCTTTGTCCGGATATCCGTGGGCGAGGCCCTGAGTGAGGGACCCTGTCCCGTGCAAGAAGTGCTACTTCCGCTTGCTAGCACCCCTAAATTCGTTGCGCGATGGGGACAGGGATCTCAGAGCTGGTATTAGAGCCAATTTAGTCTAATGTGGATCAACCAAGAAGCCAAAAATGTCAAAAATTTATGAAGAAGAAGTAAAAGGTTGTAATTGTGTAATAAAAATCATACAAATTATTATTTGGACTGAAATTCATAAATTGATAATTGGGTCTTCAGATGGAAGTACTGCAATTATATGGAATCCCTGACTTGCTTGAGGCCTAGACATGATGGTATTTACCTTATAGTTCCAAGGACTGTGACTATCCGTATATAATAGCGAGGGTATAACTGCAGCTTTTTACTGGCAGTATATACGAGAAAATCTAAGATCTTGAAATTATAATCTAAAATGCTATCCAAATGATGAATTCGAATGTGGTTGATATGATTTAAAATTCTGATTGAGAACTGATGAGTTGAATTCGATTCTGATTGAAAAATGATGATTCCTGAATTTTTTGTTGAAAAGAAATAAACTGAGCGAAACCACAATGAGGATGAATGGGACGAGTCCCTGCGTTGATGTTCGTAACTAGAATGACGATAATGACTTCAGCAAATCACTATGAGATTAGTGGATTGTGCTGACAGATTGCTAACTCTTGACCCAATTCCAGATCAAGTTAAGGGATGACAAATTAAAAATCTATAAAATTGAAATCCCCCATGGAGTACTGTTCATATGGAAATTTTGGTCTAATAGACCATTATTGTGTTAAAGATAAGAATGATATGTTCTTAATGAATTGTTTTTTGATAATGCAAGTATCTTTATCCCACGATTCTGTGGGGAGCCAACCTATCTAAAGAAATGAGAAGAGCAAAATGGCTCTTGCAAGGCCGAAGATAGTAGAAATAGCCAAAGTGGCATGGAGAAACCACTGCGAGACAAACCATCTGGATCGGAATACCCAAACCATTAGGGGAAGGTTGAGGTCTATAGGAGCCCTTTAAGATGCCATGTGATTAAAAGGTTATTAAGGAAAAGGGCCAATCATGTGATGCCATGTATACAAAAATGTTGGGTGATTAAAGGTGGTCAAAAGATTCTCTAGAAGATGCCTTTTTGTACTTTTCATTCCCAAAAAGTGGGGGGGGGGGGGGGGTGAAATTTCGGACATCCATAACTTCTACATATGAGCTCAAAATTTGTCGGAGATTAGAGATCCAGAATCTACTCGCTGAGCTCTTTTCATAGATATGTCACATGATATGGTTTTGCCCACTCAATTTTAAATTCAATTTTGGCGGAAAACTTTGAAATTCAAACTTCTAGCCATTTTAAGAATAAGAAGGTATCTAAAGTCAAAGAAACTTAACATTTTAACAAAAAGTCATTAAAATCATAATATGGCAGCTTAAAGGGCCCCTATAGACCTCAACCTTCCCCTAATGCATGGAATGATCTCAAAATTTACCTAAGGACGAGGTTCTGTCCTCCCGGCTTTTTGGAAACAAAGATGAACAAATTCTTAGAGCTAACCCAGGGGAGCAAAACTATTGAAGTATATCACCAAGCGTTCGCTCTCCTCCTCAAATGCTTACCATCGCGTGAATGAAAAACAGCTGATGGCCAAGTTCATTCGGGGACTGAACGAACCTTTGAATATTTTGGTGAAGAACGCCAAGCCAGTTTCCATGCCCGAAGCAGTGCGGATGGCGAAGGATTTCTCCAAGGCCTTTGATGTCAAGGTCCCACCAAAGCCAACACCATCACCTTTCAAAAGGTTTTTAGTTCTTGAAGGTGATTCCAACCTTCCACCGCCTAAGAGATATCAGGGTCAAAGCCCAGGATATGGAAAGTTTCAGAATGGAAGAAATGTCCTTTTTTCGAAACTCAATCCCCTGGAATTCAACTTCAGAAATTCCACCCTTGAACAAGGGAGTGAAATGCTATAACTATCAAGGATTTGGACATCGCAGTATGGATTGTCCAACTCCTTTTGGATCAAGGTTTTTAGGGCAGGGAAATCAGGGATCAAGATTCCAGACTCCACCTCCTTCCTTCCGGAGTAATCAGGTTTCTATCCGCCAAAATCAAGGAAATCCCAGAGATAGACCCTCTAACCAACCCGCAATTTCAAACCAAAGTAATGCAAGACTTCTACCTCAGAATAATAGGGAAATTCAAAGAGAGTTGTTCCCAAATCGGCCGTCCACTTCCAAGGCAGTAACGTTGGAAGTGATTGAAGAAGAAGAAGAAGATGAAAGAGATCATACTCCACTTGCGAGATGAAGACATCTCACATTTTTTAAGTGGGGTAGGATGTAAGATTCCTCCCCCAACCCCTCAAGATGTCCAGTTTCTCTCCCTGTAATCAATTCCCTTTTCAGAATAATAACAGATCTTGTTTCTCTCTGTTTTGACCTAGAGAGAGAAAATATTCTAGAGAGAGATAATTAAATTTCTAGATATCTTTGGATGGAAAAATATCCCTTCTTATAAAAATGATTTTCCCTAAAACAGAAATTCAAAAAGAACTTTGGAGTGTGCAATTGGAATAAATTTAAAATAGGTAAAAAGGACCTTAACCTGAGGGTCCACATTTTTTGAAAATTTTGGATTAAGATTCCTATGGACCAATAAGATTAATCCAAGTGTAGGGAGGAGATAAATTGAAGAATAAAAGAAAAGTCTCCCAAAAATGAGTAAATACTTACATAAGATGAAGAGTTGACTAAGGAGGACAAGGTTTATTAGTTAAAAATGAAGAGATATTTAGAGGAAATGATGCATTTTGACACCTCAGTGTGGGGAATTCCCCTCATGAAGGAGGTGCCTATTTCACATGTGTGGATGAGTTTTAAACTCACAAATAATGAGATATTTTTATCTCTCCTCTCTCCTGTTTCAACTAGATCCAAAAAGTAAGCTAAATTGACCTAAAAATGGTCAAAAAGTGATTAAACTGATCTGGAAAGTTTTAGAATCCGTTTGCTTGGTTAGAGGCTTACTTTTTCCTATAAATAGAAGCCTCCCACCTTGTAAAAGGTTAATAGTGTTTATGCAGTGTTACTCTACTCCTCCCTAAAGTCAAATACATTGAATTCACTTGATAATTCAATCGTTTTTGACTAAATCCTCTCCAAAAGAACTGGTGGCCACTCTTGTTGCAAACAAGAGTAGAACCCTCAATCCCTCAAGCCAAAGGAAATCTTACAAACTCCATGTAAGCTTAATTCTTACTTATTATGAATTTTAAATCTATGGTTTTCTTAAATTTTATGCTTTAAAAATGTTTGAATTAAAATCTGATCCTATGCCTTGATGGAAAGGCCACCCTCTTCTCTTCTTTACAATTCAGCCCTTCTTAATCCTAAAAAGTTTAATTCAATGATTGATTAAACTCTTTTCATTGTTTACTATCTTAATTTCTAGAAAATGGAGTAGATTAGAGATATTAGAATTCAAATTGGATTAATTCAAGTCATAAATTGAATGTTAAAATTGAGAAATGGTCAGCCATACAAAGGAGGTTATTGCAAAATTTTCTTAAATTTTATGAAACTATTTAAGTTTATCATTAGGTTATTCTAAAAGAGTAATTCCTTCCGTTTGTGCATTCTAAAAGATTTATTTTTATCTCAAAAGTGTAATTTCTATTAAAAATGAATTTATGAATAGAAAGATGCATAAAAGAATTTATTTTTATTTCAAAAGAGTTATTCTCATTAATTTTTATTTTATGCATAGAAAGATGCATAAGGGATTTATTTTTATTTCAAAAGAGTTATTCTCATTAATTTTGATTTTATGCATAGAAAGATGCATAAAGGAATTTATTTTTATTTCAAAAGAGTTATTTTCCATTAATTTTGATTTTATGCATAGAAAGATGCATAAAGGAATTTATTTTTATTTCAAAAGAGTTATTTTCATTAAATTTGATTTTATGCATAGAAAGATGCATAAAAGATTTATTTTTATTCCAAAAGAGTTATTCTCATTAAAATTGAATTTATGCATAGAAAGATGTATAAAAGAATTATTTTTATTTCAAAAGTGTTATTCCCATTAAAATTGAATTTATGCATAGAAAGATGCATGAAGGATTTATTTTTATTCCAAAAGTGTTAATTTCATTAAAATTGATTTATGCATAGAAAAATGCATAAAGGATTTATTTTTATTTTAAAAGTGTTATTTTTCTTAAAAATTGAATTTATGCATAAATAGATGCATAAAAGGATTTTGTTAAAAGTGTTATTCCCACTAAAGTTGATTTTATGCATAAATAGATGCGTGAAGATCTTTATATCAAAAATTAGAATTCTCTTAAATTCTATGTTTAAACGAATGTGAAGAGATGTGATGAGAATCAGATAGATGTGAATGAATGGATGGATGGATGTGATATGAATAGAAGTGTGATGAGAATGTGATGTGGATAGATGTGATGTGAAGCAGATAGATGGGAATGGATGGATGGATGGAAGTGATGTGAATAGAGGTGATGAGAATGTGACGTGGATAGATGTGATGAGATGCAATGTGAATCAGATAAATGTGAATGAATGGAAGAGATGTGATGTCATGTGAATCAGAATATAAATGAATGATATGGGATGTGAGTGAATGTATGTGATGATAATGGATGTGAATGTGTATGTGAAGAATGGATGTGAATGAGTATGTGAAAGAATGGATGTGGATGTATGTGAAAGAACGGATATAGATATGTATGTGAAAAAATGTGATGTGATGTGACATGAATATATGTGGATGTGAAGTGATAGATATGAATGTATGGATAGATATGAGTAGTCGTACATGTGAACGATTGGATGGATGTGGATGAATGAGATGAGATGTGTATGAATGAGATATGATGTAGATAGAAGTGATGTGATATAATGGTGATAAGAATGAATGTGATGGATATGAATGAATGTGATGTGTAATGGATATGAATGAATGTGATGTGAATGGATATGAATGAATGTGATGTAGATTGATGTGGAAAGATGAGAGTTCGTTATAGAAATTGTATTTATAAACTGTTTTTAAATGATTGTTTTATGTCAAGAATGGTGGGGAAGCATTTTGATCATCTTGTGAATGAAGTCGTGGTGGAGACCTAGCTGATAGAGTTGCAACAGCTGACGGAGAGTCAACGGAGGACGTCTCGCATAGCAAGGTCAACCGAGGTCTTGACCAACCTCCGTTGAGACGGAGAGAATGGGAATGCATATGAATTGAATGTGGATTAAGTAATGTAGATTGAAAGTGTTGTGATGGAAAATGATGTGATTGGATGAGAATGGGAATGCATATGAATTGAATGTGGATTAAGTAATGTAGATTGATGTGGAAAGATGAGAGTTCGTTATAGAAATTGTTTTTATGAACTGTTTTTAAATGACTGTTTTATGTCAAGAATGCTGGGGAAGCATTTTGACCGTCTTGTGATGAATGAGGTCGTGGAGACCTAGCTGATAGAGTTGCAACAGCTGACGGAGAGTCAACGGAGGACGTCTGGCATAGCAAGGTCAGCCGAGGTCTTGACCAGCCTCCGTTGACGGAGAGTCAACGTAGAACGTCTCGCGTAGCAAGGTCAGCCGAGGTATTGACTAGCCTCGGTTGGATTTAAATGGTGAGCTTCCGGTACGATGGATGAGGGACCAAGGAAGCGGCCTATGAGTGAAGCGCTAGGTGACCTGCAAAGGATCCTAGAGGGTGCTGACCATACGGTGCTCGGGTTCTGGGTCACCGAAGATACCCACACGTACGTCGCGGAAGATATTGGAACATGGAGTAAGAGTTGTTTTCTGAATCCGGGTATGGATCTGGTTGATTGACCTTGCTAGTCCTCAACAGATGAGTCCATGGCTCTTTTATATAGATCTGTTAGTTGATCTTGCTGATCTTCAACAGAGAATCCATTTTTGATATGTGAATATATTGGCGGTTACTATGAGCTAGGAACTATCGAAAAGGCCCCTGAGTGGACAGGTGGTGAGCGTTCTGGTTGCCAATGATGCCATAGGTACACCGATGAAGGAATGATTCGAATTAAGGATTCAATCGGAGATTTTGAGCTTTATGATCAGTGACTCTATGATTTCATTAAATGATTGTTTTAAAGACAACTGTGAAAAAGGCAATTTCATATTGGGTGTGTAAGTGGTGTGACTAATTTTAAGTTTGCATGAATATCCAGTTAGGGGGCCTGGGAACTCTTTTCCCTGGTACCCGGGAAAAAACCTAACCAAATTCTTAATTGGATCCCATCACTACAGTGGTTGGGCGGTTGGCTACTAGATGGGCTCAGGCTGGACTGGATGGGGTTAGGCTGGACTGATGGATCCCTAAATTGAGACTCAATTATGTTATGGTACGATAGATGAAGTAAATCCCGGACAAAAATTATTCTATGGAAAAGAATCAACGGCTGTGCCTCCTAATGAGGAAAAAAGCATTGGTCTCTATGATCCAAGTGCAATCTTTTCCCTGATCTGACTATGGGACTTATGCAACCCACTACGCAAATAGAAGTTACCTTGCCACAAGTGTCAACTCCATTTCTCATCTACAAGGGAGAACCCATAAGCTCCATTCAGTCTTATGTAAGCCCCTTACATCCCTTAAAGTTGGAGATTGATATGCCACAATATGTAACAAATGTCTCTCCTAGACAACAAACAATGATGGAGGAAAGTTGGAAAGGATGGTTACATAAAACCTACAATACCTTCCATGAAGTCAAGGTATGACAGAAAGCAAGAAAGGGGAATTTATGCTAATATCATCACTTTTACCCCCACGTTTTGCTCCCCAATTTCATGTACATATCAGGAGGAAGCAGAGCATATTGGAAAAAGCTAACCCATGATAACGTAGCTTGCACCACCATGTACAACATTACCGTACCTATACACAATAAAAATACAAATAATAGTAAAATTAAAAAAGATGATGAGAAAGATCACATACCAAAATAAGAGAATAAAAGTACAATTTTGCTTACTAGAGGCCTTGAGCATGGACTTTTTGTGTATTGATACAAGTGACCCTATCCTAGACCCAAATTATTTAGATTGGTACTATCAAGGGCAGATAAGTATTCCACCTTTCCAAACCCACTCACGATATTTTTATACACCATTAGGGGAGAAAAGTTGTGGAGCCACATTTGTGGACCAGTTCTACCTATAGTTTCATCCCCATGCACCATGCCTTAGCTAAACTATGAGCGTCTCATGTTATCCCAGCATCCTACTTATGCTGGCATTGTAAAACTTATTTTAAGTGCCATGGGATAGGACTCTTGTAGTCCATGGTAGGAGAGACACCACAATAGCATGATGATGTGAGTCTACTTTACCCAGTGAGAGGACCCTATGAAGTAAGGAATGCACAGGAAGAGCTTGCAGAGTAGGGGAGGAAGGCAAGAGGTTATGCACTTAGCCCATCATTCTATGAAATAATGTTATCCACTCTTTGTCCCTTCTAGAGAATGGTGGAACATTTCCTTGACAGCTTAGCTAGCAGTAGGCTACTTAGCTCACTTGCATGTAGTCCCCATGCCATATTATCATAGTGAGGATGCACTTAGAAAATTTCCTCATACACTAGAGGAGGCATATCTATTAGAATCAAACTGTGAGGATGATAAGATTAGTAACATGGAGTCCAATCTAGCATCGTATGAGTTATGGCTATCTGATGATGTCTTGATTGTAATGATTTTGAAGAATTAAAGATTCACAAGAAGCACCAATGGAATTTCTCAACATTACAAGTACAATTCTATAAGACTGACTTTCCAACCATACAACTAATCAGGTGTATTCTAAATCCATCCTCAACTGTTTAATTTATTTTCAATTTAAATTTTTTATATAAATTTTCCATTCAATCTTTGTTTGAGTGCTTGTGCATATGCTTCTGCGAGACTGATCTATCTTTCTTCTAGTTATGATTTGGAGGATTTGATCCTAGTTAAATATTTACTTAGATCGACCTCCTTGAAGTATGTCAGATACTTCACGTTCCTTTTAGTGTGCCCTCTTTAGTTAGAGTAGACCTTCTAGGTGAATTGTGAAAGTGAAAGTAGTTTAATTTTTTATTTTGTTTTAAAAGAAAGGCCCAAGGAGGTAACCATCACCATGTGGCTCTTAGTAGGACTTTTAGGTCTTAGTAATAGAGACTTGGGACCATAGCCTTGATCTTCATGGGATGGGACCTTGTGGCTAAAAATTTACCATTAATAAAGGGCTAAAAAACCATCGCTATTGAGGTACTTAGATGCTCTTGTATGAGGTCTCTGAGCCATTGCTTGGGTTTTTGCAGTGTGGTGCCCTAATCTTACATTTTTATCTTAGAATTAAAAGTCACAATTTCTTATTTAAAAAAATAAAAAAAACAAAATGAAATCTTGTAATAAATCACTTAGCTACTCATTTATGAGGCTAGATATTAGCTAGAGATGGTTTCACAAAAGTGATAGTGTGTAGAGACTAGGGTCATAATCCAAGGCATATTCTTTGCTCCATCTTGGTTTAGATCAAATTTGGACCAACCTTAATATTACCCTTGTTTTAACTAGTAAAATTTGACCAATCACAAACAAAAATTCCTTACTTCTTGATTAGGTGTTTGCATTGTGCTTAAATTTCAATTATTTTGCATAGGAGCACCTTACTAGTTATGCCATGCTGCCTTGCAAACTTTACAAGACCTACGCCATTTCCAATGCTAACATGCGTCTAGCATACACCCTCGAGCATCTTCATTGACATAATCCGAGGATGGAATCTCCATCATGAAGGGGGGTATGTTAACCCTTATTGGAGACCTCTATGTTGTCGATGCCATAAGGAGAATGTGCGGGAGAGGGAGAGGGAGAGGGAGAGTTCCTTGCAAAGCACACACACACACACAAGAGAGTGCAAGACACAAGAGAGATATGGATGGTTAAATTTTCTTCTATCTTCTTCTCTTCTCTACAACCATATAAATAAAAGATAAGAGTACATACATAAAGATAAGAGTACACACACACACACACACACACACACAAAAGATAAGAGTACACACACACAAAAGATAAGAGAGATATGGATGGTTAAATTTTCTTCTATCTTCTTCTCTTCTCTACAACCAGATAAATAAAAGATAAGAGTACATACATAAAGATAAGAGTACACACACACACACACACAAAAGAGAGTGCGAGACACAAGAGAGAGATGGATGGCTGATGTGAGATCCCACTGCCCCCTCCGCACAGCGGATTCTCGGTTGATAGCAGTGGAAGTAGCTTCCTCTTGCGCGGGGCAGGGTTTCCCACTTGGGGCCTCGCCCTCGAATGTCCGAACACGAGGCTAATCTGGTGGTCATTCTGAAACTGAAACCGGGAAAATTTCCCTTGCTCGAAAAACGGGGACGATTCCACCTTTTTGATTTTCTTAACGAATTTTCTAACGGGGTCAAGAGACTAAACTATCCTTCACCTGATTAAACTAGATAGAAGGAAAACTATTACAAACTTAACTTGAAGAAATCAATGCTTTTTTCTTAACTAAAATCACGCGCACTACCGTTGATCTATTCATTTGAGAAGTCTTCAGGTTTTTATTTAACTACTCGAGTTCTAAGCGTATTCCTATTATTCAATTTCATTATTAAAACTTCACTAATTCCAGCCTCACCCCATCCGGCCCATGGGTTAGCCACCACCCAACCACTGGAATCGTCGGTAGAACCAGACAATTACTCACCCACCCATAATTGAATGCCTTTCTTAACTTTTGCTTTTGAATACAGATACGACACACTCCTCTTTAAAACTTTAACTTATAAAACAATCCATTGACAAAACAATTATGGCTACAAATATCATAACTCAAAATTTCCATCCAGTCCCTTGTTTCTTTAAAAAAAAACAATATCACTCTCGACTCTCCATTGAGACTAGCTGGTCAGCAAACGAGATCCAATAACAATTTACAATAATCATTTGTCCATCATACAATCTTCCACGACATACGCATGGGTGTCCTAGGCACCGCGAGCCTGTGCATTGCCTGGTCAGAACCCTCCAGAATCCTCCTTAGGTGTCCTGGCACTTCACTCAGGGACCGCTTCGTCTACCTTCGTCCATCGTACTACCGGAAGCGCACCATTGTAACCGTACCGAGGCTGATCAAGACCTCTGTTTAATGGTTACACAGCCAAGCAGTTAAGCAGATACAACTTCTCCACAAGAAACATGTTGATTAGGCAAAAACAGAAATTCAGACACAGCAAAAATGTAATGCACAGACAGAACTTTGACAGAGCAAAGTCACACAAGAGAGATAAACCCTAAAAATTTGCTTCATTCTCCTCTTCTTCTCTCTTTCTTCTTTCTTTCTCTCATTTTTTCCCCTTTTGCATTACATTGCTTCCCTTATTTTCTACCTTGCCCAAAAACGTTACGCTTTCCCCCAAAACGTTATTCTTGGATAACCGTTACATATCTTAACTTCCAAGATCCCAAGAAAGTCATCATACATTCCTACCACCTTATAATTCCGACTTAGCAAATATCCGACTGAGCACATATCCGACTGAGCACATATCCGACTTACTAAATATCTGACTCAGCAACATTCTGACTTAAGAGAACTATGCCTTCAACACATGGCACGTCCCGGTGGTAGATTTCAAAGAAATCTAACTCGGATCCACATATCCCTTGATCCACTTAGCCACTTTGCTTATCAGCAGCCTCCGATGACTTCTTTACTGCATCCTCTGTTCCGCCTTCCGCTGCATGACATTCGACTAAATCCGGCTCCGCCTCCTTGTCTTCAACCAGCACTACCACCTTCTCAACATCCTCCTTTTTGGATCCAATCCGCATTCCGCTGCAACTCCACAGCCATATGTCAGCATTTTTGCCTTGATAATCAATCACATCGGCTGAATCTTCCACTAGAACTTCTGGCACATCCACCCATTTGAGTGCTATCTCCTCAGCTTTATTATACTTTAAACATACAACTAGCTTGATAATTACTTTCCCCCCAGATTCTTCAAAAAGATGTAGCTTAAAGGCATTACAACAAGTGCATACCCATTGTGCATCCCTTATGAGTATGTGAATACATGTGAACCACTTTAAGGCAACATGCCAAGGCTGGGAACCTTTCATATAGATCAACATCCAATGTACATCATACAAAATGAATTTATGAAACCAAAATTCAATGAGTATGTCCCTTCTCCAAGATAATGGAGTAGACATGAGTAGAATCAATCTTTGGAACCTCTGCAAAATCAAAATCTGGTTCTGAAAATCAGATTTCTGTAATTTAGGCATCAAGACCTGAAAATCTGATTTTGGAATATCCACCTCCATGTGAAAATCAGCTTGATTACATAAAATATCTGCATATTCAGTCTCAAAACACCTTTGCAAATGAGAATAATGCTCCCAACAAGTAAAGAAAACTTGCTTCAAATGAACAACAATCATCTCCTCTTCAAAATCAAGCATTTTGGGCATTGGTGACTCAAAACAACACCTTCCTTGAGATTGAATCATCCCACTCATCAAACTCTGCAATTTAAGTAAGAACAACATCCAAAACATAACATCTCTATCAAATCCACAAGGTTTTTGCAAAATCATGCATAAAACCCTCTTTGCATGATCATCAATCTGCAAAATCTTATTCAAACCATATGAAACATGGACAAATGAATCATCAAACTCATCAACTTGCATCTGCAAAAACTGATCTTCAACTTTTGAAATCAAAAAATCAAAAACCTGCTCTTCAGGCATAGAAATTTGATCCTCAAACCTTCCAAAATTAGAAACTTTGGCAACTTTTACAATTTTAGGCTTAGCAAACATGCTCATACAGCCCAAAAACATCTCCAAAATGATCTTCAACCACCAATTAGCAGCAAATAACACTTCAGACAAATCAGATTTCCCTTCAAAGTGACATAAGAAAGGTTCAATGTTGAAAAACACTTTTGCAACCATCCAAATTTGCTTCTTCAACATTTGCAATATCTATAAATGTGAATCCCTCACTTCAGAACCCGATTTAGTCTCCAAAAGCCTATGTTCCTGATTTTTTCTATTCATGAAATTACCAATCCGATCTATTTCAGACCCAATCTGATTTGATTCAGGGCTAAAAATCGGTGTATTAGCCTCTTCTTCACACACTTTTGGCAAAACAAAATCAGTTTGCTCATGTTTCACTTCATAAGCATCATAAAAATCCAAATTTGAGTCAAAATCAAGTAGATTAGTGAGTTCTTCTTTAATGTGAGCATTCTTTGAACCACTTTCAGCCTTCTGTAAACTGAATTTGAACTCTAGAAAATTTTGAATTAACACCTACCACATCAGGTTGCTCTGTTTTGCATTCAGGCAACGATGCTCGATCTTCAATTTGAGAGAAATTGGCTTCAAAATCAGCAAATTCAGCTTCATCTAACTTCTTCCTATCACCTTGCATTGCAATGTGAAGAAAACTTCCAAAAAGAATTGCTTTGTGGATGTGAAAGTGCTCATTTTCAGCTTCTTGATTGTCAAAGTAGTCATTTTGACCCTCCTGATCCTGATTCTAAATTGACTTACTTGTAGAAAAATCAGATATTTGGTTTTCCAATGTTAAAATGCAACTTTTCCATGCATTCCCCT
This sequence comes from Cibotium barometz, assembly GCF_041138505.1. Lineage (NCBI taxonomy): Eukaryota > Viridiplantae > Streptophyta > Polypodiopsida > Cyatheales > Cibotiaceae > Cibotium > Cibotium barometz. The sequence goes on along the minus strand of NC_141056.1, from coordinate 41,060,288 downwards.
CATCATCCATGTGATTGAGGTCATGGAGTTGAAGACATTCCCCTTTTTGGTTGGTGCCTGGTGTTGTTTTAGGGTGTCCTAGGGGTTGTTGTTGGCTACTTTGGCCCACACACGAATGCATTCCCTTCACTCCAATCACCGGCACTCCCATTGGGTAACTCCACTCCTCTTCCTCATCATCACTACTCTCATCACTCTCAAACTTCTCTTCAAACTTCTTGCGCAAACTGTCACATGCTTTATGCAACATTCTCACACCCTTCTTCCTAGAACAAGATCTACATCTTCTACCCTCATGATCCCTATGATACTCATATGCATCTTCCAACACTCCTTCAAATACATCTAGCTTCTCTCTAGCTCTCTTCATCTTCTCACATGATGATGCTTTATGAAAATGCTTGATGATTTTGTGAAATTTTGTGCATAGATCAATCATGCAAAACTTCATGCATTGATCTCCTTTTGAACATCTCTCACACATGTATGAGCATTCATTTGTGGCATGGTTATGCCTCATGCAAATCAAACACTTCTTTTTCTTCTTTTTACCCATATTTGCAGTTAGAAATTAGATAGCTATGTGAGCTCTCATATTCAATGCACCACACCAAATAAAGCCCATATGTATGCATGGAATGGAGAGTTGCGGTGCTATACCGAGATCCACCCACTCATGACAAAAAAACCACCGTGAATCGCCAGTGTTTAATGGTTGCACAGCCAAGCAGTTAAGCAGATACAACTTCTCCACAAGAAACATGATTAGGCAAAAACAAAAATTCAGACACAGCAAAAATGTAATGCACAGACAGAACTTTGACAAAGCAAAGTCACACAAGAGAGATAAACCCTAAAAATCTGCTTCATTCTCCTCTTCTTCTCTCTTTCTTCTTTCTTTCTCTCTTTTTTTCCCCTTTTGCATTACATTGCTTCCCTTCTTTTCTACCTTGCCCAAAAATGTTACGCTTTTCCCCAAAACGTTATTATTGGATAACCGTTACATATCTTAACTTCCAAGATCCCAAGAAAGTCATCATACATTCTTACCACCTTATAATTCTGACTTAGCAAATATCCGACTGAGCACATATCCGACTCACTAAATATCTGACTCAGCAACATTCTGACTTAAGAGAACTATGCCTTCAACAACCTCGGCAGGTTTTGCCGCGTGCACTGTCCTTTGAACACTCCCCACCAGCTGTTGCAACCAAACTTCCCTTAGAAAAACACATACCAAATGCTCCCTTCAGCATTCTAGCGTAAGACAGTCCTTTAAGAAAACAGGGTTTCTATGCAAGATTTTAGTTTGACTTTCTTTTGAAAACATTGAGTATATCTTAAATTAGTATTTCAAAACTTCTTGATCGTAATTCTGAAATCCATAACAGAATTCCTCGAATTCTGTAACATTGATCCACATATCAATTCGAAGGGTCTCAAACTTAGTTTCAGATTTTGCGGGAGATTTGAGTGTATTTTCCTGAACTGGTCACATCTTCTTTCCTTGAAACTGATGAAAGAGTTGGTCTTGGTCATAGCTTGATTCAAGGTTCAAGTCTGATAAGATTTTTCCTGAACTATCTTTCTCAAAAAAGGAGTGATATTTCAGTTACTATTTTACTGAATTTCATTCATTGAATATTCACTTAACTGATTTCTAAATTAATCACAAATTTTGATGAGGGATAAATTAATCATTTATCTGAATATTTTAACTTCGATAGATTTTTTGAATTTTCTCTTTACAATCCGAGTGAATATAAAACGATAGAAATCTCTTTCTCAGAATTAAAGAGAAATCTAATTTTGATATAAAAATTCTTTATGCATCTATTTATGCATAAAATTCAACTTCAATGGAAATAACACTTTTATATAAAAGAAAATCCTTTTATGCATCTATTTATGTATAAAATCAATTTAATAGGAATAACACTTTTAAAATAAAAAGAATTTATTTATGCATCTATTTATGCATAAGAATCAATTTTTATAAGAATAATGCTTTTATAATTAAAAAAATCTCCTTTATGCATCTTTCTATGCATGGAAAATAAATTCAATGAAAACAACACTTTTATAATAAAATTTTTTTCATTATGCATCTTTCTATGCATAGAAATTAAATTCAATGAAAATAACACTTTTATACTAAAACATTTCCATTATGCATCTTTCTATGCATAGAAATTAAACTCAATGAAAATAACACTTTTATAATAAAAAAATTTCCATTATGCATCTTTCTATGAATAGAAATTAAATTCAATGAAAATAACACTTTTATAATTAAAGAATTTCCATTATGCATAGAAATTAAATTCAATGAAATTAACACTTTTATAATTAAAAAATTTCCATTATGCATTTTTCTATCCATAGAAACTAAATTCAATGAAAACAACACTTTTATAACCATTATGCATCTTTGTATGCATAGAAATTAAATTTAATGAAAAAAACACTTTTATAAATAAAAATTTTTCATTATGCATCTTTCTATGCATAGAAATTAAATTCAATGAAATTAACACTTTTATAATAAAAAAATTTCCATTATGCATAGAAATTAAATTCAATGAAAATAACATTTTTATAATAAAAAAAATTCCATTATGCATCTTTCTATGCATAGAAATTAAATTCAATGAAATTAACACTTTTATAATAAAAAAATTCCATTATGCATCTTTCTATGCATAGAAATTAAATTCAATGAAATTAACACTTTTTATAATTTAAAAAATTTCCATTATGCATCTTTCTATGCATAGAAATTAAATTCAATGAAAACAACACTTTTATAATTAAAAAAATTCCATTATGCATCTTTCTATACATAGAAATTAAATTCAATGAAAACAACACTTTTATAATAAAAAAATTTCCATTGTGTATCTTTCTATGCATAGAAATTAAATTCAATGAGAACAACACTTTTATAATAAAAAAATTTCCATTGTGCATCTTTCTATGCATAGAAATTAAATTCAATGAAAACAACACTTTCATAATAAAAAAATTCCATTATGCATCTTTCTATGTATAGAAATTAAATTCAATAAAAAAACACTTTTATAATAACAATTTTCATTATGCATCTTTCTATGCATAGAAATTAAATTTAATAATTAATATCACTGATATCCATGCATATTCATAGGTGAATATGTACATGGAATAAATTAGAATATTTCTTTTAAAATGCACAAACGGTAGGAATTACTCTTTTGGAATAACATAAAAATGAACTTTCTTTTCCACAAAATTCTAGAAAGTTTTGCCATAACCTCCTTTGTATGGCTGACCATTTCTCATTTTTATCCTTCTATTTCAAACTTATATTAACCCCAATTAGATATCTAGGATCCTAATCTACACAGTTTTCATTTTTCAAGAGAGTAAACAATACGAAAAGTTTAATTAATCTTTTTGTTAATTATCTAGGATAAAGAAAGGTTGAATTGTAAGGAAGAGAAGGGATGGCCTTTTCATCAAGGCATAGCATCAGAATTTTACTTTAATCAACTATAAAAAACAAGAAGATCAAGAAAACCATAGATTTGAATTAAAAAGTAAGAAAAATTCAGCTTACATGGAGTTTGTAAGCTTTCCTTTGGCTTGAGGGATTGAGGATTCTACTCTTGTTTGGAGCAATAGTGGCCACCAATTACTTTAGAGAGGATTAAGTCAAAAACAATTGAATTATCAAGAAAATTCAATGTAATTGGCTCTCTCAGTAGGAGTAGAGTAAGAGTGCATAAACACTATTAAGCGTTTACAAAGGGGGAGGCTTCTATTTATGGGAAAAAGTGAGCCTCAAACCAAGCAAATTGATTCTAGAATTTTCCAGATCAGTTTGGTCAATTTTTGACCATTTTTGGGATAGTTCATCTTACTTTTTAGAACTACACTTGAAATAGGAGAGAGGAGAGATGAAATATCTCACTTAATTGATTTAAAAATAGGGAGTAATGATGAGAAAATAGGCGCCTCCTTCATGAGGGGGAATCCCCACTCTGAGGTGTCAAAATTTTATTTTTTAAATGTTTCCTTTGGTCCTAGGTCCACTCAAAATTTTATTTTTTAAATGTTTCCTTTGGTCCTAGGTCCACTCTTCATCTTATGTGAGTATTTACTCTTTTTTTTTTGGGGGGGGGGGTTTCTTTATTTCTTAAATTTATCTCCTCCATACATTTGGATTCATCTTATTGGTCCCTCAGAACTTTAATCCAAAATTTTCAGAAAAGTTGGACCCTTAGGCTAAGGTCTTTTGAGCAGATTATAATTTATTTCTAATGCACCTTAGGAATTTCTTTTTAAACTTCTGTTTTGAGGAAATTTCTTTTTAAACTTCTATTTTGAGGAAATTTATTTTAATAAGAAAGGATATTTTTTCATCCAAAGATAACTAAAAACTAAATCACCTCTCTCTAGAATATTTTATCTCTCTACTAGGCCAAAATAGGTAGAAACAAAATCTTTTATTATTCTGAAAAGGGGATTGATTACAGGGGAAGAAACTAGATATCTTGAGGGGCTCGGGAGGAATCTTACATCCTCTCCCACTTGAAAAACATGAGCTCTCCTCATCTCGCAAACTGGGGATAATCATGCATCAGTTCATCTTCTTTCTCCTAGGTGGCGTCTTCAAAAGGATAGAACTTCCATTTGACTAATAATTCTCTCAAAATTCTGTTCTTGAGAACCTTCTCTCGAACATCAAGGATTTCTTCAGGTGGAGTTCCATCAGTCCTTGGGTTGAAGAATTAAGAGTTCATCATTAAGCACATGATTCGGGCTCGGTACATACTTCTTAAGTAGGCTGACATGAAATACATTATGTACTTTGAGATGAGGAGGTAGAAGAAGTTCATAGGCTAAGTCACCTACTTTCTTTGCCAATCAGATATGGCCCACAGTATTTGGGGGATAACTTCTTGTACTTCCCAAGAGATAGAGAACTTCTTTTGGGGCGTACTCAAATGAAGACTATATCTGCTTCTTTGAATTTTCTGTCTCACCTCTTCTTATCTGCATACTGCTTCTATCTATCCTGGGCTGCTTTTATATCTTTGCGGATTGACTGCATCTGCTGCTCCATGTCGTCAAGCTTTGAAAGGGCTCATCCCGATACTTTGGTGATAAGAAACATTGTAGGCAAACTCGACTAGGTGCAGATAGCTTAGCCACTTCTTGGGTTCCCTGCCACAGCATGATCGAAGTATATCTTCGATTACTTGGTTCACCCTTTCTGTTTGACCATCGGTCTCGGGGTGGTAAGCTGTGCTGAGATCCAAGAAAGTTTCTACTGCTTTGAAAAATGCAATCCAGAATCTTGACGTGAACTTGGGATCTCGATCACTTACTATTCTCCTGGGTAGGCCATGCAATCTAAAGATTTCCTTGAGAAACACTCTGGCCACAACCACTGCAGTGTAGGTTTCTTTTACTGGAATTAGATGGGCAACTTTTGTTAGTCTATCAACTACCATGAAGATGGAGTTTTAATCTCATTGCACTGAAGGTAAACCAGTAATGAAATCCATACTGATACATTCCCACTTCATCTAGGGGATGTCTAATGGATGTAACTTCCCAAGCATTTTTACTCTCTCTGCTTTGACTTTCTGACAAATCAGGCATTGACGTATATGGTTAAGTACATCCTTTTTTAGTACATGACAAAAAAGAAGCTTTTCTTTACAGACATGTAGGTCTTGATGAAATATGGATGTCCTGCTATAAGGCTATCATGGGCTTCATTGAGAATTTGACCCTTAGTTCCCTCATCATTGGGAATGCATAGCCTGCTATTGTAATACATATTTCTATCATCCAGGTTGTACCCTTGAACTCGGTTCAACTCCTGAGGAGTTTTGCTTTCGTGCATAAGTAGGGTAGCAATAGGGCCAAAAACTCTATCCTGCATGATCTTCTCTCTTGCTTCATTAATCAATGGATTTGACACCACTGTGATTGCAAACAAGGAGGCTTTTCTGGTGAGGGCATCTGCTACCACATTTTCTTTGCCTGGGTGGTACTTGATTTCAAAATCAAATTCCTGTAGGGTCTGCATCCAACTTCTTTGGCACATGTTGAGATCCTTCTGAGTGAAAATCCACTTTAATCTCTGAAGATCTGTCACATCAAAGTGAATCTTTGACCTAGTAGGTAATGTCTCCACAACTTCAAAGCATAGAATACTAAAAGTAGCTCTAGGGCGTGGACATCATAATTTCTCTCATGTGTTCTGAGTTTTTCGGATTCATAGGCCACTGCATGACCTTCCTGCATGAGTGCACATCCCAGGGTAAAACCACTGGCAGCATCAATTACTACCTCAAAGGGTAGAGAGAAATCTGGCAACTTCAGAACAGGATTGGTTACCAAGGCGGTCTTTAGCTTATCAAAGGTGTTTTGACACCTGGCAGACCATTGAAACGGGGTATTCTTCTTGAGAAGATTTGTCACAGGGGAAGCTATGAGAGCATACTTAGGTATAAAAATTCTATACCAACCAGTTAATCCCAAGAATCCTTTGACTTCTTTCACTGTCTTTGGTTCAAGACAATCTATGATGACTGCTTGGACTTTTGTGGAATCTAGAGAAATTCCGTCTTTGGATACCAGAAAGCCCAAGTATTCAACATGGTTGGCAAAGAAAGTGCATTTGCTCTTTTTTGCAAAGAGTTGGTGCTTTCTTAGAATCTCAAGAACTTTTCAAACGTGAGCTTCATGGTCACCTGCATTCCTTGAGTACATCAGAATATCATCAAAGAAAACAAGAACAAAATCATCCAAGTATTCTTTGAGAATGTCATGCATTAGGCGATTGAATGTAGCTAGGGCATTTGTTAATCCAAACGGCATGACTGTAATTTCATAGTGCCCATATCGAGTATTGATGGTTGTCTTTGGGATATCTTGCTCATTAATCCTGATTCCTGATCTAGTAATACCCTTATTTGAGATCTATCTTTGTGAAGAGTTGGGCTCCACTTAGCCTGTCCAGAAGCTCATCAATTCTAGGGATAGGATACTTATTCTTAACTGTCCGCCACTGATTGAGACCTCTGTAATCCACACAGAGTCTTAGCGTTCCATCCTTCTTTTTCTGAAATAGCTGGTGACCGAAAACCCTGACACCCAAAACACATGTTGTCACTTCTAAGCTCATCCCTTTGAGTCCTTGAAAAAGGGGGGGCTCTAGAGAAATTGTTGTGAGGGAAGGGTCTTCCTTCACTTCTGAATCTACCAGCATCTTGATTCTGAATTGGGCCTTGCTGCCTCTTTGGGGGTGGAAAGTTTGAAGCACTTCCCGGGGTTTGGAACCTTTTAAAGTTTGAGGGTGAAGGCTTTGGCAGGACCTTAACAACAAATGCCTTGGCAAAGTCCTTTGCCATTCTGACAGCTTTTGCCATTGAGATTGGTTTGGCATTTTTCATTAAAGTATCCAATGGCTCGTTCATCCCTCGAATGAATCTGGCCATCAGTTGCACTTCATCCAAAAGTGGAGAATATTTGAGGAGAAGGGCAAATGCCTGATGGTATTCTTCAATTGTCCGACTATCCTACTTCAATTCCAAGAACTCATTCATTTTGGTTTCTAGGAAACCCAGAGGACAGAACCTCTTCCTGAGGTAAGCTTTAGGATCTGACCAGCTTTGGGTATTTTGGTGGAGACGGTTTGTCTCGCAATGGTTCCTCCATGCGACCCTAGCCGTTTCCACAAATTTCAATCTAGCGAGAGCCATCTTGCTCCTCTCATTATAACCGGTTACATCAAAATATTCTTCCATTTCCTCGATCCATTTTTCCAGTGTTTCTCCTAACTGTTCCCCTTCACCCTTGAAGAAGGGACTAGGTTGGGATCGATGCAAGGCTTTACGAACGTCCGGATCTAGCTCTTCATCATCGGTAAGAGGATCCGGCTGCCTAGCACGGGCCGCACGCCTCATGATTCTGACAAAACGAGATTTTTGTTAACTTAACTTCGTCAAATTTATGACTATTTAATTTTTGAGATTTATTTCTTAAACAAATAAATATTCCATCATAATTTTTGAAAACAGGATTCACTCTGATAATTTTGCTAACCAATATTCACAACCACGAAATCATTTTGGAATCTTTTGCAAACATCATTTATTATCAAAAGTTTTTGATATATACATAGAGCGTCTCGGCTCCAAAAGTCACTGCCTCAATCGCGTATGCATAAAAAGGCGATACTGCGATGGAGACATGCTATGATATACACGATTCATCACTGGTAAAGGTGCTGTAATTCTACTCCTAGGAATAAAGCGGCTTAGAAGTCTAAAAATTTGGCAAGAAACTCTAAAATTTTGGGGTGAATGATTATAGAGTTGGACATAATGAATAACTCGTAGCCTTAACAAGATCATGGCTAGCGAGATATTTTGTCTGAGTCTCTGATGCTGATTGGTATTGACGTTAATATATTGCCCTCCAGAGAACCACATATGCTAACGTCGCTCTACTGGATCAGGAAAGTATAGATTCTCAAAGTGACGAGCGAGTCTTTCTCTGCTTTCTCGGGTTGTAGCAGAGTTGATGAGATTTTCGAAGGCAAAGGCGATCATATTCTGACTCTGGGAAAGTCGAGGAATGCTAGACAGATTTGGGGTATCCATCTAAAAGTCCAATTCAATTTATGAGTTTTCAATTTATGAAGTTCATTTCAAACATAATCTTAACAAGTGAAAACATTATTTCCCAGATTTACTTTAAAATTTTAGGCCATTTCTGCTACTGTTTCATAAGTTTACAACAGCGCTCTAATACCAGCTGCTGTGAGATCCCACTGCCCCCTCTACGCATCGGGGCAGGGTTTCCCACTCGGGACTCGCCCTTGAATGTCCGAACATGAGACTAATCTGGTGGTCATTCTGAAACCAAAATCGAGAAAAATTTCCTTGCCCGAAAAACGGGGATGATTCCACCTTTTTTATTTTCTTAACAAATTTTCTAACGGGGTCAAGAGACTAAACTATCGTTCACCTGATTAAACTAGATAGAAGGAAAACTACTACACACTTAACTTGAAGAAATCAATGCTTTTTTCCTAACTAAAATTAGGCACAGCCGCCGTTGATCTATTCATTTGAGAAGTCTTCACGTTTTTATTTAACTACTCGAGTTCTAAGCGTATTCCTATTATTCAATTTCATTATTAAAACTCCACTAATTCTAGCCTCACCCCATCCGGCCCATGGGTTAGCCACCATCCAACCACTGGAATCAGTAGAACTAGACAATTACTCACCCACCCATAATTAAATGCCTTTCTTAACTTTTTCTTTTGAATACAGATACGCACACACTCCTCTTTAAAACTTTAACTTATAAAACAATCCATTGACAAAACAATTATGGTTACAAATATCATAACTCAAAATTTCCATCGAGTCCCTTGTTTCTAAAAAAAACAATATCACTCTGGACTCTCCATTGAGACCACCTGGTTAGCAACGAGATCTAGTAACAATTTATATTAATCATTTGTCCATCATACAATCTTCCACGACATACGCATGGGTTTCCTAGGTACCGCGAGCCCGTGAATCGCCTGGTCAGAACCCTCTAGGATCCTCCTTAGGTGTCTTGGCACTTCACTCAGGGACCGCTTCGGCGGCCCTCGTCCATCGTATCAGAAGCACACCATTTTAACCGTACCGAGGCTGGTCAAGACCTGGGCAGGTTTTGCCGTGTGAGCTGTCCTTTCAACACTCCCCGCCAGCATTTGCAACCAAACTTCCCTTAGAAAAACACATACCAAATGCTCCCTCCAGCATTCTGGCATAAGACAATCCTTTAAGAAAACAGGGTTTCTATGCAAATTTTCAGTTTGATTTTCTTTTGAAAACAATGAGTATATCTTAAATCAGTATCCCCAAAACTTCTTGATTGTAATTTTGAAATCCATAACATAATTCCTTGAATTCTCTAACCTCGATCCGCAGATTAATTCGAAGGGTCTCAAAATTAGTTTCAGATTTTGCGGGAGATTTGAGTGTAATTTCCTAAACTGGTCACATCTTCTTTTCTCGAAAAACTGATGAAAGAGTTGGTCTTGGTCATAGTCTGATTCAAGATTCAAGTCTGATAAGATTTTTCCTGAACTATCTTTCTCGAAAAAGGGGTGATATTTTTGTTACTATTTTACTAAATTTCATTCATTGAATATTCACTTAACTGATTTCTAAATTAATCACAAATTCTGATGAGGGATAAATTAATCATTTATCTGAATATTTCAACTTCGAAAGATTTTCTAAATTTTCTCTTTACAATCCGAGTGAATATAAAACGATAGAAATTTATTTCTCAGAGTATTTACTTATTCATTTATAAAATACTCGTAGAAATTAAACATAGAATTAAAGAGAAATCTAATTTTGATATAAAAATTCTTTATGCATCTATTTATGCATAAAATTCAACTTCAATGGAAATAACACTTTTATATAAAAGAAAATCATTTTATGCATAAAATCAATTTTATAAGAATAACACTTTTAAAATAAAAATAATTTCTTTATGCATCTATTTATGCATAAAAATTAATTTTTATAAGAACAATGCTTTTATAATAATAAAAAACTTCCTTTATGCATCTTTTTATGCATGGAAATAAAATTAAATGAAAACAATACTTTTATAATAAAAATATTTCCATTATGCATCTTTCTATACATAGTAATTAAATTCAATGAAAATAACACTTTTATAATAAAAAATTTCCACTATGCATCTTTCTATACATAGAAATTAAATTCAATGAAAACAACACTTTTATAATAAAAAAATTTCCATTATGCATCTTTCTATGCATAGAAATTAAATTCAATGAAAATGATAATTTTATAATTAAAAAAATTCTATTATGCATCTTTCTATACATAGAAATTAAACTCAATGAAAACAACACTTTTATAATAAAAACATTTCCCTTATGCATCTTTCTATGCATAGAAATTAAATTCAATGAAAATAACACTTTTATAATAAAAAATTTCCATTATGCATCTTTCTATGCATTAGAAACTAAATTCAACAAAAATAACACTTTTATAATAATAAAATTTTTATTATTAAATTCAATGAAATTAACACTTTTATAATAAAAAAGTCCATTATGCATCTTTCTATGCATAGAAATTAAATTCAATGAAAATAACATTTTTATGATAAAAAAATTTCCATTATGCATCTTTCTATGCATAGAAATTAAATTCAATGAAAACAACACTTTTATAATAAAAACAATTTCCATTATGCATCTTTCTATGCATAGAAATTAAATTCAATGAAAACAACACTTTTATAATAAAAAAATTCCATTATTCTTCTTTCTATGCATAGAAGCTAAATTCAATGAAAACAACACTTTCATAATAAAAAAATTTCCATTATGCATCTTTCTATGCATAGAAATTAAATTCAATGAAGACAACACTTTTATAATAAAAAAATTTCCATTATGCATCTTTCTATGCATAGAAATTAAATTCAATGAAAACAACACTTTTCTAATAAAAAAAAATTCCATTATGCATCTTTCTATGCATAGAAATGAAATTCAATGAAAACAACAATTAAAAAATTTCCATTATGCATATTTCTATACATAGATATTAAATTTAATGAAAAAAATACTTTTATAATAAAAAAAATTCCATTATGCATCTTTCTATGTATATAAATTAAATTCAATGAAAACAACACTTTTATAATAAGAATTTTCATTATCCATCTTTCTATGCATAGAAATTAAATTTAATAATTAATACCAGTGATATCCATGCATATTCATAGGTGAATATGTACATGGAATAAATTAGACTATTTCTTTTAGAATGTACAAATGATGGGAATTACTCTTTTGGAATAACATAAAAATAAACTTTCTTTTCCATAAAATTTTAGAAAATTTTACCATAATATCCTTTGTATTACTGACCATTTCTCATTTTTATCCTTCTATTTTAAACTTATATTAACCCCAATTAGATATCTAGGATCCTAATCTGCATAATTTTTAATTTCCAAGAGAGTAAACAATAAGAAAAGTTTAATTAATCTTTTTGTTAATCATTCTAGGATAAAGAAAGGCTGAATTGTAAGGAAGAGAAGGGATGGCCTTTTCATCAAGGCATAGCATCAAAATTTACTTTAATCAACTATAAAAAACAAGAAGATTAAGAAAACCATAGATTTGAATTAAAAAGTAAGAAAAATTTAGCTTACATGGAGTTTGTAAGCTTTCCTTTGGCTTGAGGGATTGAGGGTTCTACTCTTGTTTGGATCAAGAGTGGCCACCAATTACTTTGGAGAGGGTTCAGTCAAAAACAACTGAATTATCAAGAAAATTCAATGTAATTGGCTCTGGGTAGGAGTAAAGTAACAGTGCATAAACACTATTAAGCTTTTACAAAGAGGGAGGCTTCTATTTATAGGAGAAAGTGAGCCTCAAACCAAGCAAACTGATTGTAAAATTTTTCAGATTAGTTTGGTCAATTTTTTACCATTTTTGGGTCAGTTCAGCTTACTTTTTGGAACTAGACTTGAAATAGGAGCGAGGAGAGATGAAATATCTCACTTAATTGATTTAAAAATGGAGAGTAATGATGAGAAAAAAGGTGCCTCCTTCATGAGGGGGAATCCCCACTCTGAGGTGTCAAAATTTTATTTTTTTAAATGTTTCCTTTGGTCCTAGGTCCACTCTTCATCTTATGTGAGTATTTACTTTTTTTTGGGGGGGGGGGTTTCTTTATTTCTTCAATTTATCTCCTCCCTACATTTGGATTAATCCTATTGGTTCCTTAGAACCTTTATCCAAAATTTTCAGAAAATCTGGACCCTTAGGGGGCTAAGGTCTTTTGAGCAGATTATAATTTATTTCTAATGCACCTTAGGAATTTCTTTTTAAACTTCTGTTTTGGGGGAATTTACTTTAATAAGAAAGGATATTTTTCCATCCAAAGATATCTAAAAACTAAATTACCTCTCTCTAGGCCAAAACAGGTAGAAACAAGATCTTTTATTATTTCGAAAAGGGGATTGATTTACAGGGAAAGAAACTAGACATCTTGAGGGGCTGGGGAGGAATCTTACACAGCTGAATTTTTTTACATCTTCTTCTCTTCTCTACAACCATATAAATAAAAGATAAGAGTACATACATAAAGTGAAAGTACTCTCTTAGAATAACATACAATGGTTGTTCTATAGCGTGAACCTAACTATATGAACTGGCGCTATAACTATGCCATAACTCTAGTACTCCAAAGTGGTTGCTACATAGTCTATCATCCACTAGCAGCATATCAACCATAATCTCACCAACCATGCCAATGGTATAACTGCGAAAGCTATCACCGAGGTGGGTCATCAATGTCTTCCCACAACACTAGCTGATCTTGATATCTCAACACTTCCCCTCGAGCCCAACTCCAGACACTGCACTCCAAGTAAACTCCTAAACTCGTGGAGCTTCTATGTGCCCAATGCCTTTGTGAAGATGTCAGCCACCTAATCCTCTGTGCTGATATATACCGGATCTACATCACCTACAACCTTCTCCCTCTCACAAAGTAATAATGCACCTCAATGTGCTTCATTCTATCATGGTATAATGGGTTACTAGGCCAATTGTATGCTACTCATGCTGTCACAATAAATGATAGCTACCCTATCCACGAGATCACTCATATTACTCTTCCTCTATACTCGCGAGCGACAAGACAACTATTAGCTACTTCTTATTGCTAATCCAACTAACTCCCAAATGAGAAAATAAAACCACTGATAGATCTCATGTTTTCAACACTACCATTCCAATAAACATTTGTGTACCCATGTAGATGTATCTCTATACCATCCTCATAGAAAAGTCCATAATCAACTATGGACTTTATGTACCTAGAATTAAAGAGAATGTGGGGGGGAGAGGAAGAGCTTCAAACGCTAGCAAGCAAACACACACACACAAGAGAGAGCAAGACACAAGAGAGAGATGGATAGCTGAATTTTCTTCTATCTTCTTCTTCTCTACTCAACCAACATAACATAAAGATAAGAGTACACACTATATGGGTTAGTACTCAACTACTACAACATACAAGGGTCGGTAGTCCATAATGTGAACCCGACTAAATGAGCTGGAGCTATAACTATGCTAGTCTCTGGTAATCCAAAATGGCTGTCATACAACCTGTCATCCCACTGGCCACATATCACCCATAATCTCACCAACCATGCTAGTGGTGTAGATTGGAAAGCTATCACCCAGGCGGGTCATCAATGTCCGTCGTAGCACTAGTTGAGCTTGATATCTCAACACTCCCCCTCGAGCTCAACTCCACACACTGCATGCCAAGTAAGCTCCTAAACCTCTGGAGCTTCTTTGTGCCCAATGCCTTCATGAAGATGTCACAGAGCCACCTGATCCTCAGTGCTGACATATAGCAGATCTACATCTCCTGCTATAACCTTCTCCCTCACAAAGTGATAATGCACCTCAATGTGTCTCGTTTTAGCATGATATACTGGGTTACTGGCCAATTGTATGCTGCTCATGTTGTCACAATATATGACAACTGCCCTATCCACAGGCTCTCCCATGTCACCAAGTAGGTTGAAACCAAGCTACCCGAACAAGTTGCCATAGCAGAACCCCTATACTCTGCCTCTGTACTTGACAAGGTAACGGTTGGCTACTTCTTACTGCTCCAAGTCACAGCAGCACTCCCAAATGAGAACATAAAACCAATGGTAGATCTCCTATCTACAATACTACCAGCCCAATCAAAATCTATGTACCCATGCAACTATATCTCTGCACCAGCCTCATAGAAAAGTCCATAATCAACTGTGGACTTTATGTGCCTGAGGATCCATCTAGCCGCATCCAAGTGTGGTTTCCTAGGGGCCTACATAAACTGACTCACAAGTCCAACAACATAGCTCAAGTTTGGCCTTGTAATGGTCATGTAGATCAAACTACCCATTATACGCCTATATGTAGTGGGGTCCTCTAAAATCTCACCTGTATTTGCAGCAAAAAGCTTTGTGTTTTTCTCCAATGGCACTAAAATAGGCTTACAACCTGTCATACCATACTTGGACAATATGTCCAAACCATATTGCCTTTGCAATATCAAAAATCCATGAGGTGATTTCACCACCTCTATGCCCAAGAAATACCACAGCTCAACAAATCCTTCATCTCAAACTTTTTCTTCAAAAGCATCCTAACATCATGTATGTCTGCATCACTATCACTAGTGATAATCAAGTCATCCACATAGATGACTAATAGCATGATCCCTCTATCTGTTTTTTTCACATATAGTGAAAAGTTTGCATTGAATATCTAAAATCCAATGGTAACAAGATACTCCTCGATCTTGTTTGACCATGCTCTGGGTGCCATACAAGGCTTTGTGTAACCTGCACACAAAATCTGGATGTGCATCCCTCTCATAACCTGGTGGTTGCATCATGTACACTTCTTATGCAAATCACCATGCAAGAAAGCATTCTTTACATCCATTTGATGTAAATACTAACCCTTCGCTGTAGCCATAGCAATGACAGCTCTCACAGTTTCCATTCTTTCAATCGAGCTGAATGTCTCCTCACAGTCTATGCCATAAGTCTGCGCATAGCCCTTGGCAACCAATCTTGCCTTGTACTTGCTCATTGAACCATCAACATTATTCTTGACTTTATACACCCACTTACTGTTGAAATATACAAGTGAATAGGGTGTGCGGGAACAAGCCCTTGGCTAGAGGTTGTAAAAGAGAATCTGTAAATGTGAGAGAACCTGTGAAAAGGTGAGAAGAATCTACTGGGAGAGAATAAAGGGTAGCATTAGGAGATTTAGGAGGTGTGGAGATATTCTAGGAGAGGTGGAGAGAATCAAGCAAAAGAGGTGGAGTGAATCAAGGAGAAATCAGTGGGATTAGATGCTTGGATGTAAACCCTATAAATTGAGGCATTGGCCTAATGAGAATTTGCTGGTTTTTGATCATCCATGCCTACATTAAGCTATTAGTTAGTTTCTCACTAATCACATCTTAATTATCGTCTAGTCTCTTTGTTAATGATGTTGATTCTAGCATTTGATCCACCATAGCTCATCACATTGCTGCAAATTTAACATGGTATCAGAGCCTAGCCTAGAATCCATCAATTTGTGAGCCCATTATCTTGCTAATCACTTGGCTAATGAGGATTAATAGCTAATTAATATTTTTACCTCTTTTTTCAACTAACCTTTGCACCCCCAGCCAGTGGAGGGGCTTGATCCTTCGGGTGTACATATCCTTCTGGCTGTGCCATATAAACTTCTTCTTGTAGATCACCATTTAGAAATGCATTTTTCACATTCATTTGATGCATTTCCCAACCATTTGCTACAGCCATAGCAAATGACTGCTCTCACTATTCCCATCTTTGCAGCTGGACTAAATGTTTCATCATAGTCCAAGCCTTGGGTTTGTGCATAACCCTTAGCTACCAATCGTGCTTTATGGTGCTCAATGGAACCAACTGATTTGCATTTCACCTTATAAACCCATTTGCCAACCAATGAAATTTTTGCCTTGTGGTAAGGCAAACGAATCCCATGTTTCATTATGAACCAATGCGTCCATCTCAACATCCATTGCCTTCTCCCATACATACTTCCCAATAGCTTCTGTATAGCATTCTGTGAGCATTCTGTATAGCATGTAGGTTCCACATGCTTCACCAAAGAGGTCATATATGCGTAATGCAGAGCAAAGTCACGATATGTCAACCTGTCAACCTGACCCTTTGGGACCTCCATAATGCATGCGGATCACTCTGAACTCCTATCACTCTAGCATGTGGAGGCACATATCTATCCTGCCTTGCACCAGGTGTGCGTAAAACTGGTATGCCAAGTTCCTCATCCAAACTCTTTGAACTTGACGACTCATAACCTGTAATGCCAATTTTGTCAACCTTCTTTTTCCCTTTATCCCCAGCACTACTCCCAGTGCTCACACTCTCATGTCTCAAGCGTCGTGACCATGGACGTATAGTGCTACTCAGACTCTGTTGGCCCAGACATAGAAATAGAACTTGCTTGTGGCAAGTTCACATGCACATCAGTATCAATGGAATCAATGACACCCTCATCCTTTTCTTTGTACCAACTAGCAAGTTCATCAAACACCACATCTCGTGAGATAACCACTTGCCTAGTTTGTGGATTGTAAAATTTATATGCCTTGCGATCCTGTGCATATCCAACAAACACACACTTTTCTGCCTTAGGATCCAACTTCCTCCTTCTCTCGTCAAGCACATGTACATAAGCTATGAAACCAAACACTTTGAGGTGTCCAATGTCTGGCCTAAAACCTGTAAGCCGCATCTCTAGCGTACTTCCATGTATGGTTGCTGTGGGTGTCTTATTAAGTACATACACCGCTATGGCACATGCTTCTGCCTAATAGTAGTCTGGCATGCTCTTTTTATTGAGCATTGCCCTGGCCACATCACAAATGACTCTATTCTTTCTCTCAGCAACACCGCTTTGCTGAGGTGTGTACCTGCAAGTTAATTGCCTTCTTATGCCATGCTTTCTCAAGAAATTCTCAAAAGCATGTGAGGTGTATTCACCACCTCCATCTGTCCTCAAACATTTCATCCAAGAGCCATATTGCTTCTCTGCAAAAGCTTTGAAGTCCATAAACTTTCCCAACACTTCACTTTTCTCTCTGAGAAAGTAAATGCAAGCCATTGTGCTGAAATCATCAATGAATGTCACATATTACAAGCTGCCTTAATGGATGGGTTTTGTGCAGGACCCCATACATCGCTATGAACTATCTCAAGTGGCCTGCTACTCATGTTGCCTTCTTTAGGAAACGGCAACCTCGCCTGCTTTCCAAACTGGCAAGCATCACAAACATGCATATTCCCATCATACTCAAATCTAGGCAGCCCACTAACAGTGCCTCTTGCCTGCATGTTCTTTAACCTTTGTATGTTCACATGTCCAATCCTTTTATGCCACATGTCAATGTTCTGTACCACATTTCGGCTTTTAGAGAACATGGCTGATTTCAACTTAGGAATCCCAGCATCCAACTTAAATAACCTGCTTTCTTTCTTGCCTTTGGCGCAATGACTCTACATTCATTTTTGAAATCCTCAATGAAGTAACCATGCTCGTTGAAACAAACCTGTAAACCCTGTTCCACCATTTGACCAATTGAGGCCAAACTTCTTGTAATAGAAGGCACATAAAAGACATCTGCCATAGAGTTTGTTTCACCATTGTGCATGACCAATGGTACACTTCTAACATGTGTGATAGCATGTTGGGTATCATCTCTTGTCTCCACATAGCCTTTCACATCCATAGGCTTCATATGCTCAAAACATTTGCCATGACAAGTCATATGGTTTAATGCTCCAGATTCCATATACCAAGTGTCATCACTTTCACCATTTGTCGTCATAGATCCCACAACATGTTTCATTGGCAAACAAATGATTTGCGCTGCCATCATTACTGCTTGATGCATAATTTCCACCACTTGCATAATTTCCACCATGTTGTGCTCTACCCCCTCTCAAATCATTTTGTTTACGGAAACAATCACGTGCCATATGACCAAATTTCCCACAATAATGGCATTCCACATTTTGCATAGATGTTCGTTGGCCTTGCCAATGTCCTCTACCACGAGGATTACCTCTACCTCTCTGAGGTGTATATCATGACCACCTCACCATATGTAGGCTGAAAATTCTATTGTGGTGACCTGTCCTGCCATCCACGACCATTACCACGGCCACATGATGCAAATCTCTCCCTACTTCTAAGTCCCCTTTGTGAATAGAAAGCCTGATTTCTGCCATTATCATCATGGCTAGTAGATGCATCATGAAAAAAGTCACCGAGTTTGATTTCCTCAACAAGCAAGAGTGAAACCAACTCATCAAAATCTGGTAAACCTATACTCCGAACCGAGATGGATGTATCAAAAGACTTTTACTCCTTGCCAAGACCATGCAAGGTAATGTCTACCAAATCATCATCAGGCATGGGGGCATTGATTGTTGCCAATGCATCTGCATACTTCTTTATCTCTTGTACATAATCATGGATGCTCCTTCCTTTCCATTTCACATTATGAATCTGTTGTCTCAATAATTGAGACTTACGAGCACTAGTGTTTGTATCAAACAGCTTTACCAATGTATCCCATACATCCTTGGGATTCTCAGCATCATGTATATGTAGTATGAGTATAGCATCCGAGATACATATAGACAGGTAATGCAAAACTTTGGATGCTCTTTCTGACCATTGCTTATGAGCTACAACCTGTTGCTGTGTAGGTTGTTGGGGTAGTTCCGGCTCTGGCTCCCCACCTATAACAAGGTTCCAAAAACCTTTTCCCTTCAGAAAGCTTTTGATCCTGTACTTCCATGCCTGGAAGTTCTTCCTATTCAACTTTTCACCCACAATTTGTACTGGGTTGTCTGACATATTTGTTCAATGCAAATGCACCTTCCGCACACGTCCAAATCTATAAAGGAGCCTTCCTCAGCTCAACCATACTCTAATGAGTGTTCCAAATACTCCAAAGTACTCAATAAACTTCACTTTTGATGTAGAAAATCAAACTGGTTGCATCCAAACTGATTGCATCCAAATTGATTGCATCCAAACTGATTGCATCCAAACTGATTGCATCCAAAATGAACTGGTATACGCAGCAGTCCAAGAAGGTACCCTATTTTAGCACATTTTCCAAGGCTTCAAATTGCAATGTAGTGGTTCAATCAAGTGTGGATAACTTGCATTGACACCTAAACAAGCTCAATGTTGCATGACAACACCAACCAAGGTGCGTACATACCAAATTTGTCAGATTCCCTTCTTTGTTTTGAGAAAAACCAGTAAAACCAGTATTAATCCCACTCTAATTTCTTTTATCCTTGTCCAAATTGAGAGCCCAGGGATTCATTATCTTAGCAATGATGTGTACTAACTCCGTGTAAAAGGAATTAGGGTGGTTGCAGGATCAGGGTGCCCAGTTTTGTCCACTTAGGCACCTTGTAAACAGTAAAAAAACAGGCATTTGTTTACCTTTATTAGTGGCTAATCTCACCTAGCAAATGAAGGAATTTCTTTTCAAGTTCTTTTGTTGAAACATCACATTCAAAGTTGGAGATATTGCAATCCGCTCAAGGGTGTTTAGTAGTCCTTACCCGGTAGGCCAAGATCTCAGATTTGATAGAAATTGGTGTGCTCCAAGCTTCACAGCATCAATGGCAAGCTTCAGAGCTTTTCTTCACAGCTTCTTCTCCCTCTTCTCTCACTCACTCATACACCCTAATAGAGAGCACCAGACTCTGATACCATGATGAAAAATAGTTAGAGGGAGAGGAGACATACACACAGGAGCATACCCTAATGTATATTGCAAACCCTAACCATAGAGGGAAGCCATATCCTTTCTCACACAATGCATAAAGCCATAATCCATAATACACAACACACACTATGTGTAGTGTCCACACAAAGCTAACCCTAGCTAATGTCCACACACTATGACCAGCTGGACGCAGTCATTTATGTCTCACACATGTTCCTACCTAACGTGCCAGCACATAGCGCAGCTGGCACAAGCTGACATCGAGCTTAAATCTCAACAGTCTACAGTGAGATCCAAGCTCTTCATCAAATTTACAGGTGACTTTCGTAAAACAGAGATTAAGCATTCAATGTTTGGTTAAATCTTGTGTTTCTTGGCTTAATCCTCTACTAGACTAATTACTATTGATGGCCTTGAAAGCATTTGAGCTCATTTGAACTCTAAGGCTTCAGATCTGGGCTCCCCGCATACTCTATTTTTTGCACACAAAATAGAGGATTAATTTGCTATTCAGTGATTAATCAATGCTAATCACTATTTTTTGGTGCAATTGAGGGTTCAAATTAACCATTAGGTATCTGATATATAGATCCCTATAACTTCATATTACAATTCAGAGATGGTTTGATACTCCAACCATTCCGTACAAATTGGTTACCCTTGATTTAATGTAATTTCTGGTGATTTTATGCTGATAAATCTGTTGTAATCATCTCCTAAACACCAGATTGCATAACAAATAGCCAAATTTAATGGGGAGCAGTTCTACACATGGCAGAAAAAAACCATGTATCTGTGGGGGCTAGTTGAGGGAAGAGATGAATGCCCAGAGGTGAGAAGGAAAAATGAGTGGAAGAGCAGGAATGAAAAAAGCATTGGGACTTATCGCACTCAGTTTAAATGATGAAATCATTAATCACATCACAGGGATACAATGGGCAAAAGATGCATGGGATGAACTCAATAAATTATTTGGCACACAAGCTAAAAATTCAAAGATTCTGGTGGATCCTCAATAACAGTTTCACTGAGGAGCTCCGGCCCTACATACTTGCGAAGGAGACTCACATGAAAAGGTTAATGCAATTCTACAAATTGGATATGAAGGAAAGTGAACCTTTAATCACACACTTGAACATATATAAAAGCATTAAGCAACAACTGGCAGCTATTGGCAAAAAGGTAGAAGATGATGACGCACTAGCAGTGCTTCTGAAGAGTGTGGACAAAGGTGATATGAAAACATTGTAGCAACACTAAAGAATGTACCTGAATTGAAGCTACACGAGATGGAGCTCTACTAGAGCAAGAGAGGAGAAAAGAAATGGCTGGACTCAACAGCAGGAGAAGAAAAAGCATTTTTCACTCGAGGAGGATTCTCTCGAGAGGACAAGGACAAGGAAGAGGTAGAGTAGGAGGAAGGACCTTCACTTGCCACAACCGTGGAAAGCCAAGACACATGGCAAGAGACTGCTACAGCAAACCCAGTGGAGAAGGAACGGCATCAGCAAACTTCATGGAGGCTCCTAAGGAAGTGGAGTCAGATCATCTTTTTTGAGAGAGAGAGAGAGAGAGAGAGAGAGAGAGAGAGAGAGAGAGAGAGAGAGAGAAACCCCACAACCCAATGTAACCTACCCCAACAGAGTAAAACCACCTCTAAGCCACAGATGATGTAGGCCATGTGGTAGATGTATGTGTGAGCAATTTAGTCAAGGTCACGGGAACTTGTAGTAGCCTTGGACACATAGAGAGAGAGAGAGAGTGTCAAGGACTATGAGCTTAGGGACTTGAGGCACTGGTCGCGGACTATCAAGTAAGAGGGAAACTTGGTATAGCGTCCACGTGTGCTAGGAGTATTCACGTGAGGGGAGGTGTGGAAATATACAAGTGAATAGGGTGTGTGCGGGAACAAGCCCTTGGCTAGAGGCTGTAAAAGAGAATCTATAAATGTAAGAGAACCTATGAAAAGGTGAGAAGAATCTACTAGTAGAGAATAAAGGGTAGCATGAGGAGATTAAGAAGGTGTGGAGATATTCTCGGAGAGGTGGAGAGAATAAAGCAAAAGAGGTGGAGATATTCTCGGAGAGGTGGAGAGAATCAAGCAAAAGATGTGGATGTGAATCAAGGAGAAATCAGTGGGATTAGATGCTTGGATGTAAACCCTATAAATTGAGGCATTGGCCTAATGAGAATTTGCTGGTTTTTGATTATCCATGCTTAAATTAAGCTATTAATTAATTTCTCACTAATCATGTCTTAATTATCATCTAATCTCTTTGTTAATGATGTTGATTCTAGCATTTGATCCACCATAGCTCATCACATTGCTGCAAATTTAACACTTACATCTAATTGCCTTCTTTTCCTTAGGCAAAGGCCCTGACTCCCATGTTGCTTTTGCATCCAATATTGCCACCTCCTCATCCATGGCATCTTCCCATTTCTTATTTCCAATTGCCTACTCAAAGCAAGTGGGCTCAACCTCCAGTATTGCTTTTACCATGTAAGCATAATGATGGGGCTGTATATTCATCATATCTTAACATGTCAATAGGGTATCTAATCCTCGTAGACCTGCGTACACTTGGATCAGTGCTAGAGTCCTCAAAACAACCCTAGTTCTCCTTACACCATGAGTAGCCCACAGATGGAATGCCAAGCTCCTCATCAAGGCTCTGCTCAAAGCCACTAGAGTCACCATCCACATATGAGTGACCTACTGACAGATCAGGCACAGTAGGTTGATCTACCTTTTCCTTCCCTTTCTCTGTGATACATGTGTACCTGCATCATTCCTCAACCTGCCTGACCATGGGCTAACATTGGATCCACTGCTCGAGGACTCCCCAGGTCCACTAAGCACCTGTGATTACTGCTCTACATGTGGTGCAACATCAGCACTTCTTACATCTGCATCTTCTATTGCCTTCACTACTGGTGCATACCAGCTACTCATCTCATCAAAGACAACATCTCTGCTTACTCGCATCTCACGAGTGGTAGGGTTATAACATCTATAACCTTTTTGCTCCATAGCATAACCAATGAAGATGCATTTCTCTGCCTTTGGATCCAACTTTGTTCTGACTTCATCAGGAACATGTTCCTGACTTCATCAGGAACATGTACATATGCAATACACCCAAACACTTTCAAGTGAGACACATCCGGTCTTATGCCTGTAAACTTCTGTTTAGGAGTCATACCATGAACAACCTTTATCTCAGGCATGTTTACATCCAAAGTAAACATCCTGCCATTTATGTTACCCTTTGCAACCAGCGACACTTATTTTTGAACTCTTCCACAAAACATCCTTGAGGATTAAACCTCACTTGCAAACCTTTCTCAACCATCTGTCCAATAAAAACCAGGTTCTTTGTAATATTCGGAACATGAAGTACATCAACCAAGTACTTCATTTTACCATCTTGCATAGACGATGGCACTTTACCAACATGCACAATGGGATGCACAATATCATGACACCTGTTTCTACATAACCAGGTTCTTTGTAATATTCGGAACATGAAGTACATCAACCAAGTACTTCATTTTACCATCCTGCATAGACGATGGCACTTTACCAACATGCACAATGGGATGCGCAATATCATGACACCTGTTTCTACATAACCTAGTTTTTTCATTTTTTGCATAACTCTAAACCACTCATTTGACTGGTCATGTGGTTAGAGGTTCCAGAATCCACATACCATATATCTTGAGATCCTCACACATCCTCTATTATGGAACTAAGCATGTGCTGCATCACAAACAGCGGCTCACTTCTTTCATCACCTCCATGTTTACTAGATGATGCATAGTTGCCTTGCTGCAACTTCCCACTGTGTTGCGTGACGAGTGGTGATCAATGCGCAAGGATGCAACACAAAGATGGAAGCAGGAAAACAAGAGACTTGACATTCTTATTTAGGGCTCTTGTAGAGAGTTCCAAGTTGTAGGTGACAAGAGTTCCAAGTTGTAGGTGAGTGTGGGAGTGGGCTTGAGAATAATCCCACATGGGAAGTTTTGGGAGTTTTAGGAGTTTTAGTATAAATAGTGGCTCATTTGAGAGCTCACACACACATTGGGCTAAACTCATGCTTGAGCTCTCTTGAGACTAGCTCTCCCTCTTGTTCATAGAGGTGCAAGCTCTTCTCTCTCCCCATCTACACTATTGTACGAGCAATGCTCTTCTATAATGCAATGAGATGATGTTTTTCTCTCTTCTCATCTCTATTATCTAGTGTGCATGCTTCTTTGTTGATGCTTGTGGATTCTCTATTAGGCTTTGTGTGGTAGTGGATTCAAGCTTAAGCTTCTCCATAGCTTGTAGCTTTTCCATGGGCAAGGCATTGCTTGAGTTGATGCTTGTGGATTCTCTATTAGGCTTTGTGTGGTAGTGGATTCAAGCTTAAGCTTCTCCATAGCTTGTAGCTTTTCCATGGGCAAGGCATTGCTTGAGTAGTGAATGAGAATGCATGTTTATTTCAAGTTCCATTAAGTTTCAAGGTTTGTGTGCATGCTAGGGAAGTAAGTGCTTGAGAATGAAGTGTGCTTTGAGCTTGTGTGCTTATGAGTGAGCTTGTGTGTGCATTAGCTTAGCCATCTTCTTGTATTGGATGCATGAATGAGTGGGATGATGAGTGAATGAGCTATGGCAAGATTGAGCTTGTGTGTGTAAAGTCTATGTCAAGGTAGTGGTGTTCATAGCATTCTCTCCCGAAAGGGATAAGCTTCCATGCACCTAACCGGGTTGAATCCCCTAGCGATGAAAGGAGTGTTTATCATTCCATTGGTGAGCTAGGAGTGTAGTCTACTTGCCTATATTGCATACATAGGGAGACGACCTTCTTTCCATTGGCGCCACTGTCGGGGAGGAGAACCTATGGTTGGTTGAGGATCTTTGGCAGCCATTACATTCTAAACATTCTAACATTCAGTGGATAACCTCCGAATCCCACCTTGTGAAAAAGGTGCTTCAGTCCTGCTGGCTACGGAAGGGAAGAGGAGGAGAAGGTGCAGCAGAGGAGGCTCTCTTGCGGGCGAGCTAATTGACTGGCTTCAGCTGCTGCTGGCCCACTGAAGGCAGCAAAGAAGCCAAGGAAGTGAAGGTGGCCGTAAGGAGGCTCTCTTGTGGGCGAGCTCATTGCCGGCTTCAGCTGCTGTAGAGAGAGCGAGGCGCCTCACCCGCAGAGGAGGAGGAAGAGAAGGCGAAGGTGGCCACGAGGAGGTGAAGGCACCCGCAGCAGAGAGGAGGTGGGGAGTGCTTCTGAGTGACGACGGGCTAACGGACAGGCCGTCGAACGGTGCCTCGACGCCGACTATGCCTTGCACCTACACTACTGGGCTTAGAGAGCTCTAGAGCAAGCAGAGTGTAGTAGTAGCGATAGCTAAGGTGTTTTTAGAGTGTAACACAGGGCAGAGAGGCGTGCCAGGTATATACGCTGGTGGTGCCGGTGGCGTCAGCAGGCAGAGGAGAGGGCGCAGGTGGGCTGTGTCGCCGAGGCTGCTGGCCACTGAAGACAGAGCAGAGAGAGCGGAAGCGGAGGCCGCAGCAGAGGATAAGGCAACTGATTCGTAGGCGATAAGGCAAGCGGTGGCGGGGCAGCTGATTCGCAGGCGATAAGGTTAGTTTTTCATTTTTTTATTTTTTATTTTTTTATTTTTTAAAGCTTTGTTTTGGTTAATCTTTATTTTTTTAAAAACAAATCTGTAATTTTTGCATACTAGGCAATTTTCATGTTTTCCGTATTTTTTTAAAAATAAAAAATAAAAAATAAAAAATAATTTAAAATAATTTAAAAAAAACCTATAAATTATGTGTTTTTTTGGAGTCCACATTTTCTGCATATTTTGCATTTTTTTAAATTTTTGTAATTTTTTATATAATTAGTGTAATCTGCATAATTAGTATTTTTAGCATAATTTATATTTTTATGTAATTATTTTAAAAAAAATAATAATAAAATAAAATAAAATATATATTTACACACATATTCATGCTAGTTGCATTTAGTAGTTAGGTAGGGTTTAATATATATATATATATATAATTAAAAAATGGACACTGCAACATGCTAAAAATAGCGCATGCATCTACGCTCGGGAACAATACTAGGGGGACGTAATACTAGTGCACCATCTAGGGTAACCACTCAAGGGAGCGGCACTCAATCGGTTGTTGGCAACTTGGAGAGCATTCTCGAGACATCTTCGGAGTCTCAAACAAAGAACCTCTCAAGAACCAAGAGTGATATTTCAATGGACATAAACGAGTCATTTGGCATGAATAGACCATCCACACCCATTGGTATGGTAGATTCTGCTAATCCATTTGAAATCCCAGATGGGGAGTTGATTGACAACATGAGACTCCATTTCTTGTATACAAACGCGCATGGCGGTGAGATGTACAAAGATCCAATGAGCCGGTTTGTTGTTAAAATTACAGACATTCATTCTGCGTTTGAACCAACACCATGGGTAAACTACCAAGATGATATGTACATGGGTAGAAATGGAGTACGCTATGAGGTCACCAAAAATCCTGAACAAGTGGATGCTTTGGGTGTACTTCAACCTAGCGCACAAGCAAAGCAGAAGAAGGAGCTTCCATCGGACCCAAATGTGCCAGGAACATCGCGTAGACCTGGTACGCCCATTTCTTTACTTGAAGAATTATTTTTCGATAGGAATTGGGAGGATAGAGAAAGAACGGGAAAAGAAAAAGAGACCAAGAAAAACCCATGGGACATAGGAAAAGAAATTCCAGTAGTTAAAATCTATCAAGACGACCCAATTAAAGAGGTGTATAGGGATGTGGTAGAAACCTACTATGCAACCACTAAGCACCTGAGCTTAGAGCTTCCAGTCATGCATACAATAACTGTAGAGCATCTAGAAGGTTTCACTAAGCGTGTTCATGATAGATGGGGGAACGACTTTAGAACCCTTGAATGGCCAGAGGTTAGGGAAATGACATGGAAAGGAAGGCCCCTTTTCACTGAGGTGTCTACCTTAGACACGGCACGTCCAGATGAATCTGCCTTTCGAGGAGAAACACTAGCATCACCATGGGCTAGAACCCCAAGTGTGGCTCGACCAGCACCTTCCATGCGAACAACTACTAAAGGACCAGTCTTTCCAACGATTGATCCTACGAGGAGACTCGGGGCTATTAGAGAATCTAGGGGAGAAGAAAGACCACGAGCAAGTGGATATGTACCTCCAAGAGAACCCCATAGACCAAGTGAACTAACATTTGAAGAGCCTAGAGTTAGAGGCCGAGACTCATATAGGAGGCATGACGATGAATATTCTTGAAAAGTGAGACCATCTGCACTGCAAAAGCTTGTCAAGAAGTATGACGGATCCGGTGACCCATATGACCATATAGCAGCTTTTAAGCAAGCTATACATGCGGAGCAAGTCACGGATACACATACGCAAATCGAAGGATTTGGCTTGACGCTAGAGAGTAAGTCTTTATCATGGTTTCAGACTTTAGAGCTTGAGGCAAAGCGATCTTTCGATGGGCTCGAAAAGAGCTTTATAGCTGCGTTTTCAAAAATGGGAATTACGCACAATGCGGTAGCTCAAATTTACGCTTTTAAGCAAAAAGATCAAGAATCTGTGCGAGATTGTGTAAATAGGCTAAAGCAGTACATCAATCGATGCCCTCAGGAGGATGAGAAGCCAAGCCAAGGAAGATTAATTTCTATCTTCCTGGAAGGCTTACGAAACAAGACGCTTCACGCTCACTTGTACGCAAAGAAGCATGTTATCTTCAATGATGAGTGTTGCATGGATGCCATGGATTACGATGACAACTTTGACATGACTGGCATGGGAAACCAAGATAGTCATCCGGACAATAAATATAGCTCCGGGAAGGGCTCTGACTCTAGTGTGCCATTAGTTAATCCAGATCAGATTGCCAAGATAGTATTGAAAAAGATGGGGCAATACTACAGACCTTCCTACCGACCCCAACCATCATACATGCATATTGTACCTACAGGCCCCTACGCCTGTGGAGGATGTGGAGGTAGCCATAAAACCGAGCAGTGCCCAACCTTCTCACCATTGGTTGGCAATCAACCAACAAAGAAGTGGTGCCAGCTTTGTAAATGGAACTACACACATGTGACTTCGGACTGCAATCACATTGCAAGGATACAAAGGGAACAAGCAGCCAACTCTGCACCTAGATAGCAAGTTGTGAACCATGAGAGAACCTTAGTTGCTCAAGAGCAAGCACGGCCGGTGCTAGGAGCTCAACCTCCTCCACCTGGCACAGCTTCCTTTAGATATGTGGAATATGAGAATCCTGAATTAGGTATGGATATGGTTAGCTCTCAACCATACCACATAGAAGTGGAGCATCCTCTTGTCGAACCCTACTTTGAGAACCCAACTGGACCAAGCCTAGTTCATGACTTTAATGGAGACCCAAGCTCTTTGATGCTTATAGGATCTCAGCCAACCAAGACTCAAGGTTATCCAGGACCATATCCTATAAAGAGACTATACCCCACGCAACAAACAGGACCATGCTACGAATGTGGTGGACCACATTGGGCGAGAGAATGTCCAAACAAGAAACGACCCCTCTTAGCTAACATAGGCACAACATCTACGTTTCCACCTATAGAGAGGTTTTGCCAAGGGTGTAGCATTGACCATCTACCAAAGGATTGCTTGTTGAAGCCTGCGGATCCGGCAGCACAAAAGGCTAAAGCGCCCCTCAACTATGTTGAAGTGATTCCATCACCCACGACATCTGAGGAGGAGAACGAACTAGTGTCGCTAAGAGTAGTGACTAGAGCCCAAGCGCAAAAGAATGTCAAAGAGGTTGTTGAGAAACCCTTTGAGATTAAGGTTCTATCCAAAGATGGAAAAAAGAGAAAGAAATCAACTCGACGTAAACCACGCAGCAAGGGGAGTAAGAAGTCGAAGGAGCAGAAGAGTTCTATCCCAAAAGAGCTAGAAGGAATGTTGAAAACAAAACAAATAGGAGAAAAAACTCAAAATGAGCAAAAGGGAAAAGCATCGGAGTCCGAGGAAAGCTCAGGAGGATCAGTCCTTGTGGACAAGGTCTACGAGCCTTTAGATGCAGCGCTTCAAGCGTATAATAGTAGGATCACAGCTCTGACTGAGCTGCCTAAGAAGCTGCAAGAATATCCCAACCCTCGTGAAGAGACAATCAACTTGGCTATCCATAAGCAATTGATTAGGGATACTCAGACTCTAATAGATGGCCCACCACCTATGTACGCAAGAGGACCTGCTTCTCTGAAGCCTAACTTAGAGACGATACTAGAAGCCACGCCAAGCATGGAAAAGGGAAGTGAAGTTGTATCTTTGCATTTCCCAGAAATACCTGAAGGAGATGATTTACCTCATACCAATGCAGACGAGTCAAAACCATTGACTACTACGGATTTTGGAGATGAAATTCCTGAAATAGAAGAAGCAGTAGTAGCAAGGGAGATGTGGGAAGCGGTGCAAAAACAAGTTGAGGATCTAACATCTTCTGACAAGTCAAAACCATTGACTACTGCGGATTTTGGAGATGAAATTCCTGAAATAGAAGAAGCAGTAGTAGCAAGGGAGATGTGGGAAGCGGTGCAAAAACAAGTTGAGGATCTAACATCTTCTGACAAGTCACCACCGTTTTCTATAGTAGAATTCTCGAATCAAAGGGTTCAAGAATTAGATGCTTTATCTCTACCAGATGATGCTCAGACTGTTGTCTCAGCTCGGAGCAACAAGCTCACTTGCAAGACACTGCCCTCATATTTGGGACTGTACGAAGGACATAGCCAAATCATGCGAGTACCATCAATGACACGACAACCTCATCAGGAACGAGACATAGGGAGTTTGCAAGCTTTAATGTCGGCACCAGTCACGTGTACCATTCCACTCGCAGAGTTCTTAAAGCTTAGGCCAAGATTGTGGGGAGAAGTGGCTACACAATTAACTGAGCAAGGATTGTGGAACCAGAACATCCAGGTTAAGGAGTTGTTGAAGGCAAAGGCTTCTGAGCTAATGCTTAAGCAAACAATTCCGGTTCCTATGAACAAAGTTGGCAAGCATTGTGAAGACGACGAAGGAAATACTACGCTTCCTGTGGAGATCAACAAGATTGAATCTATAGCTATTCTAGATAGCGGAGCAGGGGTGAGTATAGTAACAAAAACTGTATGGGAAATGTGGAGAAAACCTGCAATTAGAAATACAAGGATGAGTTTGCAATTGGCAAATGGAAATCTAGAGAGTCCCATAGGATTTCTTGAGAACGTTATAGTCAAGTCATGTGGCATTGAGTACGGACATACCTTTGCTATTGTAGACTTTGGCAAGAACACAAATTACGAAGTGATCCTAGGAAGGCCATTCATGCGCCAATTCAAAATGATTCAAGACTGGGGTTACAATTACTTTTACCTCAGACATGAGAATGTAACCACGAGGGTGAATCTGAAAAACCATGCTTATCGAGATGTGACGCACTCTCCTGTGGTGGATGAGTTTGATTTCGCTTCTTCAGAAGCATCGGGAGCAACTATGTCTAAAGGAAGAGCTGATCTATGGATCTGTGGAGCATCTTGTCGAGACTTGCAACCTAGAAATGTTACCATAGACAGAAGTGTGACGGATGAGGCATATATCCCTATACCTTTTCCTGAGAACTTGATAGATCCCTTAGAATGGAACCATGTTTTAGCTACCATAGACACTTGTGCATTGCCAAGGCAAACACAGTTTTGTGATCCAGATGGGTATGACATTATTCCCATAAGAATGCTAAGACCGATCTATGCAGAGGAACCTCAAGAAGCCCCTAGGTATGAAGCAAACAAATCATTATTGCTAGGAGATATGGTATCTGTAGAGGAAGTATCCCCTCTTGAGTACAGCTCAGCTGACAAAGGAGATGAGGATAGATGCTTAGAATCCTCTGATGGGAAGGATTCTGATGACGATGCCATAGTCCCTGAATCAGAGTTAGAGAAGATAAGATTGTTGTTAAAGGGCAGAGAGGTCTTGCTGGAGTATTCCTAGTGACAAACCGAAACGTAAGTTTTGCAAGAGTCACCGGAAGTTTTGCAAACAAAAAGTCAAGGAAAAGATACAACAACAACAAAAAGAAAGAGAAGATGTAGATAAAGAGGACTTTATTCCACCTCCAACCCTTGTAGGGAAGAACGAGTACTTGTACTACTTGGGAGCTGATGATTGCATCAAAGACGAGATGAAATGGAGATACGGCTTTCAATTAGTGCAAAAGCTAAATGAGAAGGAGAGTGACAACCCAAATAAGAAGAGGAAAAGGAAACCGAAGCTAAAATCTAAGGCTTCAGTGCATTCAGTGCATTCAGTCAAGACTGAACAAAGCACCATGACGAGAGTGGAGCGTAAAGCTCTAGTGCAAGAACGGAAGAGAATGCTAAAAGCACCATGGTCTTCCATGAGTGATGACTCAAAGGAAGAAGAGGATACCACAAATATCCCCTCAAACTTCCAGAAATTAACCATACAAGATCGAAAAATAGTCTTGCAACAACCTATTTCGACAAAAACCTGAGGAACCAGGAGTTTCCTATGATGGCCCTGAGGATGCCAAGAAAATAGACCTGGCAGAACCAAGCGAAGAGCCACGTAACGTGTGGATTGCCACAGACTTAACCCAAGCGGAGGAAGAATTGCTAATCTCTACTCTGAGAGAGTATCGAGATATATTTGCTTGGAGTTACAAAGACCTTAAGGGGGTAGATCCAAAGATCTGCCAGCATACAATTCCCATGCGAGAAGATGCCAAGCCGTCCAAGCAGCGTCCTTACACATATAATGATAATTTTGCCAAAAAGATCAAAGAAGAGATTGACAAGCTGTTAGCGCGGTTGAATTTATTTATGAGATTGAACATACAGAATGGGTTTCACCGATTGTGGTAGTACCTAAGAAGAATGGAAAACTACGAGTATGTGTCAATCTAAAGAAAGTAAATGCTGCTACTGTCCGGGACCACTATCCGCTTCCACTCACTGATCATGTATTGGAGAGGGTAGCTGGTAAGAAGGCATACAATTTTCTTGATGGATTTTTGGGCTACAACCAGGTATCTATTGATCCCAAGGATCAACACAAAACTGCATTTGCTACAGAATGGGGAGTGTTTGCATATAGAGTCATGCCTTTTGGTTTGACTAACGCTCCAGCCACCTTTCAGAGGTTGATGAGCCATGCGTTCAAAGAATACCTGCGATTATTTCTTGAAATATTCATGGATGACTTGTGTGTGCATTCCATCGACAGAGAAGAACACATAGAGCATCTCAAAAAAATCTTTGAGAAATGCAGAGTGTATCACATATGCCTTAACCCTGATAAATGCAAGTTTATGGTTAGGAAAGGGAAGATTCTAGGCCACATGGTGTCTAGGAATGGTATATCCACGGATGCAGAAAAGATAACTATTATTGTCGACCTACCTAGACCTTACAATGCAAAAGGGGTACAAGTTTTCATGGGTCATTGCGGCTACTATCGTAGATTTATCTACGATGTACGTTGAAATAGCACGACCATTGTACGCACTCCTTGTTGTATTTGAATGGACAGAGGATTGTGAAGAAGCCTTTGAAAAGCTAAAGAAAGCATTAGTGACGGCACCTATTCTCAGGGCGCCAGATTGGGATAATTTATTCCACGTACATATAGATGCTTCGGCTTTTGCAATTGACTGTATTTTAGCTCAACCAGGCGAGAACAAAATGGACTTTCCAGTCTCATATGCTAGCCGCCAGTTGAATAGTGCTGAAAAGAATTACACCACCATGGAAAGAGAAGGCTTAGCTATGATCTATGCTGTGAAGAAGTTTTGGCATTACCTTTTGGCCAACAAATTTACATTCTTCGTAGATCATCAAGCTTTACTTTACGTTGTGAACAAGCCATGTGCAACCGGAAGGATTGTACGTTGGTTTGTTATTCTACTTGAATTTGAATTTGAAGTAGCGGTAAAGAAGGGAAAAATGCATCAGCGGGTTGATCATCTTTCCAGGATAACTTCAGGAGAATCACCCATTGGTGTAGATGATGATATTCCTGATGCTACTCTATTCTTGGTTGAGACAGCACCAAGATGGGCAGAACCCATCATTCAAGTTTTAACGACAGGATATGTCAACTCCATTAGTCCCACCAATGAAAAGATAATGACCTTAGAGCATTGTGCTCCTTATAAGCTTCTTTTTGAACGATTATATAAGTTAGGAAAAGATGGAATACTTTGTCTATGCCCTGATCCTGATCAATATGATGAGATTATCTCATATGTCCACGTGAGTTGGCAGACATGTCTCTGGAAAGGATACGGTTAAAAGAGTTTTGTGGGAAGGATATTGGTGGCCAACACTTCATGCTGATACAGAAGAGTACGTACGGAATTGTAAAATTTGTCAACAAAGGAAACCCATTCCTCATGTGACTCTATTTTATATTTCAACAACACCCAATTGGAGTTCGTACATTGTGAAATATTTGACGCAGGGTCATACGGATGATAAGATGCCTAGGCATAGAAAGAGAGCC
Source organism: Cibotium barometz (assembly GCF_041138505.1). Lineage (NCBI taxonomy): Eukaryota > Viridiplantae > Streptophyta > Polypodiopsida > Cyatheales > Cibotiaceae > Cibotium > Cibotium barometz. The sequence continues at coordinate 41,026,212 of NC_141056.1, read as the reverse complement.
ATAGAGGTAGAAGCAGCGAGTTTTCAGATTATTGAAGGCCAGCTGTACAAAAGGGGCAAAGATGGAAACCTACAGACTTGTGTTTGTGAGAGTGCCTACCTTAGCGTATTGACTCATGCACATTCAGGAGTTGGGGGTGGACATTTCTGTGGAGAAACAACTGGGCCAAACTTATACTATGGTCAGGACTATGGTGGCCTACGCTTTTTCATGATGCAACAGAGTATGTCAAACGATGTGATCAATGTCAAAGAGCCAGACCTCCTACCAAGTATGAGGACATGCCATTGAGACCAATTATGGGGCTTAGAGCTTTTGTCAAATGGGGAATTGATTTTGTGGGACCGATTAAACCACCAGCACGCCATACACATGTTAAGTATATCATTGTAGCCACAGATTATCTTACGAAGTGGGTAGAAGCAAAAGGCACAGTAAAAAACGATGCTAGGACCACTGCAAAGTTTTTATACGAACATGTGTTTACACGCTACGGTTTACCTATTGAGATTGTGAGTGACCAAGGTGTGCATTTTATCAATGAAGTCATTACCTTTCTTTTGGAAGACTTTATGGTCATCCATAAGAGGTCAGCGCCTTATCACCCGCAAGCAAATGGTCAAGCTGAGAGCACAACCAAGACTCTTTGCACTGCGCTTACAAAGATTGTTGAGGGACATAGAACAGATTGGGAACAAAAACTTCACTCAGTTCTATGGGCTTACCGAATTGCTTACAAAACGTCCATAGGCATAACACCTTTCAATCTAGTTTTTGGATTGGACGCTATCCTTATGATAGAATTTATTGTACCTACACTTCGAGTTGCAAAACAACTTGAGTGGACAGATCATGAATTCTCTTCACGGATCGATGAATTGGAGAGGCTAGATGAAGACAGGCTATTGGCAGTCATTGGCATGTATGCTGAAAAATGACGCCAAAAGCGTTGGCATGATACGCATGTGAAGAAAGGTCGCTTCAGGAGAGGTGATCTAGTGTTGCTTTACACATTGAAGAAACAAAAACGCAAGCTAAAAATGTGAGGACTTGGTCCATTTGTGATCAACGAGCTTAGTGCGAGTGGTGCAGTAAGGTTGGAAACCTTAGATGGAGAGCCAATGACTAACTTCATCAATGGTAGCTGCTTGAAGCACTATGAAGAACCTCTAATAGATGATATGCTGATACGCATACATGCTAGTTAGACACGTAAAAAAGCTCAAGCTTTGTTACAAAGTCAAGCAAAAGAAGAAGCTAAGGCTAGAGTAGCACTAGCACGAGAGCGTCGCAAGGCAGCTATCATGGCCATCCACTTGAATGATAATGAAGACTTTGTAGATCCCTTTCATATTGAAGTAAGGATCCCTACTCACAAAGAGCAATCTTTGCAGCGTCTGCACTTATAGATTTGGGAGCCGACGACTACAATGTTTTGTCTTATGAAGCGTGGACATCATTAGGCCAACCATTGCTCATCACCAATGCATCATTGAACTTCCAGAGTTTCTCTAGTGATGAAACCCCAGCCCTAGGCAAGTGCTGTATTAATATGTCCATTCAGGATCAATCTATGCACGTGACTTTTTATGTTGCTAACAAGAGCCAAGTAGTGGTGGATGTTGTTCTAGGCAGATCATGGATTAGAACCACTAGATGCGGTATGGACTAGAACTCACGACAATACACCTTGTTGGTAAATTCTACTCACCTTACAGGATCAAGTGCTTTGGCACTCCCATCTTTTCAAAAGGTGGAAACCATCCCTACTGTGATAGAGACAACCTCAAAAGATCCAATGATTTGGGTGAATAATGACAATGACAATACTCAAGGATGGCATGTGCCAACATCTCTCTTATATGCACAAGGCTACGGAAGGGGGGAAGCACTTAGAATTCAAATCTGGTTACCTAAAACAGCTCGCAAGGCAAGACCCAATGCTGCCAAGGAACATCCAAGGAATACAAAGCTAAAGAGGAGGTTCACCAAAGCCAACAGTTCCACCTCCAACAAGACCACTCAACAACGGTGGATCCCAAAGAAGGTTCTGCAAGCACAAGGCTACTATGAGGGTGCTACTACCTTGTGGCTACCAAAAAAGAATGCAAGAACTACTGCAACAAAACATAATTATGTTCCTGAATCTACTCAAGAACAAAAGCAGTCAATACCACCTCACTTACAGAAACCAAATCAATACTGGAAACCACGCCTTACCAAGCCTGAAAGAGTCCAGGTGGAAACACAAGCTGACACGTCAATCGGACATCATCAGAAGGTCTCGAATAGGAAGGGATACTCCAAATTGACATGGGAAGAAAAAGGCAAGTGGGTACCTTTACTCACTTCTATCTCAAAGGCAACACATCAGAAGGAGGATATTGCAACCAAATCAAGTTCAGAGTCTATTCCTCAAAACACAAGCAATGTCAAAGTTTGTCTTACAAAGCCGACAACTTTCAATCAGGCTCCTACACAAGTAGACTCCCTGACTATCAAAAGGAAAGAGCGTTCTTCATACAACTCCAACTATTTGGAATGTCGTCGATCGATATTCTACTCTTTCCCTAATCAAACTACATTACCAGCCACCATAAGTCTACAGGCATAGGTGTTAGAGTTGGGCACTCTGGAGACCCAATAAAATTTTGGAAGCCCAATGGGATGGCAAGAACACAGGTGCCATATGGTTGCCAAAGCTCAGAAGTGTTCAAACATCTCCATTCACACCTCCTCCTATTTGTCCCAATGCATTTCCTATGCCTATCGCTAAAATCTCACCTCCGACTAAACTTCAATCTCTCGCACGTACTCTGAAATGGGTACCAAAAAGAGTCCAACAAAAAGGAACCGGTGCCATAGGTCAACACCCCACAAACAATTTGCATAATGTTACATCCAAAAGCAAAATCATTTTTGAAAGAGCTATCATGCTACAATAGCTACTTTTTGGCAATTCATCTATCGAATCTATTAGCTCTATTTCCGTCATGCCTGTACATACTAGCATTCTTCGTTCAAATTGCATTAAATAAAAAAATCTGAACACTTACTTATGTGTGGTGTAGAATAACCAAATGGAGAATTGGCTAGACACATGCAGTCCATCTTTGGACCTAGATAGCACTCACCTTGATCATCAAGGGGGCTACAGCATTGCACCTTTTCAGATGCACTCTCGATATTTTTATGCCCCAGTGGGTGAGGATTGCTGTGGAAGACAATTTGTGGAGTTATACTACCAGCAACATCATCCGTTTCCACACTGCGGCGATTGTGCTTCTATGGTATTGGGGAATGCTTCCCATATATGTTGGCAGTGTCGCACATATTTCCGTCGCTATGGCACTGGTATGATGTAGCAGATCATGGGGGTCACACCTCAACGACATAATCTCTAGGCAATTATGATGCCGCAACGTGGACCCAACCAACAAAGACTCCCGGAAGAGGAAAGAGCTCAAACATGGCGCGAGGACACCCTTCGTTTGCTAACCCCTCCCATTTTGTAGGTTCTTCTTCCCCATGAATCTACATGTCAGTTTTGGTTCAATGTGAGTGAGTCTTTAGAACGGTTTCAAAACCATAGGTGCCTCTTTAGCCTTCCTACTGTGCCCATACCATATGTTAGTGAAGATGCACTTCTTCCCTTGCCATCTACTCCATGGGTAGGATTACGTTCTGGGTTATCTTTACATTCTGAAGCTATTGATGTCCACCCACCTGAGAATGCAGACATACATCCACCCCCAGTGCAAGATTAGCACTTGTACTCTCTTAATAAGAACTAGAAGCCAGGGCACTTTTTCCCATTGGGTTTTTTCCCTCGGCCAAATCCGGTGTTTAGCACCAATGTTTCTTATTTTTTGTCTTTTTAATTTTCTTTCTCTTTAGTTTGTTTTGTCGGAATAAAACAGATACAAACACCAAACTACATCTTCCGCTTCAGTACCGCAACTGACAGTCATACAATCAAGTGCAAACAATTCTTCACCAACTAGCGCTTTAATAGAAACAGGTGAACTCATGCCAATCTCTAATGTTTTTTGTATTTTTCTTGTTGCTTGATTGTTTATAAATTTCACTTTACTAAGCATGGCAATATGCATCTCCTTTGGTCTAGAGTAAGGATAGCATTTTAATAGCTTTAGACTTGATAGTGTAAGTTTGACCGTAATTGTTTTTACCTGTTGAGTAATACAAAGCAATTAGTGTTTTGTGCTAAAGGTAGAGTTTCAGACCTAGGACAAAGAGACTAAATTAATCATAGGACCGTGTGGATATCTTGCCCTTACTAGGACATTGCTTAGGGACAATCTAATAAACCTTCCATAACAAAAATTGGCATGACAAAAATAAAAGAAAAGTGTATATGTTTGTGGCCTATTGCCTTGTTATTCATGGTAGGCGAGGGAGGTCTATACCTTTCCCAGACCAATGCCTTGTGTAGCAAGGAATAGCCATACCGCAGGTGCGCAAACATACTCTTGAAGAGAGCCCTGTCCAAAAAAAAAAAGAAAAAAAAAAGAAAAAAGAAGAAGAAGAAGGACAGAAAGGCACCAAGAGAAATGCTTGTCTAATCGAGGATGGTCGCCGTTGTGCTTAAAATATTAAACCTTAGTACTAAGCAATATCAAGAGTCTGCCACTACATAATTATGTTAGATTTATTAGTGTTGAACCGACATTTTTGACTTAGCATAGGCTAGGTATATGTTAGATTTATTAGTGTTGAACCGACATTTTTGACTTAGCATAGGCTAGGTATACTACTTGATAGTCCCTCGATTAACTGTTGTATTTTGCCTTCTAGGAAAAGAACAATACATTTGGCATAAAACATTCTTTACTTTAGTTAGCTGCTACAGGCAGTAATTATTAAGGCTTGAACTAACCTATTCAATCTCTACACTGCTTCAATGTTTCCTTCCTCTAGCTAATTGGACGTTTATTGCCATGTCTTATTCAGTAAAATTGCTTGTTTTGTTATTGTCTGTCAGTCCTTTTGCTTTCAAAATCAAAAAAAAAAAAGAACACACAAACCACCGATCATTTTGCTTGCAGGTACACACTGGAGATTCTACTCTTCCTTGGCATCTACGCGCTCGAGGACGTGCGCAAAATAGGAAGGGGGGAATGTTGCGTGATGAGTGGTGATCAATACAAGGATGCAACACAAATATGGAAGCAAGAAAACAAGAGACTTGACATTCTTATTTAGGGCTCTTGTAGAGAGTTCCAAGTTGTAGGTGACAAGAGTTCCAAGTTGTAGGTGAGTGTGGGAGTGGGCTTGAGAATAATCCCACATGGGAAGTTTTGGGAGTTTTAGGAGTTTTAGTATAAATAGTGGCTCATTTGAGAGCTCACACACACATTGGGCTAAACTCACGCTTGAGCTCTCTTGAGACTAGCTCTTGTTCATAGAGGTGCAAGCTCTTCTCTCTCCCCATCTACACTATTGTATGAGCAATGCTCTTCTAATTCAATGCAATGAGATGATGTTTTTCTCTCTTCTCATCTCTATTCTCTAGTGTGCATGCTTCTTTGTTGATGCTTGTGGATTCTCTATTAGGCTTTGTGTGGTAGTGGATTCAAGCTTAAGCTTCTCCATAGCTTGTAGCTTTTCCATGGGCAAGGCATTGCTTGAGTAGTGAATGAGAATGCATGTTTATTTCAAGTTCCATTAAGTTTTAAGGTTTGTGTGCATGCTAGGGAAGTAAGTGCTTGAGAATGAAGTGTGCTTTGAGCTTCTGTGCTTATGAGTGAGCTTATGTGTGCATTAGCTTAGCCATCTTCTTGTATTGGATGCATGAATGAGTGGGATGATGAGTGAATGAGCTATGGCAAGATTGAGCTTGTGTGTGTAAAGTTTATGTCAAGGTAGTGGTGTTCATAGCATTCTCTCCCGAAAGGAATAAGCTTCCATGCACCTAGCGATGAAAGGAGTGTTTATCATTCCATTGGTGAGCTAGGAGTGTCGTCTACTTGCCTATATTGCATACGTAGGGAGACGACTGTCTTTCCACCCACTTTTAATGTCATTCTGCTTTTTGTAGCAGACCTTTGCCATGTGTCCTGGTTTGCCATAGTAATAGCACTCTATGCTATTTGCATTTTGATTTCTTTGCCAACCACCTCGACCTCTTTGGCTCCCCCTACCTCTAGAGACTGGCCTCTTCCACCTATGTATGATTACTGTTGTGAATCATTGGATTGTTGTTGTCCAGAATTCTGATTTCCTTATTGGCCACCACCTTGGCCTCAACCACGGCCTCTACCTCTACCTATACTTGAATTAGAGTAGAAGGCCTGTTCCGATGTTTTCTTGCTTTGTGAAGAAGAATCCTCACCTAAAGCCTTTTCTTCTATGATCAGCATAGATATCAAGTCCCGAAAGTTGGGAATATTCTCCCTGACTGCAATGGAGGTCTTGAATGGCTTGTACTCTTTGCCAAGACCATTCAGACAAAAACTCACCAAATCATCATCCTCCACCCACTGATACATTGATAGACCCAAGGGATTCAACAATGCCCTTGATCTTTAAGGCATATTCATTGATGGACATGCTTTTCTTTTCCACAGTATGCAACTCTTGGCCATGCAACTATTGGAGTTTTTGCATCCTGTATGTGTCCTATCATAGTTTCTGTGACACTAATTGAGAGTCAGTACATGTCTTTTCTTGCTTTTCTTTTCCACAGTATGCAACTCTTCGCCATGCAACTATTGGAGTTCTTGCATCATGTATGTGTCCTATCATAGTTTCTGTGACACTAATTGAGAGCCAGTACATGTCTTTTCTTGCACCCCGATTCCAATCCTTGAATGCCTTTATATCTGCAGGAGTGGCATTCTCATTAGATAACTGTGGAGGCTCCTCATTATCTCCTTCTACATAATCCCAAAATCCTTAATCCATTAGGAAATTGGTCATTCTAAACTTCCAGGCATGGAAGTTATTCTTATCCAGCTTCTCACTAACAATCTGATTAATTCTGTCAGACATGTTTTCTTGCAGCAATCAAATAACCTACAAATAGACAAATTCTGTACACAACATGTAATACAACAGTATCTCCCATAATTGCTGCAATAGCGGTACTTCAGCATAGCCTATGTGTCACCAAATGTGACTAGAGTACATGTACATACACCCAGTATCAACAATACATGTGCAAACCCAGTCTGTACTTCAGCATAGCCTGTGTGTCACCAAATGTGACTAGAGTACATGTACATACACCCAGTATCAACAATACATGTGCAAACCCAGTCTGTACTTCAGCATAGCCTGTGTGTCACCAAATGTGACCAGAGTACATGTACATACACCCAGTATCAACAATACATGTGCAAACCCTGTCTGTGCTTCCAAAATGCACTATTGCACTGCAATAACCAGATTTTAAGTAGAAATAGTTCTCTACCAGAACTTCCAAAAAGTGCCAAAAATATCCTGCAAAGTGATGAAAAGGGGCCCATAATGTGCCCAAAATGTGAATCTGGTTAAAAAAATCTTTGTCCAATAGGACAATGTACCTGCTCTGTAGCTCCGCTCTCGCAAAGACAGCTCCTCAATTGAAGATGTGTAGCTCCCAGAGCTATTGAGGGGATGTTGTACCTAAACCAAGAAGGGGAAAGAGATGATGGTGCTCTTACCCATGTAGTACCACTTCCTTCCTTCCTTGCTTGTGCTTGCCTTCTTTTCTCTCACACGAACCAAGCTCTAATACCATAAAGAGAATGTGGGGGAGATGGAGAGCTTCAAACCCTAGCAAGCAAACACACACACACAAGAGAGAGTAAGACACAAGAGAGAGATGGATAGTTGAATTTTCTTCTATCTTCTTCTTCTCTACTCAACCAACATAACATAAAGATAAGAGTACACACTATATGGGTTAGTACTCAACTACTACGACATACAAAAGTCGGTCCATAATGTGAACCCGACTAAATGAGTTGGCATTATAACTATGCCAGTCTCTAGTAATCCAAAATGGTTGTCACACAGTGATTCATTCCACGGCCGCATATCACCCCATAATCTCACCAACCATGCCAGTGGTGTAGATGCGGAAGCTATCACCCAAGCGGGTCTTCAATGTCCACCATAGCACTAGTTGAGCTCGATATCTCAACAAGAATCCGTCTAGCCTTATCATAGTGTGGCTTCCTAGGGGCATGCATAAACTAACTCTCACAAGTCTAACAACATAGCTCAACTCATGCCTATTAACGGTCATGTAGATCAAGCTACCCCACTATGCACTTGTACGTAGTGGGGGTAGCTTGATCTGCAGAAAGCTTTGTGTTCTTCTCTAATGGCACCGAAATAGGTTTATAGCATGTCATACCATACTTGGACAACATGTCCAAGCCATATGTCCAAGCCATAGTACCTTTGCAATAACAAAATTCCATGAGATGATCTCATCACCTCTATGTCCAAGAAATACTACACCTCACCCAAATCCTTCATCTCAAACTTCTATTTCAAAATCCTTTTGACATCATGTATGTTAGCATCACTATCACCAGTGGATAATCAAGTCATCCACCACATAAATGACTAATATCATGATCCCTTTATCTATTTTTTTCACATAAAGTGAGAAATTTGCATTAGATATCTAAAATCCAATGGTGAAAAGATACTCCCCAATCTTATTTGACCATGCTCTGGTGGGTGCCTACTTCTTCAAGCCATACAAGGCTTTACATAACTTGCACACAAAATCTAGGTGTACATCACTCTCATAATCTAGTGGCTACATCATGTATACTTCTTCTTGGAAATCACCATCATGCAAGAAGATATTATTTATATCCATCTAATATAAAGACTAACCCCTTGTTGTAGCCGTAGCAATGACATCTCTACCATTTCCATTCTTGCAACTCAGTTAAATGCCTCCTCATAGTAAATGCCATAAGTCTGTGCATAGCCCTTGGCAACCAATCTTGCCTTATACCTACTCTTCACTAAACCATCAGAGTTATGCTGCTTGACCTTATACACCTACTTACATCCAATTACCTTCTTTTCCTTAGGCAAAGGCACTAACTTCCATGTTGCATTTCCATCCAATGCTACCATCTCCCCATTCATGGCATCTTCCCATTTCTTATTTCTAAGTTCTTGCACTCAAAACAAGTGGGATCCAACTCCTGTATTTCTTTAATCATTTAAGCATAATGATGGGTGTATATCCATCACATCTCAAGAGGGTACCTAACCCTCATAGACTTGCATACACCTCGATCACTGGTGGGTGTCCTCAAAATAGTCCTGGCTCTCCTTACACTAGGAGTAACCATAGACGGAATGCCAAGATCCTCATCAAGGCTTTGCTCAGAGTCGCTAGAGTCACCATCCACATATGAGTGACATGTTTGACAGATCAGGCACAAAAGGTTGATCTACCTTTTCCTTCCCTTTGCATAATACATTTGTACCTACATCTATTCTCAACCTGCTTGACCATGGATTGGCATTGGATCCATTGCTAGAGAAATCTCCAGGTCCACTAAGCACCTATGATTGCCGCTCTATGTGTAGTGCAGCATCAGCACTTCTTACATCTACATCTTCTGTTATCTTGACCCCTGGTGCATACTAGCTACTCATCTTGTCAAACAACAAAGTCAAGAATATTTACTCCTTGATGAAAGTCTTCTTTCTCCTTCTCAACTTTGGATGCATTCACTTGGACATCTTGTTGCTCTTCATGGTCATCATCTTCAAGTATAGAATTTAGATAACAGGCTAGACCGTGATCATACCTCACAAAGTGGCATGTATGGCTATGAATAAGGCACTCCTTCTCAATCCTCTTCATGCTCTCTATAATCCTTTGAAGTATTATATTAGGATTTTTCTCAAAACTATTATCAGAAGATCGCTTCATGTCATTGACATGCATGAACGCATCAGTTCTAACCATAATTCTGTCCCTAGAAGTTAATCGTGATAATTCTACCTCATGCTCTGAAATCTCCCCTAAGGAAGTCCCCTAAAGCAAAATCACAGTTAAACATCTTTGATAAGTCCTCAAAGCGACCGTTCAGCTCCAATTTGTGCAAAAACTCATACAACATCACTACTGCTAGTGTCTGTGTGATAAAGATTGTTAACCACTCTAGTTAACATTACTTTTGCAAGCGTGGCTACGTTTATTGTACTCATCTTTTGTAACCGTGCTAAGTGATTAATGTAAAAGAGACATGGGATGACCAAGCTTATAGCTTGTGTAATGCCGATCATGAGGAATAGTTGTACATAGAGCTAGGAACACTAGTTGTTTGGGCCCCCAATTGTAAATGGGTGGCCGGCCACATTTTAAGTATGAGATCTTGTAAATAAGGCATTTATGAAATATGAAAAAAGGACAATCCCATTAGTCTCATTTGAGCTTTGCCTCTTCTCTGTCTCTATCTCATTTGAGCTTGTGGATGTATGCTTGCTTGTTTTTTCTTGCTTGCATGTTTGATTGTTGGTGTGTGCTTGTAGGGATAGTGATGCTCTAACTGCTCTCCCCTCTCTTTTCTCTCTACCAAGTCCCTCTTGCATGCATGTGACATGATGTGAGATCCCTCTGCAACCTCCGCGCACCGAACTCTCGGTAGCTGACAGCGGAAGTAGCCCCTCATGCGCGGGGCAGGGTTTCTCACTCGGGGCCTCGCCCACGAATGTCCAGGTACGAGACTAGGCTAGTGGTCACTCCGAAAATCGAAACTGGGAAAATTTCCCATGCCCGGAAAGCGGGGACAATTCCACCTTTTTGAATTTTTAACGAATTGTTTTCTAACGAGATCAATTCTAAACTATCCTTCACCTAAATAAACCAGATAGAAGGAAACTATCAGTGATATAATTTGATCATCTGAGTAAATTCAACGCTTTTTTCCTAATCAAGATCAGGCACAACCGTTGATTCACTCAATTGAGAAATTTATCAGGGAATTAACTAACTACTCGAATCCTAACGTAAACCTAAGATTTTTCAGTTTGATTATTAAAACTCCACTGATTCCAGCCTAACCCCATCTGGCCCATGGGTTAGCCACCACCCTGCCACTGGAATCGGTAGATCCAAACAAGTACTCACCCTCCCATAATTGAAATGCCTTTCTTAACTTTAGCTTTAGAAAACAGGTACGCACACACTCCTCCTTAAAACTTTAATATAAAAATAATCCATTGACGAAACAGATATGATCACGGATTTCATAACTCAAAATTTCCATTCAATCCTTTGTTTCACAAAAACAGTACCACTCTGGACTCTCCATTGGGACCAGCTGGTCAGGAACGAGATCCACTAACAGATTACAATAATCATTTCGTCAACATACATATATATCTTCCTCGACATACGTATGGGTGTCCTAAGCACCACGAGCCCATGCATCGCTTGGTCAGAACCCTCCAAGATCCTCCCTAGGTGTCCTGGTACTTCACTTAGGGACCGCTTCGTCAGCCCTCGCCCATCGTACCGGAAGCACACCATTTTTCACCATACCCAGGCTAGTCAAGACCTGGGTAAGTTTTTGTCGCGTGAGCTATCCCTCGAACACTCCCCGCCAGTTGTTGCAAACCGAACTTCCCTTAAATAAGCATATATGCCAAATGCTCCCTCCAGCATTCTGGCGTAAGACAGTCCTTTAAAAAAACAGAGTTTCTATGCAAGTTTTTAGTTTTGATTTTGTTTGAAAACCATGAATAATCTTAAATCCGTATCCCAATACTTCTAGATCCAGGTCTGAATTCCAAACAGAATTCCTCGAATTCTGTTAACTAGATCCTCAAATCAAAATCAAAAGTCTTAACTTAGTTTAAGATTCGCCGGCGGGGGCTTTGAGTACATTTTTCTTGAACTGGGCACATCGTCATCGCTTGAAATTGACGAAGGTATTAGGTCTTGGTCAATAGTCTGAATCAGAGTTTGGGTCTAGAAAGGTTCTTCCTAAAATATCTTTGTCAAAAGGTACTATTTGAATTTCTCTTTTTCTAAATTTCGTTTGACGAATATTTGCTTACAGATTTCTAAAACATGAATTTCTTATGAGGAATAAATTAATCATTTATCTCGATCTCTGACTTCGATAGTTTAATTGAATTTTCTCATTACCATCTTAGCGAATATGAAATGGTAGCATTTCTTCTCACAAATTATCTACTTATTCATTTTTCCAATTTTTGCAGAAATTAAACAGAGGATTAAGGAGAATCCTTATTTAATTATAAAGATTCTATATGCATCTTATTATGCATAAAATCCAATTTTGATGAAAGTCACACTTTTATCATCATAAAAATCATTAATGTTGAAAATCACTCTTTTATCATGAAAGAATTTCATTTATGCATATGTTTATGCATAAAAATCATTTATGATGAAAATCACACTTTAAAAATATAAAAAATATATTTTATGCATAGGTTTATGCATAAAATCATTTATGATGAAAATCACACTTTTAATATAAAAAATATATCTTTTATGCATATGTTTATGCATAAAAATCACTTATGATGAAAATCACACTTTTAATATAAAAAAATATCTTTTATGCATAGGTTTATGCATAAAAATCATTTATGATGAAAATCACACTTTTAATATAAAAATATATATTTTATGCATAGGTTTATGCATAAAGATCATTTATGATGAAAATCACACTTTTAATATAAAAAATATCTTTTATGAATATGTTTATGCATAAATATCATTTATGATGAAAATCACACTTTTAATATAAAAAAATATCTTTTATGCATATGTTTATGCATAAAAATCATTTATGATGAAAATCACACTTTTAATATAAAAAAATATCTTTTATGCATACAATTCATTTATGATAAAAATCACTCTTTTAAAATCAAAATAAAAATTTCAATATGCTTCCTTCTATACATAGAATTGAATTCTAAAGAGAGTAACATTTTTTTAATGACATATTTTTAGTATGCATTTTTCTATACCTAGGATGAAAAATAACACTTTATGAATACATATACGATGGGAATTACTCTTTTTGAATAAAAAAGTAAAACTTATTTTTCACAATTTAAAAAAAAATTCGCCATAACCTCCTTTGTATGGCTGACCATTTTTCAATTTTTAACTCTCTAAAATTAATTAGAAGTTCACCAAGAGTATTTAAATCATTCTAATGTAAACATTTTCTACTTTATCAAAGAGAAATATTATGAAAAACTTGATTTTATCCATTAATCATTCATCTAGGATAAGAATGGTTGGATTTATTAAAGAAGAGAGGGGAATGCCTTTTTTCAATGAGGCATAACATCATATTCAATTTAGAGAAGACAAAAATCATAAAAAACCATAAAATGAATAGAAAAGAGAAGAATCTCAAACTTACGAAGGAATTTGAGAGCTTTCCTTTGGCTTGATGGTTTGAGGGTTCTACTCTTGTTTGAAACAAGAGTGGCCACCAATCTTTGGAAGAGGTAAGGTCAAAAAACTAATGAATTATGAGTAAATTCACAGTTTTCTGGCTCTTGGGAGAAGTAGCGTAACAGTGCAAAAACACTATTAAGCTTCAACAAAGGAGAAGGCTTCTATTTATAGGAAAAAGTGAGCTTCTAACCAAGCCAATTGATTCTAGAATTTTCTAGATCAGTTTGGTCAATTTTTGACCATTTTTGGGTCAGTTTAGTCCACTTTTTGGATTTAGTTGAAACAGGAGAGAGGAGAGATAAAAAAATCTCATTATTTGGGAGTTTAAAACTCTCCCACACATGTGAAATAGGCGCCTCCTTCATGAGGGGAATTCCTCCATACTGAGGTGTCAAAAATGCATCATTTCATCTAAATATCTCTCTTTTTTATCTATTAACCTTGTCCTTAGTCAACTCTTCATCTTATGTGAGTATTTACTCATTTTTGGGGAATTTTCCTTTTATTCTTCCATTTATCTCCTCCTTACATTTGGATAAATCTTATTGGTCCATAGGAACCTTAATTTAAAAATTTCAAAAATCTGGACCCCTAGGATAATGCCTCTTGAACAGATTATACTTAAATTCTAATGCACCTTCTGAAAATCTTTTTGAACTTCTGTTTCAAGGGAACTTATTTTAATAAGATGAGATATTTTTCTATCCAAAAATATTTAAAAACTGAATTACCTTTCTCTAGAAGATTTTCTCTCTCTAGGCCAAAACTGGTAGAAACAAGATCTTTTATATTTCTGAAGAGGGATTTGATTAAGAGGAAGATGCTGGACATCTTGAGAGGTTGGGGAGGAATCCTACATTCTCTCCCACTTGAAAAACACGAGATGCCCTCATCTCGCAAACTGGGGATAATCCCGCAACAACAGATCGGCTTCATTCTCCCAGGTGGCATCTTCAAAAGGATAGAACTTCCATTTTACCAATAATTCTCTGAGAATTTTGTTCCTGAGAATCTTTTCTCAAACATCAAGAATTTCTTCAGGTTGGAGTTCCATCTGCCCTTGGGTTGAAGAGGTTAGGATTTCATCAAGTACATGATTTGGGCTTGGCACATATTTCTTTACAAGGCTTACATGAAATACATCATGAACTTTGAGATGAGGAGGCAGAAGAAGCTTGTAGGCTAAGTCACCTACTTTCTTTGTAACTGGGGGATAACTTCTTGTACTTCCCAAGAGATAGAGAACTTCTTTTGGGCCGTACTCTAATGAAGACCGTATCTGCTTCTTCAAACTTTCTGTCTTTCCTCTTCTTATTTGCATACTGCTTCTGTCGATCCTCGGCAGCTTTAATATCTTTACGAATTGACTGCATCTGTTGCTCCATGTCATCAAGCATCTGTTTGGACATCTTGACCCTTATCAATGGGTCGAACCAAGTTAATGGAGTTCACTTGGTCTTGTCCATACAGAGCTTTAAAAGGGCTCATCCCTACAGAGCTTTAAAAGGGCTCATCCCGATACTTCGGTGTACGCGAACTCAACTAGGTGCAGATAGCTTAGCCACTTCTTGGGTCCCTACCACAGCATGACCGAGGTATATCTTTGATTACTTGGTTTACCCTTTCAGTTTGACCATCGGTCTCAGGGTGATAAGTTGTGCTGAGATCCAAGAAAGTTCCCACTGCTTTGAAAAATGCACTTCAGAACCTTGAAGTAAACTTGGGATCTCGATCACTTACTATTCTCCTGGGTAGGCCATGCAATCTGAAGATTTCTTTGAGGAACACTCTAGCCACATCCACTGTGTAGGTTTCTTTTACTGGGATTAGATGGGCAACTTTGGTTAGTCTGTCAACTACCACGAAAATAGAGTTGTAACCTAATTGCACTGAAGGTAATCCAGTAATAAAGTCCATACTGATACATTCCCACTTCATCTGGGGGATGTCTAATGGATGTAACTTCCCAAGAGTTTTTACTCTTTCATCTTTGACTTTCTGGCATGTCAGACATTGATGTACATGATTCAGTACATCCTTTTTCAGACCAGGCCAAAAGAAGCTTTTCTTTACAGACATGTAGGTTTTGATGAAACCTGGATGTCCTGCTATAAGGCTGTCATGGGCTTCATTCAAAATTTGACCCTTGGTTCCCATCATTGGGAATGCATAGCCTGCGATTATAATACATAATGCCATCATCTAGGCTGTACCCTTGAACTCTGTTCAACTCCTGATGAGTTTTGCTTTCCTACATAAGTAGGGTAGCAATAGGGCCAAAGAATCTATCCTGCACGATCTTCTCTCTTGCTTCAATAATCAAAGGATTTGATACTACAGTAATTGCAAGCAAGGAGGAGGCTTTTCTGCTCAGGGCATCTGCTACCACATTTTCTTTACTTGGCAGTACTTGATTTCAAAATCAAACTCCTGTAAGGTCTGCATCCACCTTCTTTGGCGCATGTTGAGGTCCTTCTAAGTGAAGATCCACTTAAAACTCTGATGGTCTGTCATCAAAGTGAGTCTTTTTCCCAGTAGGTAATGTCTCCACAACTTTAAGGCATAGACTACTAAAAGTACTTCCAAGTCATGGACATCATAATTCCTCTCATGCGTTCTGAGTTTTCGGGATTCATAGGCCACTGCATGACCTTCTTGCATCATGAGTGCACCTCCCAGGCCAAAACCACTTGCATTAGTTACTACCTCAAAGGGTAGAGAGAAATCTGGCAGCTTCAGAAGGGGACTGGTTACCAAGGCGGTCTTCAGCTTATCAAAGCACTCTGGCACCTGGCAGACCAATGAAATGGGGTATTCTTTTTGAGAATGTTAGTCAGGGGGGAAGTTATGAGAGCATACTTTGGTATAAAAATTCTATACCAACCAGTCAATCCCAAGAATCCTCTGACTTCTTTCACTATCTTTGGTTCAGGCCAATCTATGACTGCTTGGACTTTTGTGGAATTTGGAGAAATTCCATCTTTGGATACCAGAAAGCCCAAGTATTCAACGTGGTCGGCAGAGAAAGTGCATTTGCTCTTTTTGGCTTGCTTAGAATCTCAAGAACTTTTCTGACATGAGTCTCATGGTCACCTGCATTCCTTGAGTAAATCAGAATGTCATCAAAGAAAACTAGAACAAAATCATCCAAGTATTCTTTGAGAATGTCCTGCATTAAGCGATTCAATGTAGTTGGGGCATTTGTCAATCCAAACGGCATGATAGTAAATTCTTAATGCCCATAACGAGTATTGATGGCTGTTTTTGGTATATCCTGATCATTGATCCTGATCTGGTAATACCCGGATTTGAGATCTATCTTTGTGAAGATCTGGGCTCCATTCCTGTCCAGAAGCTCATCAATTCTTGGGATAGGATACTTATTCTTAACTGTCTTAACTGTCTTAATAACTGTCACCCAGCTGATTTAGACCTCTTCTGTAGTCCACACAGAGTCTAAGCGTTGGCATCTTTCTTTTTCTGAAAGAGAACTGGCGCACCCCAAGGTGAAACACTCGGTCTTACAAACCCTTGTTCTAATAGCTATCTAAGCTGTTCCTTGAGTTCGATGGCTTCAGGAACTGGCATTTTGTACGTGCGTAAGGCTACTGGCTGAGCTCCAAGGATTAATTCAATCACATGATCTACTTCCCGGATTGGAGGCATTTCAGTTAGTTTTGCTAGGAATAGATCATCAAACTCACTTAACCATTCTGGTTCTTTAGCCTTAAGCTTTGAGTCTATTGGGTTCATTTTGACAACATAAATTTGCTGCTTCTTCCTAAGTCCTTTCAGCAATCTAGAAGCTTTTACTAATAACTGAAGGTCTGGGAAACAAAAACTCCAGTTCCTTGAACTTTGTTCCCGTGAAGGTCATGGAAGGAAATGGTTCCATTTTGATAGTGTATGTCAGCTTGATTTTTGTGGAGCCAATCCATTCCAAGGATCCCGTCAAAAACTCCCATAGGTAAGACTTTGAACTGACAGTCGGTTACATTACCATCTAGATTGAACTGAATAAGATCTGTCTCATGGTGGTGAGTGAAAAGAATCTTCCCACTGGCCAATTCAACTTACATAGTTTTCCCTGATTTCTGTTCTAAGACTAGCTTACGTAAGCATCCAAGGGAATTGAATGAATGAGAACTGCCTGAATCAATCAAAAGCTTAAAAGGCTTACCCTGATATTTTGCTGGAGTATGGATGACTGAGAACTGACGGTTAGGTCCTTGGTTTTCAATTGCAGCAAAGATCTGCCGTCTTTCCTCTTCTAATACATCTGAAATTGTGACTGCTCTGTGGCTGCTGCAGTTTGAGGCGGAACTCTTTCTCTTTGGCTACCCCGGTTCTGGGAAGGAGTTCTAAGGTTACTCTGATAGAGGCAGATGGCTGAGCTGGAGTTCTTTTGGGGTTTCCCTGACTTGGGTGAGACGGACCCTGATTAGACTGGTATGAAGGGGTTGGTCTCTGAATTCAGCGTCCTTGACTTCCCTGTCCCCTTGACATGGTAGGAGTCGGGCAGTCTTCCAGTTGGTGACCAAAACCTTGGCATTCAAAACATCGATTTTCACTTCTGAGTTCATCTTTCTGATTTCTAGAAAGAGGTGGGGCTCTGAGAAAGTATTCTGGGGGAAGGGTCTTCCTTCACTTCAGAACCTTCCTACATCCTAATTATGATTCGGGCCTTGCTGCCTCTTTGGGGGTGGAAAGTTTCAAGTACTTCCCTGGGCTTGGAATCTTTTAAAGTTAGAGGGTGCAGGCTTTGGCGGGACCTTTACTACAAAGGCTTTGGCAAGATCCTTTGCCATTCTTACTGCTTCAGCCATGGACACTGGCTTGGCATTTTTGACCAGTGTGTCCAAGGGTTCGTTCATTCCCCGAATGAACCTGTCCATGAGTTGTTCTTCATCTAGAGGTGGTGAATATTTGAGTAGAAGAGCAAAGGCCTGGTGATATTCCTCGATGGTTTTTCTCTCCTGCTTTAGCTCTAAAAATTCGTTCATTTTGGTTTTCAAAAATCCAAGTTCTTAGATAGGTTTTTAGGTCGTTCCAGGACTCAGTATTACTGTCCAGACGGTTGGTGTCACAGTGGTTCCTCCATGCTACTCTGGCTGTTTCCACTATTTTCAGCCGGGCAAGAGCCATTTTGCTACGTTTATTGTAGCCTGTGATGTCAAAATATTCTTCCATGGCTTCCACCCATTTCTCCACAGCCTTTCCCAGGTTCTCCCCTTCTCCTTTGAAGGGTCCTGGTGGCTGAGTCCTATGAAGAGCCTTGCAAACATGAGGGTCAAGCTCGTCATCTTCAGAGAGAGGGTCTCGCTGAGACGACCACGGTTTCCTCGTTTCATGATTCTACCAAAAATTTATATATTGTTAAATTTTTATTTTGATATCTTCCACGAGATCCTAAGACTTAAGAGGTTCGGAAAACAATTTCTTAAACAAGACAATGATCTTATTGGAGATCTATGACATATGTCTAATAACAGATTTTTCTTTATCAGATCGTCAGTAAACAATCACTTATACAACAGGGAATTTGTTTCTCCAGAAAACATTTCTATATTTATATAAAAGTTACAATATGTACATAGAGCAGCTCAGCTCCAGAATCACTGCCTCAGTCGTAATCGTATAAAGAAGCGAAACTGTGAAAAAGACATACCATGGTACACACAATTCATTACACAAAGAGGTGCTCTAATTCTATTTCTCGAGATAAAGCGGCTAAGAAGTCTATAAAATCGGCATGAAGTTCTGAAGTTCCTGGGTGAATGATCAAGAGTAGAACGTGCTGAACAAGCCCTAGTCTTATCAGAATCATGGCCAAGGAAATATTTTGCCTGAGCCTCTGACGCTGACTGGTACTGACATTAATGCACCGTCCTCCATTGAACCACATATATCGACGTCGCTCAAGAGGATCAAGAAAGTAAAGGCTCTCAAAATGGCGAGCGAGTCTCACTCTGCTCATTCGGTTTGTAGCAGAGTTGATGAGGTGATCAAATGCAGAGCTATCATGTCCTGACTCTGAGAGAGTCCAGGAATTCCAGATAGGTTCGGGGTGTCCATCTATAAATTTCCAATTCAATTTATAAGTTTTCAATTTTTGAAGTTCATTCTCATAGTATTAACAAGCGAAAAACATTTCTTTCCCAGATTTCTATTAAAAAGTTTAGGCAATTTTGCTCTGATACCAACTGTGAGATCCCTCTGCCCGCCTAGCGCACCGAACTCCCGGTATAGTTGACAGCAGCGGAAGCAGCCCCCTCATGCGCGGGGTAGGGTTTCTCACTCGGGGCCTCGCCCACGAATGTCCGGGCGCACGAGACTAGGCTGGTGGTCACTCCGAAAAAACGAAAACCGAGAAAATTTTCCATGCTCGGAAAGTGAGGACGATTCCACCTTTTTGAATTTTTCTTAACAAATTTTTTTCTAACGAGATCAATTCTAAACTATCCTTCACCTGAATAAACTAGATAGAAGGAAACTATCACTGATATAATTTGATCATCTAGGTAAATTCAACGCTTTTTTCCTATCAAGATCAGGCACAGCCGGTCACTCAATTGAGAAATTTATCAGGGAATTAACTAACTACTCGAATCCTAACGTAAACCTAACATTTTTCAGTTTGATTAGTAAAACTCCATTGATTCCAGCCTAACCCCATCCGGCCCATGGGTTAGCCACCACCTTGCCACTGGAATCGGTAGATCCAAACAAGTACTCACCCATCCATAATTGAAATGCCTTTCTTAACTGTAGCTTTAGAAAACAAGTACGCACACACTCCTCTTTAAAACAAGTACGCACACACTCCTCTTTAAAACTTTAATATAAAATAATCCATTGACGAAACAGATATGATCACGGATTTCATAACTCAAAATTTCCATTCAATCCTTTGTTTCACAAAAACAGTACCACTCTAGACTCTCCGTTGGGACCAGCTGGCAGCAAAACGAGATCCACTAACAGATTACAATAATCATTTTGTCAACATACATATATATCTTCCTCGACATACGTATGGGTGTCCTAAGCACCGCGAGCCCGTGCATCGCCTGGTCAGAACCCTCCAGGATCCTCCTTAGGTGTCCTGGTATTTCACTTAGAGACCGCTTCGTCGGCCCTCACCCATCGTATCAGAAGCACACCATTTTTCACCATACCCAGGCTGGTCAAGACCTGGGCAGCTTTTTGCCGCGTGAGCTGTCCCTTGAACACTCCCCGCCAGCTATTGCAACCAAACTTCCCTTAGATAAACATATATGCCAAATGCTCCCTCCAGCATTCTGGCGTAAGAAGAAAACAGAGTTTCTATGCAAGTTTTTAGTTTTGATTTTGTTTGAAAACCATGAATAATCTTAAATCCGTATCCCAATACTTCTAGATCCAGGTCTGAATTCCAAACAGAATTCCTCGAATTCTGTTAACTAGATCCTTAGATCAAAATCAAAAGTCTTAACTTAGTTTAAGATTCGGCGGGGGATTTGAGTACATTTTTCCTGAACTGGGCACATCGTCATTGATTGAAATTGACGAAGGAATTAAGTCTTGGTCAATAGTCTCGAATCAGAGTTTGGGTCTGGAAAGGTTCTTCCTAAACTATCTTTGTCGAAAGGTACTATTTCAATTTCTCTTTTTCTAAATTTCGTTCGATGAATATTTGCTTACAGATTTCTAAAACATGAATTTCTTATGAGGAATAAATTAATCATTTATCTCGATCTTCGACTTCGATAGTTTAATTGAATTTTCTCATTACCATCTTAGCGAATATGAAACGGTAGCATTTCTTCTCACAGATTATCTACTTATTCATTTTTTCAATTTTTGCAGAAATTAAACAGAGGATTAAGGAGAACCCTTATTTAATTATAAAGATTCTATATGCATCTTATTATGTATAAAATCCAATTCTGATGAAAGTCACACTTTTATCATCATAAAAATCATTTATGTTGAAAATCTCTCTTTTATCATGAAAGAATTTCATTTATGCCTATGTTTATGCATAAATATCATTTATGATGAAAATCACACTTTTAATATAAAAAATATCTTTTATGCATAGGTTTATGCATAAAATCATTTATGATGAAAATCACACTTTTAATATAAAAAAATATCTTTTATGCATATGTTTATGCATAAAAATCATTTATGATGAAAATCACACTTTTAATATATAAAAATATCTTTTATGCATAGGTTTATGCATAAAAAACATTTATGATGAAAATCACACTTTTAATATAACAAATATCTTTTATGCATATGTTTATGCATAAAAATCATTTATGATGAAAATCACACTTTTAATATAAAAAAATATATTTTATGCATAGGTTTATGCATAAAAATCATTTATGAGCAAGGAAAATTAATATTTTCTTGTATTTAAAAATAGGGAATGATTACAAGGGATTGAAGTAAAGCTTATTCATTATTTAGGCTAAGGAGGAATCTTACATCCTCTCCCAATTGAAAATACGAGATGTCCTCATCTCGCAAAGTGGGGGTAATCTTTCGCCAACTCTTCTTCTTTCTTCCAGGAGGTGTGGCGTCTTCTAGAGGGAAGGACTTCCACTTTACTAAAAAATCTGTGAGGACTCTGCTCCTGAGAATCTTATCTCGAATGTCAAGGATTTTCTCAGGTTGGAGTACCATCTGGCCTAAAAGTTGGAGAGATCAATTGTTCATCTCATTAAGCAAGTGACTCGGGCTAGGTACATATTTCTTAAGCAAACTGACATGGAATACATAATGTACCTTGAGATGGGGAGGCAAAAGAAGTTTATAGGCTAGATCGCCCACTTTCTTTATAAGAGCATATGGCCCACATTATCTGTACATGCATCCTTCATCCAATTTGTACCGAAGAACTCGACTCATTTCTTGAGGAGTCTTGCTTTCCTGCATTAGAAGGGTAGCAATAGGGGCAAAGAATTTGTCTTGCATGATTCTCTCCCTTGCTTCACTGATTAATGGATTTGACACCACTGTAATTGCAAGCAAGGAGGCTTTTCTGTTGCTGCTGAGCGCATCTGCCACCACATTTTCTTTCCCCGGTCGATACTTAATTTCCAAATCAAATTTCTGCAGGGTCTGCATCCATCTCCTTTGACGCATGTTGAGATCCCTTTGGGTGTGAAGATCCACTTTTCATCAAGGTGAACCTCTATCCCAAAAGATAAGGTCTCCACAACTTCAAAGCATAAACTACTGAGAATAACTCCAAGTCATGGACGGCATAATTTCTCTCATGTGTTCTGAGTTTTTTGGATTCATAGGCCACTGCATGACCTTCCTGCATAAGAGCACCGCCTAAGGAGAACCCACTAGCATTAGTAACTACCTCAAAGGGTTTGGTAAAATCTGGCAGTTTAAGGACAGGGTTGGTTACTAAGGTTGTCTTCAGTTTATCAAAGGCACTTTGACACATTGTAGTCCACTGAAAAAGTGTACTCTTCTTGAGAAGTTTAGTTAAAGGGGATGCTATCTAAGCATACCTAGGTATAAAGATCCTATACCATTTGGTTTTAATCCTAGGAATTCTATGACTTCCTTTACTGTCTTGGGTTCTGGCCATTCTACGACTGCTTGGATCTTTGCGGGGTCAGGAGAAATCCCATCCTTTGATACTATGAATCCTAAGTATTCCACGTCATCAAACAGAGAAAGAACACTTGCTCTTTTTTGCAAAGAGTTGGTGTTTCCTTAGGATTTCGAGGACCTTGTGCACATATGATCTTCATGATCTGCAGCATTCTTTGAGTATACCAAGATATCGTACTTAGAGAAGAGTGAGACAATAAGGCTAGAAACATTAGGAAAGTGTTATAATAAAAATATTAGCTCCAAAAATCCTAAAAGAAATAAGAAGACAAGAGTAGTTTTATTAAGAGATAAGTATCTCCAAAAATATAAATTCGAATTTAGATGATAGGAGGTCGTATTTAGAGTACTTTTACATATTTAGAGTCCATGCACACTAAAAATGTGGAAAAACAATGCGTTTCTAAAGATGGCACGTTTGTGGCTATATACAGATGTTTTTTCCTATTCTACTCACGTTGGCTTGTAGACTAGATGCCTTCTGGTTCTTTTAACTGGTTATATGACCATATTCTGATTTTTTATCAGAGAGTGCTATTACTGATAATTTTTAATTATTCTAAAAAGAATAAGACTTAGTAATACAATTATGATAGATAAACTATTAATAGATTTGAATCCAATTTATGGATCTAAATCATAAGTTCATTCATAATTTATGTAACATAAAAGCATTAAAAAACTATTTCTTTATCCTCTAGCTTAACTAGCATTAGAGTTTGATTTTGGAGAGAGAGAGAGATACACATAAAAAACATCCTAAATTAAGCATAAAGATAAAAAATTTGTGATTATTCATTAGAATTCTTTAGAGAGCTTGAATTGCAATGAAAAACCATTCATTTGAAACTTCTCAAGCTTGAGAGGGGTTAAGAAGTGAAAACATTGAGAATATTAGAGAAAAAAACCATTAAATTGCATCTTACCTCTTGTTTTTGCTTGCTTCTCTATCTTAGAAGAAGCCCCCAACCAATCAATTGGTTAGTGTGTTGAGAGGAAAGCTCCAAGGATGGTTGAAGAGAGAGAGAAGCTCCAATCTCTCCAAAATGTAGAGGATTTTGAAAGGATAATAGAAAATATACTTATTTTAATGTAATACTGGCATGGTCTAGTTCACTGATGAGAATACAAAAGAATGAGGGTCTTTTTATAGGTGAGGGAGGTAACTAACTAAGTCCAACTAAGTTCTATAATTTTCTAGGTTCAGTTTGGCTGAATTTGGACAAGATGTGGACCAGTTTAGCTCCCATTTTGATCCAGTTTGATCTAGGAGAGAGTAGAGATAAAAATATCTTAATATTTTTGAATTAAAAACTCATTCACATGTGTGAAATAGGTGCCTCCTTAAAGTCTCCCCCTCTCCTTACTACCAAGGTGTCAAAAATGTATCATTATACCAAAATATCTCATTTTTTTAGTAATATCTCACAGTTTTTAACTAATAAACCTTGTACTCAGTCAACTCTTCATCTTATGTGAGCATTTACTCATTTTTGGGTATTTTCTTTTATTCATTGGATTTATCTCATCCCAACACTTGGATTAATCTTATTGGCCCATAGGAACCTTAATTGGACCATAATCCAAAAATTTTAAAAAATCTTGACCCTTAGGCTAAAAAGGTCTTTTAAATCATTTTTAATTGATTCTTAATACACCTTGGAAAATTTATTTTGATTTTCTATTTCAAGGAAATATATTATTGATATTTGTAGAATTTTTATATCCAAAAATATCTCAATATTGAATTATCTCTCTCTAGACATTTTTATCTCTCTAGGCAAAAACAAGGAAAAATAATATTTTCTTGTATTCAAAAACAGGAAATGATTGCAGGGGATTGAAGTAAAGCTTATTCATTATTCAAGCTGAGGAGAACTCTCACACCCTCCTTCTTTCTCTCTACCTAGCCATTGAATCTGTACTTGGGTCTGTACTTGGGTGACACAAGTAGAGGTGGAGTCAGTCCCTACGGCTTCACATCGAGGAGTTAACCCTCATTAGGGTTGGCTAAGTGCAACTCTCTGGACTCAACCCTTGCATGTTTTATCTGTTCTCTTCTCTCTCCCTCTTATGTGCAAGGTAGTATGTTAGGTTTAACATCTTTGGCGCCGTTGCCGGGGATTTTGTGATTTTTTTTAATTGTTGATGGTGATTCCATGGAGCATTGAAGGTTGTTTGAGCATTGGAGCATTGAGATCTTCACCGAGCATGGGAGAAGGAAGTAAGTGCTAAAATGGCCCTTGACATTCATGCAATTCTTTGAATTTTTCTTCTTTTTTCATCAAGTTTGCACCTTAGTTTAATCAACAAATTAATCTTAATTAGTTAGTTTTTATTAATCATTATAGGCATCAATAGGTATCTTGATACTAGCTCTAGCTCTCTATTGAATAAAAAACACAAAAAATTGGTGGGAAGATACTTGAATTAATAGGAATCTGAGGGAAAAACCAAGCAAAAATCACATTCTGCTGGTAGTTTTGGGAAGAAGCGAACGGTCGTTCTCTTTACGCCACAACTGTGGTACTTTTGCCAAGTCTGTTCCCTTCTCAGTGGCCAAATCTGGGAAGATCTTTAGCCTTGAATGTGGTAATTTACATTAAAAATAGAATAATTGCATTAAATTGGGCATAAAGTGCATTCAATTGCGTTCAACCAAGTTGGTATAGCTGAATCTGTCAGGGAATATAGGGGGTGGCTATCAGACTTGTAGCCTAAAATTCCCTGAAATCTCCAAAAAAAATCTTAAAAATCTCTGAATCTAATAGTGCCACCACCGTTCAAAATTTGCCATGGTTGTTCCTTCTTGAGGGGTACACCCGTTTCCAAGCGCATTCATTATGTTTGCCATGGCCGTTCTAGATTTTCCATGGCCGTGCCATTCTCTTTGCACTTGATTCAGGAAGCGTATGGTCATTCCACTTGTGTCCTGCCTGTACCACTTGTTTTGACCAAAGAAAATGCACGTACAAGTTGTTTTGCCTAAAGCATACACCGGTGGCAAACTTGCCACGCCTATTTCCTTCTTAGCCCTAGCTTGGTATGCTCATTCCAACAACTGGCATGTCCGTACCTTCTCCATTCCAAAGTGCACGCATGTTCCTTAATGAATCCACACCTGTGTCCTTTAGAGAAAGTGAATACCCGTGCCATTTTCTCCCTGGTAAACGTACACCTGTTCCCTTCAGCTTTTGAAAGTGTACGTCTGTAGCATCCTAAAACGTATGGCCGTACCATTCCCACAAAAAAAAGACTTTTCACAAGGGGTTTTGCATAGTAGTTCCACATTTCCATGCACCTATGCTCAAGTAAATTGGTGCAAAATAACCCTCTTTTTGACGAAGCTCCTTCTCTTATAAGGTTGGACCCATCGGTCAATATCGTGTGGAGTCAAATAGTGCTTGATAGCACTAGTGAAAGCGAAGACCACCCAGTATGCGACGAGAAACGCTTGACCTCGAGACAAGGCAACCTGAATCTCAGTGCATGGACAAACCACCTACCCAAGAGCAAGCTCCTACCTCTCCCACACATTCACAGAGAAGCCTTGCTTTAAGCTCTGCAATTTTATCTTGGGAAAAACATAGTCGAAATAACCAAAACCAAGGGAGAGAGGTATGGACCATCCGCAAGAAAGTAATCCCACGCTGTCTCTAGATCCGTCTCTAGATCCTAGAGCAAAAGTAGGGCAGAGTGAAAGCCAATAGACCCAGACTAAACCACTAGTTTGGAGGGCCATGCCTATTTCATGAGTGTACAATTCTTATAGGGCCCAAAGACCTATACAAAACCTAGGGTCAGGTCCATCATCTCAAGGACCAGAGACATCGTACCAAAGAGAAAGCGTCTACCCAAGCCCTTCACATCAGCACAGTCTGCCTATATATGAGCGTACCCTAGGTACCGCATGGGACTACAAGGGCGGCACAATCTAACCCACGTATAAGGAAAGGACCTCCAATGGTATATTACCCTCCTAGCCCCACTCCTCCTCCAAACTTTCCTCAACCTACACCTGCTACAACTGTTGCAAGAGGGCCAACCCTAGAAATGTTAAGATTAGGTAGCCATGGAAATAGGGAGGGGGTGGCTGCAGGCAACATCACGCCCCCATCGCATGTGCAACCTGCATCTGCACCAAGATTAGAGCAGACCAAACCCACCAACATCTCAAAGCTAATCACTAAATTTGATGGGACTGGAGATCCCATCCCACATTTGGAGATGTTTAATCAAATTTTCAAAGCCTTTGGCCATGTGAAAGATCAGGTTAAGGTGACTGCCTTTGGCCTCACCCTCAATGGTAAAGCAGGCCAATGGTTTAGGTCCTTGAAAGCTAAGGATAAGGCCAGCTTTGAAGCCTTGAAAGAGGCCTTCAAGGTAGGGTATTCTCTCCAAGGCACCCCCAATGGAGTTTGGTGGAGAAGTTACAAAATGTCAAACAAAGGGATGTCAAAACCATCCACAATTATATCAATAGAGTCAGATATCTCCATTCTCACTGTAGTGCCAGATACAAGTTCTCTGATGAAAGACTAATAGGGAGATTCTTGGAAGGTTTGGATGATGTACCCTTGCACAATTAATTACATGCCATGGCCCATACCTCCTTTGAACAATGTTGTAGGAGTGCTATGGACTTTGAAGACAATTTCAAGGGAACACATTCCCATGAACTTCATGAGGGCACATCAGAAGCCTCTTTCAAGACCACCAGTATGAATTATGATGGAAAAAGAAAGGATTCCACAAGTGGATAGCATGTTGAGTAGTTAGCTTGCATTAATGCAGCAAATGACCCAACATTAAAGAATTGGCCAAGGTTGGGATCAACCCCATCTCTATCCAAAGAGGGAGCTTGTATGGTGCCCGATCTGTTGAGCTAACCATACCAACATGGAGTGTCCACATCTGAGACCCCATCCTGAACTCTTCTACACATATTGCCAAAGATGGGGCAATCATGAAGTTACAAACCGCTATCAGCACAGAGCTGCTCTAGCCCGTGCTCTGCATCAGGCCTTGCCAGCTAACCCAAGGCAACCGCTAGCTTTGCCAGCACCTACACATCATAATGCACCTCAACTAGGCCAAGAAGTGGCCCAAAGAGGAATCCTCAGGGTACTTGAAATGACCTTACCACCCATGGTTCTCCCACCGCAACTCCCATTATCAAGAATCACACCAGTTTGTCAACTAACCCTGACAGAAATCTTCAAAGAAGGGGACAAGGGGGAAATTCTAGAAGTTCCTACCTATGAAACCATGGAGCCAACAAGCCCGCCCTCACAAATTTTAAGTCACTATGTTATGGAGGGGGGGAGACCAAATGTACCCACCACTGTACTAGCAACCCCAATGCCATGGGCCAGAGAGGCATGAATATGGTGGCAAAAAGACCACCTATGCAGTGCTATAATTGCTCAGGACCTCACAAAGTGGCTAAGTGTCCTAACAAAAAAGCGATGGCAAGTATCTCTATAGGTTCTCCCATATTAACTCCCTTGTGTGTAGGGTGTGGAATTGGCCATACTTATAAATATTGTCCACTAAGACTTGAAACAACGGGGAAGGCTCGTGAAGCTAATCTGAGGACCACCATTAACTTGCTAAGTGTGAGAGTCGGCTTCATCCACACGGTTTCTCTCGACACCATGACCCGATTATAAAACTGCCACAGCTCATGCTCTGCGCAGCAGTAGAAGCATATACCTCATGAGAATAGGGACAAGCCAATATCATATCCTCAAAGAATGTCCCTAAGCAAGCACGAGGGACTAGATGATCAAAGAAGAAAACCACAAAGATTGACAAGGGAGACTGCCATGTAGTTATTCAAAGTGGTATGGCACAACAACAAAAAGGCATCAACCTCTTCATCAAAAGAGGAAGATCTCATATGCACATCCGCTTGAGCTTGAGAACGGATGCACGCTACCTAGCTCCCAAAAAACCTTGCTGAATATCCTAACCTCGTTTAGAGGAGAAAGAAAAATTATTGGCAGCCCAAGCATTGGTCAGGGATTGTCAAGCCCAAATAGAAGATGAGCCTCCTACTGCCTGCCTTGAGCCTCCTACTGCCTGCCTTGAGCCATGTCCATCGGTTTCCAACATGAAGATGCTCAAGTATATCTGAGAGAGCTCCCAGACATGTCACCCCCATAGAGGCCAACAGAAGCAACAGAACCCACTGCATCAGCTACCTCTCCCACTAGGGAGATTGCCTAGCAGAATATGTAAGATTTCTCCTCAGCCTCAATAATGAAAAAGCTTTTACCTCAATCCCCTGTAATCATTCCCTATTTTAGAATGCAAGAAAATATTGTTTTTCCTTATTTTTGCCTAGAGGGAAGAAAAATTCTAGAGAAAGGTAATTCAGCATTGAGATATTTTACGATATAAAAATTCTCCTAATATCTAAAATATATTTTCCTAAAAAAAAAGTTCAAAATAAATTCTCCAATGTGCATTAGGAATCAATTAAAAATGATATAAGGGACCTTAGCCTAAGGGTCTAGATTTCCAGAAATTTCTGGATTATGGTCCAATTAAGGTTCCTATGGGCCAATAGGATTAATTCAAGTGTTGGGATGAGATAAATACAAAGAATAAAAGAAAATATCCAAAAATGAGTAAATGCTCACATAAGATGAAGAGTTGACTAAGTACAAGGTTTATTAGTTAAAAATTAAGGGATATTACTAAAAAAATGTGATATTTTGGAAAAATGATGAATTTTTGACACCTTGGTAAGGAGAGGGAGACCTTTGAGGTAGGCCTTCCTTCACATGTGTGGGAGGGTTTTTATTTCAAAAACATTGTGATATTTTTATCTCTCCTCTCACCTGGATCAAACTGGATCAAAAGGGAACCCAAACTGGTCCAAATATTGTCCAAATTGAGTCAAACTGAAGCTAGAAAATTCTAGAACCCATTTGGACTCAGTTAGTGGCCTCCCTCACCTATAAATAGACCCTCATTATTTTTTATTCTCATCTGTGAGCTATACCATGCCAGTATTACATTAAAATAATCATATTTTCTATTATCCCTTAAATTTTCTCTTCTTTTGGGGAGCTTGGAGATTCTCTCTCTCTTCAACAACTCTTCAAGCTCTCTTCTCCACTTGCTAAACCAATTGATTGGTTGGGGGCTCTAGAAAAAGAAGCAAGCTAATCCTTGAGAGGTAAGAATGAATTTTATGGTTTTTTGTTAAATTTTCTCAAATGACCTCTTCTCAACCCCTCTCAAACTTGATAAGTTTTCTGATTGATTGTTTTAAATTCAAATCAAGCTTTCCCTAAGAATTTTAATGTGTAATCAAGAAAAAGTTAATCTTTATGCCTATTTAGAATGCTTTCTTATATATCTCTCTCTCAAAAAGAATAGTTATTCCTATGGCTATTTCTTTAGAAAAAGAATGCTTCTCATTGATAAATTCTTAATTCAAAACCAAACTCTAAGCTTGTCAAGCTAGAGAATAAGAAAATAGTATTTTTATACTTTTATGTTAACAAAATAATGGTTAATTCTTTTAGATTATTAATAAATAGTTAAAAACTACTTTAATTGATTGTAAATGAGAAAAAGATAATCCTATCAATTTGGAAAAAGAGGAAAAATGGAAATAGCTTAATCGAGTGGAATAATCATAATTAAGTTTAATCATAATTAAGTTTATGATTATGGTTAAAATTATGATTTAAATCCATAGTTTGGATTTAAGCTTAAGAATAGATTTTTTATCATATTTGCATTACAATGTTTTATTTCTAAGTTTGGATTTAAGCTTAAGAATAGATTTTCTATCATATTTACATTACAATGTTTTATTTTTTTAAGAAAATTAGAAATAAAATTTTTTTAAAAATAATACATATCTTATTTTTATGCATAATGCTAAAAGAGGACTTCCTACCATATTCTAGGATTGGACATACTATGAAAACAGAATGATTTTCATCATATTCATGTGAAATAAATTTTTAGTATTTATGCATAAATATTTAATTAAAAGAAAAGATAAATTTTTGATAAATTTATTTTTATGCGAAACGATGAATTGCCATGATAATTGAGATCCAAGTAATTAAATAGTAAAAGAGAAATTTTTGGCATATTTAAAATAATAGATATTTTTATTTAATTTAAAAAAGAAAAACTTAAGATAAATTTATTTTATGCATAAGAAATTTTAAATGATAAAAGAGGAATTCCCATGACATTTGGAATTCAATCATTTAAATTCAAAAAGAGAGATTTTAAGCATATTCAAAAAATAAGATATTTGTATTTAATTTAAAATAAGAAATTTTATGGTATTTTAAGTAGAGAAAGGTTCAAATTAAATTTTGGTGACAAAAGAGGAATTTTCACCATAATTCCACCTAGAAAGTTAGGGTTGAAAATTAAATTGATAGAAAGAATATTCTTAGATATTTTATGTAGATAAATCACCAAATTGATATTTACCCAAAATTAGATTAATGGAAGAAGAGTATTTTTATAAAAACCCGATATTCTCATATAGAACCAATTCTTAATCTATTATGGTTAGGAAGGAATGAAATTCATAAAGTTGGAATTTTTCTTATGGCGGTTAGATGTTCAGTAGATTTTTATCTAAAGAAAATCCTTAGGAATCAAAGTTAGAAGTAAACCGAATAATTTTGGTTAGACCACGACTCCGAGAGGGGCGGCCAGCCATCTCTTGAATCTGAATCAAGCAAAAACCTTGTGACCAATTCCAATTCTTGACACAAAGAATAGATTACCATTGAATTAGCATAGTTTTCCCTTAACCGAAATCACCAAGAATCTAGTTGCAAATTCAATCAAATGATGGGTAGATTACCTTGATGAGAGATCATTTATTCTCAATAAGAAAATTTGGATTAAGGGAAAAGGGTTTTGTGGAACCAATCTCAAACCAGGAATTCTACTTGCGTAGAACCTCTGTTTTCTTTTAAAGGACTGTTTTATGCCAAAATGCTGGAGGAAGCATTTGGTATGTGTTTAACTAAGGAGAGACTTGTCAACAGTTGGCGGGGAGTTGTCAAGGGACATCACTCGCAGAAAAGCCTGCGGAGATCTTGACCAGCCTTGGTTGGTTAAAATGGTACGCTTTTGGTAAGTACGATGGGTGAGGACCAACAAAGCGATCCCTAAGTGAAGTGCTAGGACACCTAAGTAGGATCCTGGAGGATTCTGACCAGGTGATGCACGGGCTCGCGGTTGCTAGGACATCCATGCGTACGTCGAGGAAGATACGGATGAACCAAAAGAATGACTTTTGTGAATGGAATTTTGATATTGGGTCTCGTTGGTTGACCAGCTAGGCTTCAACGAGAGACCAGGTGATATATTTTGTAAAACAATGGACTCAATATTTTGGAGGATTATGATCAGTAATACTATGATTTCATTGAAAGATTGTTTTAAAGACAGCCGAATCTATGATTTCATTGAAAGATTGTTTTAAAGACAGCCAAATCTATTAAGGGTGGTATGACTACCTTGAATTTTGCTTGAAACGTCGGCTAGGGGGCCTGGGAACTCTTTTCCTTGGTACTCGAGCAAAATAGAACCAAATGTTTTTAAAGGAATCCCACCAATAAAGTGGTTGGGCGGTTGGTTAACCGGTTGGGGTTAGAGGCTAAATCGGGAGATTTTTGTGATACAAATAGTTACGACGATTAAGTTACGTTAGTTAGAATAAGTCCTAGGAAGACCCTTGTTCTGTGGGAGGGAATCAGCGGCTCTGCCTCGCTAAAGGAGGAAAAAAGCGGTGAACCTATGAACCAAGTGCAATTCTCTTCCTTGATCTGACCATGTGACTTTCAGGTTCGGTTGGATCAGTTTGGTTAGTTAAGACTTTGATTCGTTAGATCAATTCTCCTGTTAGATGATTTTCCTAGTGGAATTGCTTGTGCCTTCCGGGCGATGGAAGTTTTTCCAGGTTTGGTTTCGGAGGAACCACTGGGCTAGTATCTTGTCCGAATATCTGTGGGGGCAAGGCCCCGAGTGTGGATCCGTGCCCCGTGTGAGAGTTAGACGCCGTAAGCATGCTCGGAGGGGGCATTGTAGAGGGGGCGGGGGTCTCACAGAGCTGGTATCAAAGACTTATTGAAAGCTAATAAAATAAGGAAAAATAGATTCTAATGAGAAAATTATAATAAAAACTCAGAAAGAGCATTTACGTATTGTATTTTCATTCCTTAAGCTTCATTAATGAAGATTTTTAATCAAAGAATTTGGTTTTATAGATAGAAGTTCCACACTTATTTGGTATTCTCGATCATCACAGCATATGACTGCCTTCACCTTCAAGCATATCGTCTCTTCCGCTATGACTCGAACGAGCCGAGCCAGACTCACAAGCCATTTAGAGGATTTATATTTCCTAGATCCAGTGGAGAGATGACAGCACAAGTGGCACGTAGGGCAATATGTCCATGCCTCCTACAATCAACGCATGATGCTGAGGGAGAATATCTCGTTGACCATGGTCCTATTGAGGATAAAAGTGATGCATGGTATTATTCTGTATCATCCCAGGCCTCGAGATTTTAAATTTTCCTACCATATCTATAGACTTCTTAGATGTTTTATCCCAAGTAGTAAGATAGTAGCTCCTTTGGGGCAGTGAGGGAACATTTGTACCGGGGCATGTTTGTAGCCCAGTATCGCCGTCTTATGCATTTCCTGAGGAGGTTTTGACTTTCTGGAGCCGAGATGCTATATGTACATATTGCAACCTTTATATGAATAAAGAAATGTTTTGTGAAAAATTCCCTGTTATATTAAGTGATTGTTTATTATTTGACGAATTGAAGAAACAAGTTTTGTTACTCAAACATATGTCATAAATCTCCAATAAGATCGTTTATCTTGTTTAAGCAATTATTTTAATCCAAACCTCTTAAGTCTTGGGATCTCGTTGACAAAATCAAAATAAAAATTTAATAATGTATCATTTTTGGCAGAATCATGAGGCGAGGGAACTGTGGTGGCCGAGAGCCAGATCCTCTCATTGTGATGAGGAAGGCTTGACCCGGACGTTCGCAAGGCCCTTCACACAAAACTCAGCCAGGACCCTTCAAAGGTGAAGGAGAGAACTTGGGCGAGGCTATGGAGAAGTGGGTTGAAGCCATGGAGGAATATTTTGATGTCACCGGACATAAGGAGAGGAGAAAAATGGCTCTTGCTAGGCTGAAGATTGTGGAAACAGCTAGGGTGGCATGGAGAAACCATTGCGACACCAACCATTAGGATAGGAATACCCAATCCTAGAATGATCTCAAAGCTTATCTAAGGAAGAGATTTTGTCCCCCTGGATTTTTAGAAACCAAGATGAATAAATTCTTGGAGCTAAACCAAGGGAGCAAAACTATTGAAGAATATCACGAAGCATTTCCTCTTCTCCTCAAGTACTCACCACCACTAGATGAAGAGCAACTCATGGCCAGGTTCATTTGGGGAATGAACAAACCTTTAGACACCTTGGTCAAGAATGCCAAGCCAGTTTCCATGGTTGAAGCTATAAGAATGGTGAAGGATTTTGCCAAAGCCTTCATCGTTAAAGTCTCGCCAAAACCAGCTCCCTCATCCTTCAAGAGATTCTAAACCAAGGGAGCAAAACTATTGAAGAATATCACCAAGCATTTTCTCTTCTCCTCAAGTACTCACCACCACTAGATGAAGAGCAACTCATGGCCAGGTTCATTCGGGGAATGAACAAACCTTTAGACACCTTGGTCAAGAATGCCAAGCGAGTTTCCATGGTTGAAGCTATAAGAATGGTGAAGGATTTTGCCAAAGCCTTCATCGTTAAAGTCTCGCCAAAACCAGCTCCCTCATCCTTCAAGAGATTCTAAACCAAGGGAGCAAAACTATTGAAGAATATCACCAAGCATTTGCTCTTCTCCTCAAGTACTCACCACCACTAGATGAAGAGCAACTCATGGCCAGGTTCATTCGGGGAATGAACAAACCTTTAGACACCTTGGTCAAGAATGCCAAGCCAGTTTCCATGGTTGAAGCTATAATAATGGTGAAGGATTTTGCCAAAGCCTTCATCGTTAAAGTCCCGCCAAAACCAGCTCCCTCATCCTTCAAAAGATTCTAGACACCGAGAGGTTCTTCCAACCTTCGCCTCCAAAGAGACACCAAGGTCCCAACCAGAATCTGGAGTCTAGAAGTTTCAAGAATGAAGGAGGAAGACCTTTTCTTCGAAGCTCTTTCTCAGGAACTCCGGCTCTTTCAAGAATGTAGAGGGAAGAGCTTCGAAGTGAGAAAAGGTGGTTTGGATGTCAGGGGTTTGGTCACCAACTCAAGGATTTCCCATCTTCTTCTGTGGGCCAAGGAAGCCAGGGTCCCAGAATTCAAAGATAGACTCCTTCATATCAGTCCAATCAGGGTCCCTCGCGCCAAAATCAGGGCAACCCCAGAAGACTACCAGCTCAGCCTGTAGTCTTCATGCAAAGCAGTCTCCGAACTCCCTCCTAGAATTGGGGGACCAAAGAGAGAGAGCTCCACCTCAGACCACAGCAGCTAGAGCCATCACTATAACTAAGAAAGTGGAGGAAGAAAAAAGACAAATCTATGCTGCGATTGAGCATCAGGGGAATAATCATCAATTTTCAGTCCTCCAGACTCCAGCAGAGTACCAGGGTAAGCAATTCAATCTTTTGATTGATTCAGGCAATACTCATTCTTTTATTTCCCCAGGATGTCTATATAAGTTAGTCCTAAATAAAGAATCAGGGAAACCTATGCAAGTGGAATTGGCCAGTGGAAAGATTCTTTTCACACACCTTGAGACAGAACTTATTCAGTTTAGTAGTGCTAGTTCAGAGTCCTTCCCTTGGGAATCTATGATGGAATCCTTGGAATGGATTGGATCCATAAGATTGGATCCATAAGAATCAGACTGACATTCATTGCCACAATGGAACCATCTCTTTCCTTGACCTTCACGGGAATAAAGTTCAAGGAACAGGAATTTCAAGATCCCCAGTGTTGCAATTAGTTAAGGCTTCTAAATTGTTAAAAGGGCTCAGAAAGAGGCAAGCTTTTTATGTCATTATGATGAATCCAATAGATATAAAATGCAAGGCTAAAGAACCATAGTGGTTCAGTGAGTATGCAGATGTGTTCCCAGAAGAGCTGACTGAGATGCCTGCGACTCCAAGTAGATCATGAGATCGAGTTAACCCCTGGAGCTCGGCCAGTAGCCTAGCGTGCATACAAAAATGCCAGTCTTTGAAGCCATAGAACTTAAGGAGCAGTTAAGACAACTGTTAGAAATAGAGATTCGGTAGAACTAGTGTCGCACCTTGGGGTGCACCCGTTCTCTTTCAAAAGAAGAAAGATGGAATGTTAAGACTCTGTATTGACTACAGAGGATTGAATCAATTAACAATTAAAAGTAAGTATCCTATCCCAAGGATTGATGAACTTCTGGATTGGTTAAGTGGGACCCAAATGTTCACAAAGATAAATCTCAAATCCGGGTACTACTCGATTAAAATCAATGAACATGACATCCCGAAGACAGCATTCAATACTCTCTATGGGAATTATGAGTTCACGGTCATGTCGTTTGGATTGACTAATGCCCCGGTGACGTTTAATCGTCTTATGCTGGATATTCTCAGAGAATACTTGGATGATTTTTTCTTGTCTTCTTTGATGATATCTTGGTATACTCAAAGAATGCTGCAGATCATTGAAGATCATGTGCTCAAGGTCCTAGAAATCCTAAGGAAGCACCAACTCTTTTTGCAAAAAAGAGCAAGTGTTCTTTCTCTGTTGATAGGTGGAATACTTGGGATTCATAGTGTCTAAAGATGGGATTTCTCCTGACCCCGTAAAGATCCAAGCAGTCATAGATTGGCCTAAACCCAAGACGGTACAGGAAGTCAGAGGATTCCTAGGATTAACCGGATGGTATGTGATCTTTATACCCAGGTATGCTCAGATAGCATCCCCTTTAACTAACCTTCTCAAGAAGAATACCCTATTTCAGTGGACTGCAATGTGTCAGAGTGCCTTTGATAAGCTGAAGATAGCCTTTGATAAGTTGAAGACAGCCTTAGTAACCAACCCTATCCTTAAATTCCAAGACTTTACCAAACCTTTTGAGGTAGTTACCGATGCCAGTGGGTTTGCCTTAGGCGGTGCTCTTATGCAGGAAGGTCATGCAATGGCCTATGAATCTAGAAAGCTCAGAACATATAAGAGAAATTATGCCATCCATTGTTGAAATATACAAGTGAATAGGGTCTGTACGGGAACAAGCCCTTGGTTAGAGGCTGTAAAAGAGAATCTGTAAATGTGAGAGAGCCTGTAAAAAGGTGAGAAGAATCTACTAGGAGAGAATAAAGGGTAGCATGAGAAGATTTAGGCAGGGTGGAGATATCCTGGGAGAGGTGGAGAGAATCAAGCAAAAGAGGTGGAGTGAATCAAGGAGAAATCAGTGGGATTAGATGCTTGGATGTAAACTCTATAAATTGAGGCATTGGCCTAATGAGAATCTGCTGGTTTTTTATTATCCATGCCTACATTAAGCTATTTGTTAATTACTCACTAATCACATCTTAATTACTCATTAATCACATCTTAATTACTCACTAATCACATCTTAATTATTTGCTAATCACTTTGTGATGTTGATTCTAGCATTTGATCCACCATAGCTCATCACATTGCTGTAGTTTTAACATGGTATCAAAACCAAGCCTAGAATCCATCAAGTTTATGAGCCCATTATCTAGTTAATTAGGATTAGTATATAATTAGAAAATAATCAATTTTTTAGTTATTTTCAAGAAGCTTTCTATACCCCCAGCCAGTGGAGGAGCTCCCTCTCCTTGTAGGCTCAACCATTGCCCAAACCCTTCTAGCCCAACATAGCCAACTCATTTCTGCTCCAGCCAGTCGAATCACAAGCGCAAACCACCAGCGCATCTAGGAGAAATCGTGTTTTTCTGCAGCGCTGTTTTTTCTAAGAAAATTGCAGATCTTGTCTACTCCAAATCAAATTGATCTAATTGCTCTTGGCTCCGGGGGTTTTCAAGCATGCTCCACAAGCCCCGGGGGTTTTCAAGCATGCTCTACAAGCTGGTAAAGTCAAAATTTGATTTGATCAAGTCTACAGTGAGATCCAAGCTCTTCATCAAATCTGTAGGTGACTTTGGTAAAATAGAGATTAAGCATTCAATATTTGGTCAAATCTTGTGTTTCTTGGCTTAATGCTCTACTAGACTAATTGATATTGATGGACTTGAAAGGATTTGAGCTCATTTGAAGTCTAAGTCCCCAGATCTAGGCTCCCTGCATACTCTGTTTTTTGCACACAAAACAGAGGATTAATTTTCTAATCAGTGATTAATCAATGCTAATCACTATATTTTGGTACAATTGAGGGTTCAAATTAACCATTAGGTATCTGATACAGATCCCTATAACTTCAGATTCCAATTCGGAGATGGTTTGATACTCCAACCATTCCGTACAAATTGGTTACCCTTGATTTAATGTAATTTTTTGGTGATTTTATGCTGATAGTTAAAAGTCCTCATTTCCTTAGGTACAAGCTCAATGTATACACCATGTCCCAAATTTGGGCTGGTTCCATAAAATGCTAATATCTTTCACATATAAACTCATATGAGATTTCCACTTTGCATCTTAGATCTTCACATAATATAGAGCTTAACTTGATTTTTTGAGAAATTTTTAAGCTATTTGCCTATTTTCTTTAAATATTTCAAGGTCTTTAAAGTGTTATAATATATGCCACTTTTTGCACCCACAATAACTACCACTTAAAAATGCATAATCTTGTAGATCAAAAGAGTGGTAGATAGTGAGACATTGGTAGAATGTGGTGGTTAGTCAAAATTGCAAATCCAATAGTTCGATTTTTAATGAACTCTTTTCTAAAATTCTTCCAGGCTATCAGAAGGCCTGCAAATACTAATAATCTAATTAGTAAAATTACATTTTTGATGTAAATCATCTAAAACCTATAGGGACTAGTGTACTTGTATTGGTGCATCTATGGAAAAAAAATTAGATCACTCTAAGTATGGAAAGAGTATTTTTTAATTGTTTTATCATATTTTTGGTTAATTTTGATAAACTGAACTAATTTATATTAATTTAAGTTATATTGGGGGTAAATTTGAGTGTATGTGTATTTTCTATTAGTTTCTTGATCTCATTTGAAGTACCTTTCCCCCCCAAATTTGTTGTCCAAGAATTGTCCCAGTCCAAGCATAAACTGGATAAAACTGGACACCCTGATCTTGCAACAATTCTAATCATCTATTAAACACTAGATTGAGTTGTAAAAGGGTGGACACTGTCCTTTAATATTGAAATTGGATCAAGAGGTAAGACCCTCTTCACATCATCATGAGTACAACACAAGAAATAGCCAAATTTAATGGGGAGTAGTTTTACACATGGCAGACAAAAACCATGTATTTGCTCATGAGGAAAAATCTGTGGGGGCTAGTTGAGGAAAGAGATGAATGCCCAGAGGTGAGAGGGGAAAATGAGTGGAAGAGCAGGAATGACAAAGCACTGGGACTTATTGCACTTAGTTTAAATTATGAAATCATTCATCACATCACAGGGATACAATGGGCAAAAGATGCATGAGATGAACTCAATAAATTATTTGGCATACAAGCTAAAAATTCAAAGATAAATCTGTTAATGCAACTCTACAAATTGGATATGAAGGAAAGTGAACCTTTAATCACAAACTTGAACAGATATAAAAGCATTAAGCAACAGCTGGCAGCTTTTGGCAAAAAGGTAGAAGATGATGAGGCACTATCAGTGCTTCTATAAAGAGTGTGGACAAAGGTGAATATGAAAACATTGTAGCAACACTAAAGAATGTACCTGAATTGAAGCTACACGAGATAGAAGGAGCTCTACTAGAGCAAGAGAGCAGAGGCAAAGAGAAGAAATGGCTCGACTCAACAACAGGAGAAGAAAAAGCATTCTTCACCCAAGAAGGATTCTCTCAAGGACGAGGAAGAGGAAGAGGCAGAGTAGGAGGAAGGACCTTCACTTGCCACAACTGTGGAAAACCAGGACACATGGCAAGAGACTGCTACAGGAAACCCAATGGGAGGCTCCAAAGAAAGTGGACTCGGATCATCTTTTTTGAGAGAGAGAGAGAGAGAGAGACCCCACAACCCAATGTAACCTGCCCCCAACAAAGTAAAACCACCTCTGAGCCACCGATGATGTAGGCCATGTGGTAGATGTATGTGTGAGCACTTTAGTCAAGGTCATCGCGGGCACTTGTAGTAGCCTTGGACACATAGAGAGAGAGAGTGTGTCAAGGACTATGAGTTTAGGGACTTGAGGCACTGGTCGCCGACTATCAAGTAAGAGAGAAACTTGGTACAGGGTCCAGGTGTGCTAAGTTCACTTGAGGGGAGGTGTGCTAGTAGGCACTGGTCACGGACTATCAAGTAAGAGAGAAACTTGGTATAGGAGGGTCCAGGTGTGCTAGGAGTATTCACTTGAGGGGAGGTGTTGAAATATACAAGTGAATAGGGTGTGTGTGGGAACAAGCCCTTGGTTAGAGGCTGTAAAAGAGAATCTGTAAATGTGAGAGAACCTGTGAAAAGGTGAGAAGAATCTACTGGGAGAGAATAAAGGGTAGCATGAGAAGATTTAGGAGGTGTGGAGATATTCTGGGAGAAGTGGAGAGAATCAAGCAAAGGTGGAGTGAATCATGGAGAAATCAGTGGGATTAGATGCTTGGATGTAAACTCTATAAATTGAGGCATTGGCCTAATGAGAATTTGCTTGATTATCCATGCCTACATTAAGCATTTCTTAATTACTCACTAATCACATCTTAATTATTTACTAATCACTTTATTAATGATGTTGATTCTAGCATTTGATCCACCATAGCTCATCACATTGCTATAATTTTAACATCTCCATGACTTGGAGTTACTCTCAATAGTTTATGCTCTAAAGTTATGGAGACATTATCTTTTGGGACAGAGGTTCACCTTGATGACAAATTATCAAAGTCTGAAGTGGATCTTTACCCAAAGGGAGCTCAACATGCATCAAAGGAGATGGATACAGACCCTGCAAGCATTGGATTTTGAAATTAATTATCAGCCAGGGAAAGAAAATGTGGTGGTAGATACACTTGGTAGAAAAGCCTCCTTGCTTGTTGCAATTACAATGGTGACAAATCCATTAATCAGTGAAGCAAGGGGGAGAATCATGCAGGACAAATTCTTTGCTCCTATTACTACCCTTCTGATGCAGGAAAGCAAGACTACTTAGGAAATGAGTCGAGTTCTTGGGTAAAAATTGGATGAAGGATGCATGTATTATAAGAATCGGCTATGTATTCCCAATGATGAGGGAATAAAGGGAAGGATTCTGAGAGAAGCCCATGATAGCCTGATAGCTAGACATCCAGGGTTTATGAAAACCTGTATGTCCATGAAGAAAAGATTCTTCTCGCCAAGACTCAAAAAGGATGTAATTGATCATGTGCGGCAATGCTTAATGTGTCAAAGAGTCAAGATGCCAGGAAAATTGCAGCCTCTAGACATTCCACAGATGAAGTGGGAATGTATCAGTATGGACTTTGTCACTGGATTACCTTCAGTGCAATCAGGTTACGGCTCCATTTTTGTGGTAGTTGATATACTAACCAAAGTTTCCCATCTGATTCCAGTGAAAGAAACATACACTACAGTGGATGTTGCCAGAGTTTTCCTTAAAGAGATATTTCAGATTGCATGGCTTACCCAGAAAGATAGTAAGTGACAGAGATCCCAAGTTCACATTGAAATTTTGGACTGCATTCTTTGAAGCAATAGGAACTTTCTTGGATCTCAGTACAGCCTATCACCCCGAAACAGATGGCCAGACTGAAATAGAAAATCAGGTAATAGAAGATATCCTTCGGTCATGCTGCGGGGCAGGGAACCCAAGAAGTGGTTAAGCCGTTTGCACTTGGTTGAATTTGCTTACAATGCTTCTTATCATCGAAGCATTGGGATAAGCCCTTTCAAAGCTCTGTATGGACAAGATTGCCTTACACCATTGACTTGGTCCGACCCATTGATCAGAGTCGAGATGTCTAGACAAATGTTTGATGACATGGACCAGCAAATGCAATCAATCCGTAAAAGATATTAAGGCAAACCAAGATAGGCAAAAGCAGTATGCAAATAAAATATGCAGATAAAAACAGATCAGAGTGAGAGTTTGAAGAATCAAATATAGTCTTCATTCGATTATAAAAGTAGGCGATCTAGCTTATAAACTTCTTCTTCCTCCCCATCTCAAGATACATAATGTATTCCACATCATTTTGCTTACGAAATATGTACCCAGCCCGAGTCACGTGCTTGATAATGAACAATTGATTTCTCCGACTCAAGGCCAGATGGTACTCTAGCTTGAAGAAATCCTTGACGTTCGAGTGAAGGTTCTCAAGAGCAGAGTCTTCAGAGTGTTTTTAGTCAAGTGGAAGTTCTTCCCTCTAGAAAACGCCACCTAGGAGAAAGAAGAAGAGATGGTAAAATCTCCAATGTGCATTAGGAATCAATTAAAAATGATATAAGGGACCTTAGCCTAAGGGTCTAGATTTTCAGAAATTTCTGGATTATGGTCTAATTAAGGTTCTTATGGGCCAATAAGATTAATCCAAGTGTTGGGAAGAGATAAATCAAAAAAATAAAAGAAAATATCAAAAATGAGTAAATGCTCACATAAGATGAAGAGTTGACTAAGTACAAGGTTTATTAGTTAAAAATTAAGAGATATTACTAAAAAAATATGATATTTTGAACAAATGATGAATTTTTGATACCTTGGTAAGGAGAGGGGGACCTTTGAGGAAGGCGCCTCCTTCACATGTGTGGGAGGGTTTTTAACTCAAAAAAATTGTGATATTTTTATCTCTCCTCTCTCCTGGATCAAACTGGATCAAAAGGGGACCCAAACTGGTCCAAATCTTGTCCAAATTAAGTCAAACTGAAGCTGGAAAATTCTAGAACCCAGTTGGACTCAGTTTAGTGGCCTCCCTAATCTATAAATAGACCCTCACTCTTTTGTATTCTCATCTGTGATCTATACCATGCCAATATTACATTAAAATAATCATATTTTCTATTATCCCTTAAATTTTCTCTACTTTTGGGGAGCTTGGAACTTCTCTCTCTCTTCAACAACTCTTGGAGCTCTTTTCTCCACTTGCTAAACCAATTGATTGGTTGGGAGCTTCACTTCTAGAAAAAGAAGCAAGCTAATCCTTGAGAGGTAAGAATGAATTTTATGGTTTTTTGTTAAATTTTCTCAAATGACTTCTCTTTTCAACCCCTCTCAAACTTGATAAGTTTTCTAATTGACTGTTTTAAATTCAAATCAAGCTTTCCTTATGTATATCTCTCTCTCAAAAAGAATAGTCATTCCTATGGCTAATTCTTTAGTAAAAGAATGCTTCTCATTAATAAATTCTTAATTCAAAAAACCAAAATCAAAGCTTGTTAAGCTAGAGAGTAAGAAAATGATATTTTTATGCTTTTATGTTAACAAAATAATGGTTAATTCTTTTAGATTATTTATAAATAGTTAAAAACTACTTTAATTGATTCTAAATGAGAAAGAGATAATCCTATCAATTTGGAAAAAGAGGAAAAGTGGAAATAGCTTAATCTAGTGAAATAATCATAATTAAGTTTATGATTATGGTTAAAATTATGATTTAAATCCATAGTTTGGATTTACGCTTAAGAATAGATTTTCTATCATATTTGCATTACAATGATTTATTCTTTTAAGAAAATTGAAAATTATCAGTAATAGCACAATGAAGCTATGGCAAAATTTTTAAAAAATAATACATATCTTATTTTTATGCATAATGCTAAAAGAGGACTTCCTACCATATTCTAAGATTGTGCATCCTATGCAAAAAAGAATGATTTTCATCATATTCATGTGAAATAAATTTTTAGTATTTATGCATAAATATTTACTTAAAAGAAAAGATAAATTTTTGGTAAATTTACTTTTATACGAAAAGAGGAATTCCCATGATAATTGAGATCTGAGTAATTAAATAGTAAAAGAGAAAATTTTGGCATATTTAAAATAATGGATATTTTTATTTAATTAAAAAAAGAGAAATTTTAGATAAATATATTTTAAGCATAAGAAATTTTCAAATGATAAAAGAGGAATTCCCATGACATTTGGAATTCAATCATTTAAATGCAAAAAGAGGAATTTTATGCATATTCAAAAAAATGGATATTTGTATTGAATTTAAAAGAAGAAATTTTATGGTATTTTAAGTAGAGAAAGGTTTAAATTAAATTTTAGTGACAAAAGAGGAATTTTCACCATAATTCCACCTAGAAACTTAGGGTTGATGATTAAAAAGAGTATTTTTATAAAAACCCAATATTCTCATATAGAACCAATTCTTAATCTATTATGGT
This sequence comes from Cibotium barometz, assembly GCF_041138505.1. NCBI lineage: Eukaryota > Viridiplantae > Streptophyta > Polypodiopsida > Cyatheales > Cibotiaceae > Cibotium > Cibotium barometz. The sequence goes on along the minus strand of NC_141056.1, from coordinate 40,981,623 downwards.
TAGGAAGGAATGAAATTCATAAAGTTGGAATTTTCCTTATTTTACGGTTAGAAGTTCAATAGATTTTAATCTGAAGAAAATCCTTAGGAATCAAAAGTAAAAGTAAACCAAATAATTTTGGTTAGACCACGACTGCGAGAGGGGCAGCCAGCAAACTACTTGCCCATCTCTCGAATTTGAATCAAGCAAAAACCTCGTGACCAATTCCAATTCTTGACACAAAGAATGACTACCGTTGAATTAGCATAGTTTTCCCTTAACCGAAATTACCAAGAATCTAGTTGAAAATTCAGTCAAATGATGGGTAGATTACCCTGATGAGAGATCATTGATTCTCAGTAAGAAAATTTGGATTAAGGGAAAAGGGTCGTTTTGTGGAACCAATCTCAAACCGAGAATTCTACTTGCATAGAACCTCTGTTTTCTTTTAGAAGATTGTTTTACACCCAGAATGCTGGAGGAAGCATCTGGTATGTGTTTAACTAAGGAGAGAATCATTGCAACAGCTTTTGGGGAGTCATCGAGGGACGTCACTCCGCAAATCCTATCGAGGTCTTAACCAGTCTCGGTATGGTTAAAATGGTGCGCGTCCGGTACAATGGGCGAGGACCGACGATGTGAGATCCCTGTCCCCACCGCGCAACGGATTCGGGGTACTAGCAGCGGAAGTAGCATATCTTACGCGGGGCAGAGTCCTACACTCGGGGCCTCGTCCACGGATATCCGGACAAAAGACTAATCCGTCGGTTTTTTGAACCCAGAAAAACTTCCTTTATTCGGAAAGCACGGGCGATTCCACCAGGATAACTTTTTACTCTAACGTAGTCAAGACCATTACTGATCAAACTGATCCGACTGCACCTTTAAAGGTACTTGGTCAATCAAGGACGAAAATTGCACTTGGATCATTGGGATCAACGCTTTTTTCCCCATCAAGAGGCACAGCCGTTGATTCCTATCCATAGAACAATTACTATCCGGGATTTACTTCATCTATCATAATAACAGAAATTGAGTCTTGATTTACGGATCCATCAGTCCAGCCTAACCCCATCCAGTCCCATGGGTTAGCCAACCTCCCAACCACTGTAGTGATGGGATCCAATTAAGAATTTGGTTAGGTTTTGTCCCGGGTACCAGGGAAAAGAGTTCCCAGGCCCCCTAGACGGAAGTTCATGTAAACGTAAAACTAGTCACACCACTTACACACCCAATATGAAATTGCCTTTTTCTCAGCATCAACTAACTTTCAAACAATCCTTTAATGAAACCATTATGTCACTGATGACAATCCTCAAAGTCTCTAGTTGAATCCTTATTTCCCGTCATTCATTCATCGGTGTACTTATGGCATCATTGGCAACCAGAACGCTCACCACCTGTTCACTCAGGGGCCTTTTCCATAGTTCCTAGCTCATAGTAACCGGCAATATATTCATATAATAGAATGGAATCTCCGTGGAAGATCAGCAAGATCAACCCACAGGTCCATATGAAAGAGCCATGGATTCATCCGTTGAGGACCAGCAAGGTCAATCAACCAGATCCATGCCCGGTTTCAGAAAACAACTCTTACTCCTTGTTCCAATATCTTCCACGACCCACGTGTGGGTATCTTCGGCGACCCAGAGCTCGAGCACCGTATGGTCAGCAGCCTCTAGGATCCTTCGCAGGTAACCTAGCGCTTCACTCATAGGCCGCTTCCTTGGTCCCTCATCCACCGTACCGAAAGCTCACCATTTAAATCGAGCCGAGGCTGGTCAAGACCTCGATTGACCTTGCTACGCGAGACGTCCTCCATTGACTCTCCATCAGCAGTTGCAACTTTATCAGTTCGGTCTTCATGACCTTAATCCTCAAGACGGTCAAAATGCTTCCCCAACATTCTTGACATAAAACAGTCATTTACAAACAGTCACAAAATACAGTTTCTATAACGAACTCTCGTCTTTCCACATTATCCACTCTCGGACCACATTACTTATTCCACATTCCATTCAATGTGTACTCATTCTCATCCATTCACTCATATAGACTACACATTATTTCACATACACCTTCACATTCATTATTCTACATACATATCCATGTTCGTACGTCCACATCATACTTCCAATTTCACATTCATACATACGCATCTACATGCATACATCCACATCCACATTCATACATCCATACTTCCATTTCCACTTCCACACATCCACATTCACATTCATACATCCACATTCACATCCATACATCCATTTTCACATCCACATTCACATACATACATCCACATCCACATCTTCATTCACATTCACATCCATACATCCACGTCTACATACATACATCCATTTTCACATCCTCATTCATACATCCACATCCACAAACATACATACACATCCGTATCTACATCCATACATCCACATCCACATCCACATTCACATTCATACATACACATCTACATGCATACATCCACATCCACATTCATACATCCACACTTCCATTTTCACATCCACACATCCATATTCACATTCATACATCCATATCTACATTCATACATCCATATTACATCCATTCTCGCCCTAACACATCCCATATATATCTTATCCCAGCAGATACACTCTCTATCTCATCCCATACACATCTTAACACATCCTAACTCATCTTTACACATTCTATCACATCTCATACACCTCTTATCATATCCTATCACATCTCATACACATCTTATCACATCTTTTCACATCTCATACACCTCTTATCACATCCTATCACTTTCCATACGCATCTTATCACATCTTATCACATCTCATACACCTCTTATCACATCTTATCACATTTCATATCTTTTTTATAGAATACAAGAGAATTCTTATATTTGATATAAGATTTATCTACTTATTTATTTATGCATAAATTCCATTTAAGGAGACTAACATTTTCAAAATAAAAATCAATCTTTTATGCATCTTCCTATGCATAAATTCATTTTAAATAAAAATGACACTTTTGAATTAAAATTCCATCTCTTATGCATCTTCTTATACATAAACTCAATTTAGATGAGAATTGACACTTTTGAATTAAAAATCCATCTTTTATGCATCTTCCTATGCATAAATTCAATTTGGATGAGAATAACACTTTTGAATTGAAATTTCATTCTTTTATGTATCTTCCTATGCATAAATTCAATTTAGATGAGAATGACACTTTGAATTTAAAAATCAATCTTTTATGCATCTTCTTATGCATAAATTCAATTTGGTAGGAATTACACTTTTAGAATAAAAGAATTTCTCTTATGCATCTAAGTTATGCATAAAATCCATTTATGATGAAAATCACACTTTTAGTATAAAAAGAATATCTTTTATGCATACCTCTATACATGAAATCCAATATGATAAAAGTAACACTATTACAATAAAGTAATCAACTTTTATGCATACCTCTATGCATGAAATTCAAATATTATAAAAGTCACACTTTTATAATAAAATAATCAACTTTCATGCATACCTCTATGCATGAAATTCAAATATGATAAAATCCACACTTTTATAATAAAATAATCAACTTTTATGCATACCTCTATGCATGAAATTCAAATATGATAAAAGTCACACTTTTATAATAAAATAATCAACTTTTATGCATGCATACCTCTATGCATGAAATCCAAATATGATAAAAGTCACACTTTTATAATAAAATAATCAATTTTTATGCATACCTCTATGCATGAAATCCAAATATGATAAAAGTAACACTTTTATAATAAAATAATCAATTTTTATGCATACCTCTATGCATGAAATCCAAATATGATAAAAGTCACACTTTTATAATAAAATAATCAATTTTTATGCATTAAAGTAACACTTTTATAATAAAATAATCAATTTTTATGCATATCTCTATGCATGAAATCCAAATATGATAAAAGTAACACTTTTATAATAAAATAATCAATTTTTATGCATACCTCTATGCATGAAATCCAAATATGATAAAAGTAACACTTTTATAATAAAATAATCAATTTTTATGCATACCTCTATGCATGAAATCCAATTATGATAAAAGTAATACTTTTATAATAAAATAATCAATTTTTATGCTTACCTCTATGCATGAAATCCAAATATGATAAAAGTAACACTTTTATAATAAAATAATCAACTTTTATGCATATCTCTATGCATGAAATCCAAATATGATAAAAGAAACATGTTTATATTAAAATAATCAACTTTTATGCATACCTCTATGCATGAAATCCAAATATGATAAAAGAAACACTTTTATATTAAAATAATAATTCTTTTATGCATGGCTCTAAGCATGAAATCCAAATATGATAAAAGTAACACTTTTACAATAAAATAATCATCAATTATTCATAGCATAAAAATCAATTTCTCCATGATTACAATAAAATTCTTTCAATTAATCTAGGATGATAATTCCTAGAATATGGTAGGAAGTTCTCTTTTCATGCTTTGAATGAAATTATTTTATGTGTAATTTTTATAAAAATTTTACCATAGCTCCGCTACTATGATTGATAAATCTCAATTTATTTTGAAGGATAAAGCTTATCATTAAGGGAATGATTAGAATGATTCCTAATTGGATCATTAACCTAATAATGGATTAAATCATCAATATTCATGAAATACATAAACTAAAAGCATAGAAAAAAACCATTAATTTGACCTCAAGCATAGATTAATCTTGGATTAAGGAAAAGCTTTATGAAAAGCTTCATTTGGATTGAGAATGGGTCATGAGTATGACCATTTCTTGAGTGAGAGAGAGAAATTACATAAAAACCATTAGAATTAAGCATAAATGGAAATTTATGTAATTCTTTACTATCATTAATCAATTAACTTCAATAGCATTCATCAAATTATGTAATTCTTCACTACCATTCATCAATTAACTTCAATAGCATTTAAAAATCATTCTAATTAAGCTTCTCAAGCTTGAGAGGGGTTGAGAAGAGAGAAGCATTGAGAAATTATAGAAAAGATCAAAATTCACCATTTACCTTACAAATTGCTTGATTCTTTGTTCACGATAGAGGCCCCCAACCAATCAATTGGTTAAGTATGTTGATTGAGCCACCAATGGGGATTGAAGAAAGAGGGAAGCTCCAATTTCTTCAATTTGGAGAGAATTTTAGAGAATAGTAGAAATTAGCATTATTTCAGCATAACTCTAGTATAGTAAAATTCTTCTATTTTTTTCAAAGGACTCATGTTCTATTTATAGGAGAGGGAAGCTCTAACCAAAGCTAACTAAATTCTAGAATTTTCTAGATTCAGTTTGGTTGAATTTGGACTAGATTTGGATCTAGTTTGGTTCTTTTTTTATTCGGTTTGGTTCCATTTTGATTTGGTTTGATTCAAGAGAGAGGAGAGATAAAAATATCACATTATTTTTGAGTTTAAAACTCATTCAAGCATGTGAAATATGCACCTCCTTTAATGGACTCCCCTTCCTTACATATGTGTCAAAATGGAATTATTATACCCAAAATATCTCATATTTTTAATATTGCTCATAGTTTTTTACTAATAAACCTTGTACATTTTCAACTCTTCATCTTATGTGAGAATTTACTCATTTTTGGATACCCAAAATATCTCATATTTTTGATATTACTCATAGTTTCTTACTAATAAACCTTGTACATAGTCAACTCTTCATCTTATGTGAGCATTTACTCATTTTTGGGTATCTTCTTTTACAAATTGGATTTATCTCCTCCCTACACATGGATTGATGCTATTGGCCCATAGGAACCTTAATTGGACCATAATCCAAAAATTTCTGAAAATCTAGACCCTTAGGCTAAGGTCCTTTATACCCATTTCCAATAAATTCCAATTGCACATTGGAAAGTTTTTTTTGAATTTCTGTTTCAGGGGAATTAATTTTAATAATATGAAAAATTTTTCTATCTAAAAATATTCAAAATCTGAATATTCTCTCTCTAGAAAATTTTCTCTCTCTATGTCAAAATAGGCAGAGACAAGATCTTTTATATTTCTGAAGAGGGAATTGATTACAGGGGAAGATGCTGGACATCTTGAGAGGCTGGGGAGGAATCTTACATTCTCTCCCACTTGAAAAACGTGAGATATCCTCATCTCGCAAACTGGGGGTAATTTTGCAAGATGCACGAATATGAGACTTAGAGAAAAAATTTAATTAAGATTAACCACAAAGAAAAGTCTCAAAGAGAGCAAGATTCAAGACAAGAACAAGATTTCAACTTTATTCATTCTTGGAACATATACAGTAAAGATAGAAGAACTCTTTACACTTCCATAAGCCCGTTCATCATATGGTCACAAAAGCAGCACTTACAAGCTGCGCACGTATAAGGTAACTCATCTATGGGAATAATTCGGCTGGTTATTGCCGCACCTACCTCAGTGGTATGAGGTGATCTAACAAAAGGACCTCTGAGAGGCAAGCCAAAAACGGGGTAAAGGCATATCTTCTGATGAGGAAGAAAACACGCCAGTTAGTAAGAAGACCCGCTCAGAAAACCCAATATGCCTTCATCTCATCACGCAATAGTATCGGGGACCCAAACCCAAAGCTTCAATAACCATAGCCAAGCGAACATTGTTACGAAAGTGCTGCTGACCCCAAGGTGTTACCCTAGTTATGTCTTGATAAGTCCACCATTTGGTCTGAGCTACAGAAGTTCCCAAGTGAGGGAAAGTGAGCGCTCATACAGTTCTATAAAATCCTTCTTCACAACTCGCTTGCATCTTGAAGGTGAGAAATCATCATGGATAAAACCAATTCCTGCTGCCAAGCCATGAAGGAGATTAAGAAGAAAGGAGTCGATGGAAGTAAGATTACTGCGAGCGGCAAGTAAAAGTTACGACTTATATAAAGGAAGGAGCTAGTGTAACTTAGAAGCTAACGGTATCTTGCCACTAAAGTTTTACCGTCTTTCCATGATTTGGTTTTGGCACATTTTTCTATAGAAGGCATTAAGAATTTTGAGATGAGGAGATAAAAGAAGTTCGTAGGCTAAGTCACCTACTTTCTTTGGTCCACAATATCTGGGGGATAACTACTTATACTCCCTAAGAGATAAAGAACTTCTTTTGGTCCGTACTCAATGAAGACCATATCTGCTTCTTTGAATTCTCTGACTGTCCTCTTCTTATCAGTATACTGTTTCTATCAATCCTGGGCAGCTTTTATATCTTTATGAATTGCCTGCATCTGTTGCTCTATGTCGCCAAGCATTTGACTGGTCATCTCGACCCTAATCAATGGGTCGGAACTAGTTAATGGAGTTAAGCAATCTTGTCCGAGACGGACCCTGATTAGATTAGTATGAAGGAATTGGTCTCTGAATTTGGGTTCTAGACTTCCCTGTGCCCTTTTCATGGTAGGAGTCGGGCAGTCTTTTAATTGATGACCAAAACCTTGGCATCCAAAACACCGGTTCTCACTTCTTGAACTCATCGTTCTGAATCCTTAAAATAGGTGGGCTCCTGAGAAGTATTCTGGGGAAAGTGTCTTCCCTTTTTAAACAAAATCTTTCTTTTATTTTAGAGAGGGAAGGGAGATTCTTACTCCTGCATACCTTGAAGGCTGGGGAGGAATCTTACATTCTACCCCACTTAAAAAGTGCGAGATGTCCTCATCTCGCAAAGTAGAGGACAACTCTTTTTCTTAAGATCCAATTTATTCTAGGGTTCCTTATATTCTGGTCAACCCAACAGAATACGGGGATAATTATCCCTTAAATAGAACTCATCATTAAATAACAATTCATTCAAATCATATCATTCATCTCTTTAACACGATAATGGTCCATTAGATCGAAAAATTTCTTTATGACACGGAAATTTCAGATAAGTAAGTTCTCAATTTGTCATCCCTTAACTTGATCTACCGTGTCAAGTGTTAACAGTAGCAATTTGATAGCACAATCCACTAATCTCATAGTGATTTGCTGAAATCATTATCATCATTCTAGTTATGAATATCATCACAGGAACTCATCCCAATCATCCACATTGTGGTTTCGCTCAGTTTATTACATTTCAACCCATTTTCAGGGGTCATCATTTTTCAATCAGAATCCCAATCAATTTATTAGTTCGCAAATAGAATTAAAAATCATATCAACCACATTCGAATTCATCAACTGGATAGCATTAATGCTTATAATTTCAAGTCTTAGATTTACTCATATATACTGTCGGTAAAGAGCTGCAGCAGTTATACCCTCGGTATATACGGTTAGTCATGATACTTGGAATTATAAGGTAAATACTATCATGTCTAAGCCTCAAGCAAGTCAGGGTTCCATATAATTGCGGTACTTCCATTTGAAGACCCAATTACTAATTTACAAAATTAGTTTGAATATCAATTTGTATGAATTAAATCACACAATTATAACCTTTTTGTGCTACTTGATAAATTTTTGACATATTTGGCTTTTCAGTTGATCTTTATTAGCCAATTCGCTCTGATACCAACTGTGAGATCCCTATCCCCACCGCACAACGGATTCGGGGTACTAGCAGCGGAAGTAGCATATCTTGCGCAGGGCAGAGTCCTACACTCAGGGCCTCGTCCACGGATATCCGGACAAAAGACTAATCCGTCAGTTTTTCGAACCCAAAAAAACTTCCTTTATCCGGAAAGCATGGGCGATTCCACCAGGATAACTTTTTACTCTAACGTAGTCAAGACCATTACTGATCAAACTGATCCGACTGCACCTTTAAAGGTACTTGGTCAATCAAGGACGAAACTTGCACTTGGATCATTGGGATCAACGCTTTTTTCCCCATCAAGAGGCACAGCCGTTGATTCCTATCCATAGAACAATTACTATCCGGGATTTACTTCATCTATCGTAATAACAGAAATTGAGTCTTGATTTACGGATCCATCAGTCCAGCCTAACCCCATCCAGTCCCATGGGTTAGCCAACCTCCCAACCACTGTAGTGATGGGATCCAATTAGGAATTTGGTTAGGTTTTGTCCCGAGTACCAAGGAAAAGAGTTCCCAGGCCCCCTAGCCGGAAGTTCATGCAAACGTAAAACTAGTCACACCACTTACACACCCAATATGAAATTGCCTTTTTCTCAGCATCAACTAACTTTCAAACAATCCTTTAATGAAACCATTATGTCACTGATGACAATCCTCAAAGTCTCTGGTTGAATCCTTATTTCCCGTCATTCATTCATCGGTGTACTTATGGCATCATTGGCAACCAGAACGCTCACCACCTGTTCACTTAGGGGCCTTTTCCATAGTTCCTAGCTCATAGTAACCGGCAATATATTCATATAACAGAATGGAATCTCCGTGGAAGATCAGCAAGATCAACCCACAGGTCCATATAAAAGAGCCATGGACTCATCCGTTGAGGACCAGCAAGGTCAATCAACAAGATCCATGCCCGGTTTCAGAAAACAACTCTTACTCCTTGTTCCAATATCTTCCACGATGCACGTGTGGGTATCTTCGGCGACCCAAAGCCCGAGCACCGTATGGTCAGCACCCTCTAGGATCCTTCGTAGGTAACCTAGCGCTTCACTCATAGGCCGCTTCCTTGATCCCTCATCCACCGTACCGGAAGCTCACCATTTAAATCGAGCCGAGGCTGGTCAAGACCTCGATCGACCTTGCTACGCGAGACGTCCTCCATTGACTCTTCGTAAGCAGTTGCAACTTTATCAGTTCGGTCTTCATGACCTTAATCCTCAAGACGGTCAAAATGCTTCCCCAGCATTCTTGACATAAAACGGTCATTTACAAACAGTCACAAAATACAGTTTCTATAACGAACTCTCGTCTTTCCACATTATCCACTCTCGGACCACATTACTTATTCCACATTCCATTCAATGTGTAGTCATTCTCATCCATTCACTCATATAGACTACACATTATTTCACATATACACCTTCACATTCATTATTCTACATACATATCCATTCACTCATATAGACTACACATTATTTCACATACACCTTCACATTCATTATTCTACATTCATTATTCTATATACATATCCATGTTCGTACGTCCACATCATACTTCCAATTTCACATTCATACATACGCATCTACATGCATACATCCACATCCATACATCCACATTCACATTCATACATCCATACTTCCATTTCCACTTTCACACATCCACATTCACATTCATACATCCACATTCACATGCATACATCCATTTTCACATCCTCATTCGTACATCCACATCCGTGTCTACATCCATACATCCACATCCACATCTTCATTCACATTCACATCCATACATCTACGTCTACATACATACATCCATTTTCACATCCTCATTCATACATCCACATCCACATACATACATACACATCCATATCTACATCCATACATCCACATACACACATACACATCCGTATCTACATCCATACATTCATACATCCACATCCACATCCACATTCACATTCATACATACACATCTACATGCATACATCCACATCCACATTCATACATCCACACTTCCATTTTCACATCCACACATCCATATTCACATTCATACGTCCATATCTACATTCATACATCCATATTACATCCATTCTCGTCCTAACACATCCCATATACATCTTATCCCATCAGATACACTCTCTACCTCATCCCATACACATCTTAACACATCCTAACTCATCTTAACACATTCTATCACATCTCATACACCTCTTATCATATCCTATCACATCTCATACACATCTTTTCACATCTCATACACCTCTTATCACATCCTATCACTTCCCATACGTATCTTATCACATCTTATCACATCTCATACACCTCTTATCACATCTTATCACATTTCATATCTTTTTATAGAATACAAAAGAATTCTTATATTTAATATAACATTTCTCTACTTATTTATTTATGCATAAATTCCATTTAAGGAGACTAACATTTTCGAAATAAAAATCAATCTTTTATGCATCTTCCTATGCATAAATTCATTTTAAATAAAAATGACACTTTTGAATTAAAATTCCATCTCTTATGCATCTTCTTATACATAAACTCAATTTAGATGAGAATTGACACTTTTGAATTAAAAATCCATCTTTTATGCATCTTCCTATGCAATTCAATTTGGATGAGAATAACACTTTTGAATTGAAATTCCATTCTTTTATGCATCTTCCTATGCATAAATTCAATTTAGATGAGAATGACACTTTGAATTTAAAAATCAATCTTTTATGCATCTTCTTATGCATAAATTCAATTTGGTAGGAATTACACTTTTAGAATAAAAGAATTTCTCTTATGCATCTAAGTTATGCATAAAATCCATTTATGATGAAAATCACACTTTTAGTATAAAAAGAATATCTTTTATGCATACCTCTATACATGAAATCCAATATGATAAAAGTAACACTATTACAATAAAGTAATCAACTTTTATGCATACCTCTATGCATGAAATTCAAATATGATAAAAGTCACACTTTTATAATAAAATAATCAACTTTCATGCATACCTCTATGCATGAAATTCAAATATGATAAAAGCCACACTTTTATAATAAAATAATCAACTTTTATGCATACCTCTATGCATGAAATTCAAATATGATAAAAGTCACACTTTTATAATAAAATAATCAACTTTTATGCATGCATACCTCTATGCATGAAATCTAAATATGATAAAAGTCACACTTTTATAATAAAATAATCAATTTTTATGCATACCTCTATGCATGAAATCCAAATATGATAAAAGTAACACTTTTATAATAAAATAATCAATTTTTATGCATACTTCTATGCATGAAATCCAAATATGATAAAAGTCACACTTTTATAATAAAATAATCAATTTTTATGCATAAAAGTAACACTTTTATAATAAAATAATCAATTTTTATGCATACCTCTATGCATGAAATCCAAATATGATAAAAGTAACACTTTTATAATAAAATAATCAATTTTTATGCATACCTCTATGCATGAAATCCAATTATGATAAAAGTAATACTTTTATAGTAAAATAATCAATTTTTATGCATACCTCTATGCATGAAATCCAAATATTATAAAAGTAACACTTTCATAATAAAATAATCAACTTTTATGCATACCTCTATGCATGAAATCCAAATATGATAAAAGAAACACTTTTATATTAAAATAATCAACTTTTATGCATACCTCTATGTATGAAATCCAAATATGATAAAAGAAACACTTTTATATTAAAATAATAATTCTTTTATGCATGGCTCTAAGCATGAAATCCAAATATGATAAAAGTAACACTTTTACAATAAAATAATCATCAATTATGCATAACATAAAAATCAATTTCTCCATGATTACAATAAAATTCTTTCAATTAATCTAGGATGATAATTCCTAGAATATGGTAGGAAGTTCTCTTTTCATGCTTTGAATGAAATTATTTTATGTGTAATTTTTATAAAAATTTTGCCATAGCTCCGCTACTATGACTGATAAATCTCAATTTATTTTGAAGGATAAAGCTTATCATTAAGGGAATGATTAGAATGATCCCTAATTGGATCATTAACCCAATAATGGATTGAATCATCAATATTCATAAAATACATAAACTAAAAGCATAGAAAAAAACCATTAATTTGACCTCAAGCATAGATTAATCTTGGATTAAGAAAAAGCTTTATGAAAAGCTTCATTTGGATTGAGAATGGGTCATGGGTATGACCATTTCTTGAGTGAGAGAGAGAAATTACATAAAAACCATTAGAATTAAGCATAAATGGAAATTTATGTAATTCTTTACTATCATTAATCAATTAACTTCAATAGCATTCATCAAATTATGTAATTCTTCACTACCATTCATCAATTAACTTCAATAGCATTTAAAAATCATTCTAATTAAGCTTCTCAAGCTTGAGAGGGGTTGAGAAGAGAGAAGCATTGAGAAATTATAGAAAAGATCAAAATTCACCATTTACCTTACAAATTGCTTGATTCTTTGTTCACGGTGAGGCCCCCAACCAATCAATTGGTTAAGTATGTTGAGGGAGCCACCAATGGGGATTGAAGAAAGAGGGAAGCTCCAATTTCTTCAATTTGGAGAGAATTTTAGAGAATAGTAGAAATTAGCATCTTATGTGAGAATTTACTCATTTTTGGATACCCAAAATATCTCATATTTTTGATATTACTCATAGTTTCTTACTAATAAACCTTGTACATAGTCAACTCTTCATCTTATGTGAGCATTTACTCATTTTTGGGTATCTTCTTTTACAAATTGGATTTATCTCCTCCCTACACATGGATTGATGCTATTGGCCCATAGGAACCTTAATTGGACCATAATCAAATTTTTTTTGAAAATCTAGACCCTTAGGCTAAGGTCCTTTATACCCATTTCCAATAAATTCCAATTGCACATTGGAAAGTTCTTTTTGAATTTCTGTTTCAGGGGAATTAATTTTAATAATATGAGAAATTTTTCTATCTAAAATCATTCAAAATCTGAATATTCTCTCTCTAGAAAATTTTCTCTCTCTATGTCAAAATAGGCAGAGACAAGACCTTTTATATTTCTGAAGAGGGGATTGATTACAGGGGAAGATGCTGGACATCTTGAGAGGCTGGGGAGGAATCTTACAGACGAAGCGATCCCTGAGTGAAGTGCTAGAACACCTAACTAGGATCCTAGAGGGTTCTGACCAAGTGATGCACGGGCTTGCAGTTGCTAGGACACCCCTGCATACGTCGAGGAAGATATAGATGAACCGAAATAATGACTTTTGTGAATGGAATTTTGATATTGGATCTCATTGGTTGACCAACTGGTCTTCAACGGAGAGTCCGGGTGATATATTTTGTAAAATAATGGACTCGATATTTTGAAGGACTATGATCAGTAATACTATGATCTCATTGAAAGATTCTTTTAGAGACAGCGTAATCTGTTAAAATGACAATTTCATATTGGGTGTGTAACTGGTATGACTACCTTGAATTTTGCTTGAAACGTTGGCTAGGGGGCTTGGAAACTCTTTTCCTCCGTACCCAGGCAAAACAAAACCAAATTCTTTTAAAGGAATCCCACTAATACAGTGGTTGGGCGGTTGACTAACCCATGGATCGAGGGATTAGGCAGAGGATTTTTGTGATACAAATAGTTACATTAGTTAGAATAAGTCCTAGGAAAACCCTTGTTCTATGTGGGAGAGAATCAGCGGGGTTGTGCCTCGCTAAAGGAGAAAAAAAGCAGTGATTTTATGGACCAAGTGTAAGTCTCTTCCTTGATCTGACCATGTGCCTTTCGGGTTTGGTTGGATTAGTTTGGTTAGTTAGGACTTTGATTCGTTAGATCAATTCTCCCGTTAGATGATTTTCATGGTGGAATCACCCGTGCCTTCCAAGCGAGGGAAGTTTTTCCGGGTTCAGTTTTGGAGGAACCACCGGGCTAGTCTCTTGTCTGGATATCCGTTGGCGAGGCCTCGCGCGAGAGTCTGACACTGCTTTTGCCCGCCACCACCAGCGCCCTCGGAGGGGGCGGGGGTCTCACAGAATATCTCAAAGATATAGGGGATGACCACCTTAAAAAAACAGATACAAAAAATCCCTATTAACATTATGTATAGTCACAGAATGACCTCCGCCCCTAGAGACATTTTTGGTCTCTCTTCCTTCCTTTCCTCTTAGATCTAGATCCCTATCGGTACCTTGCTTTAAGATAGCCCGAGCTTATGGAAAGATCTAAAGGACTAGATGAAAGGATGCCTAGGGGAAGGCATGCACAAATCCATGGATCCAAACATCTCTAATGAGTCTGAGGAAGATGAACTTGTTATACCCCACAAAATAACTCGCACCCCCACTTTCAAAATCCCGATGGATTCCCAGGCCTAGAACGATATGTCTTTCTAGACAATTCAAAAACACACTGGCTGAAGTATATTGGGGCTATTGAAGCACATAACCATTCAATGATAGATGGCAAAAGAAGTTCGCCAATAGCTCCCTTCTGGTCCACATGACTACCCCAAAGCCAATGGAACCCACACTAGAACTAGAAAAGTTTTGTTGTTCTACACAGAGAGCTCACAATTAAAATTTAGCAGTGGCAAAAAAGAAGCCAAATACTAGTGGAAGAAGAAAGTGCTAAAGACAAAGAGACCAAATAGGTGCCCAAACATTTCAAGGCCTTTCAAATAGTCGACAGATTTGTCCAGTATGACTCGACCGAAAGGTCTCACAATGGACAACCAGGGACCTTTCTGATAGCCAACAGATTTGTCCAATATGATTCATCCCAAAGGTCTCACAATGGACAACTAAGGACCTCATATCATGGTCTAACTAAGGTCAAAGAGATAAACCTGGCATGCCTGGGGGAAGAGACCAAAGGCCAGTATACATTGGAGAAGATATCTCTATAAAGGAAGAGACCAAGCTCATGGCTCTGCTTACAAAATTTCAAGATTGCTTTGCCTGGAAGTACACAAATGTGAAGGGTGTACCTCCCAAAGTAGTCAAACATACCATTTTGATGGTTGATGGACCATAGCTGGTGAAACAAAGGGTATATCCTATGAACCCAAAATACTCCAAGATTGTCCAAGAAGATATTGATAGACTCATTGATGTTGGATTCATCTATGACTCAATAGAACATACGAAATGGGTATCACCCATTATGATAGTGTATAAGAAGAACGGGAAAGTTAGAGTGTGTGTAGACCTCAAACAAATCAATGCCACCACCATAAGGGATCATTACCCCTTACCCTTCATAGAACATGTGCTAGAACAAATAGCAACAAGAAAGGAAGCCTACAAATTCCTTAATGGATTCTCTGGTTACAACCAAGTGTTGATCAACCCAAAAGATCAGCACAAAATAGCCTTCGCCACCGAATGGGACACATATGCATATCGTGTCATGCCCTTTGGGCTAACCAATGCCCTTGGCACCTTCCAATGTTTAATGTACATTGCCTATAAGGAATATCTTCAAAAATTCCTTGAGATATTGATGGATAACCTTTATGTCAACTCCTCGTGAAAGGTGCACCCTGACTATTTACGTAAGAAGGTGTTAGAAAGATGCAGGCTGTATTGCATCTCATTGAACCCACTCAAATGTCGATTCTAGGTTAGACATGGAGTTATCCTGGGACACATTGTCTCTAGAAAAGGAATCTCCAAAGATGATAGCAAAGTGCGGCTCATCCTTAAGCTGTCCCCACCCACGAACTTCAAGGGAGTCCAACACTTCATGGGACATGTTAACTATTATAGGCAATTATTTTTTCTGTATGCTGATATAGCTCAACCTTTTTATGAAATTTTGATCATTTTTGAGTGAACGGAGGAATGCCAGCAGGCCTATACAATGCTCAAGAAAGCCTTGGCAAATGCTCCAATTCTCAAGTCCCCAATTGGGATATTATCTTTCATGTCCACATCGATGCCTTTGCTTTTGTTATTTGATGGCCAGCACAACCGGCGGGTGAACACATAATGGACTTCCCCAGCCGCCAACTCAATGAAGTTGAGAAGAATTACACCACAACTGAGAGAGAAGAATTACACCACAACTGAGAGAGAAGGGTTGGCCATGGTCTACACTGTTTAAGAAGTTTCACCATTATATTCTAGCGACTAAATTAATTTTCTTCGTGGACCATTAAGCTCTTATGTACTTGGTCAACAAGCCCTATATAATAGGGGAAGAATCACCAAGCAGTTTCTTATCTTTCTTGAGTTTGACTTCACCATTACAATGAGGAAAGGCTCAAAGCATGTTCTTGTAGACCACATGTAATAGATCCCTAACGGCGGCGAGCCGCCCGTTAGAGTTGAAAATGATTTACCAAATGCCATCCTAATATTCTAACTACGCTTAATAAATGGGGCAAGGAGGTAGCACACTTTCTAGCCAATGGCTTACGAGTGGATCCCCTCCTAAACCAAGACCGTGCTCATCACCTAGTTAAACAGGTAGCCCCTTACCAACTCATTGTAGGTCAACTCTATAGGTATGGCAAGGACAAGTTTCTTAGACGATGTGTTTGTAAGACGAATATGACTTCCTTCTAGAATATGCTCACTCTGCATGTGATGGTGGGCACTTTGCAGTAGATATCACTGCACGCAAGGTCTTAATAGTTGGGTTATTGTGGCCAACCTTAATGGTAGATGTAGCTAAGTATTCCAAGTGGTGCAACGACGAGTGCCAACGTGTGGTAATTTCCTACTTTAAGGATAGTATGCCCATGAATTCTGTAGTATCCTTGCAACCATTTGAAAAATAGGGTATCAATTTCATTGGACCCATCAGTCTAGTAGCCAAATACACCAAAGCTAGATATATAATTGCTGCCCGTAAGGCTAATGCACGATCGATTGCTGAATTCCTTTACAAATCAATCGTCACACGCTTTGATTTCCCCCTTGAGCTCATCAGCAGACAATGGGACACATTTCATTAATGAGGTAATCCAATTCCTCTTGCAAGAGTTCCTTGTCACACACTCATAGAAAGTCCTCCCCCAATTACCCACAAGCGAATGGCCAAGTGGAAAGAATGAACTAAGTTTTATGTGCCATTTTGACCAAAATTGTGGAGGCCATCCCCGCAATGATTGGGAACAAAAGTTATCGCTCGCGGTAATGCTTTGCGCTTATAGAAATTCCTACAAGGTAGCAAAACCAATGCCACCCCTTTCAGTTTAACCTATGGTACTGAAGCGGTCATGCCAATGGAGTTCTTGGTCCCCCAGCCTATGCATCACCGTACAAGAGAAGCTCATAGGGAACATCTTAGGCTCTCACCTTTTTGATATTGAAAAGCTAATGAAACACACCTTTTAGTGGTATGCAGCATGATTGTTGAGAATCTAAGGCGCAAACAATGGTTTGACAACTAGCTTAAAGACAAGCAAATGAACAAGGGTGACATGGTTCTCTTATTCAATACAAAGACACACAAAAATAAGCTTAAGCTTAGAGGCTTATGACCCTTCTTGGTCACTAAGATTACCCCACAAGGTGTTGTGCACATCGAGACACTTGGTGTCAAAATGGCTAGTTATTTCAACGGTAGCAAACTAAAATGCTACTAGGGCCCTCTCACCGAGGCCACCTTAAGATCCATCCATGATAAAAAAAAACAATGCAAAAAGAACCATGAGAATATGAAACAAGTTGTCCAATAAGAGGCCAAAGCAAGGCAAACAAAGCTTTGGCGGTAGAGACAAATCGGTCAACATGGGCCAAGTGGTCGACCTCAAAGAAGAGGAATGGGAGGTGAATCCTGCTCGATTGTGGTTGGGAGAATGACCACCCTGACGAGCTTTGTCCCAAAGTTAGCTCTTGTAGACACATGGGCTAACTACAATTTGTTGTCTCATGAAACATGGTGTTCCCTCAGGGAACCTACACTAAAAGATATCCCTACCACTCTCACCACAGTGACAACACAGCATGTTCACTATTTAGGCATAGTCACGCTTTTATTCCACATTGAAATAATCCCTTGGAGGGAAGTTCTATGTGATGCAGGAGGAAATACTCCTTGGACATGGGGTTGGATGGGCCATGACAAGTGTAACATCAATTGGGATGCAAGGATGATGACCTTACAGTTGGCCTTCGACTAAGTTACGGTCCTCATGATAGATGAAGAGCCATACCTGCTATACCCACACACACCTTCACCACCACCCCACTTGACAGAGGCAGCCAACTCCCACAACTCAACAATCACTCAATCTGCTGACCCACAAAAAGCTAACTATACTAACACTTCTAACCGTACTAACACATGCACACAGGGCATGCCATCTCCCCATTGGGTACCTAAAAAGCTTCTCACAGCACAGGGCTATTATGAGGGAACATCTACATTGTGATCCCACGACGATCCAACTGCCACCATCATCCACCGGCACACAAAGTTTCTCATCCCCCTCAGGAAACCAATTCATCAACCACAAGCCTATAGGGTACATGACAGATGCCAATCCAAACACTCTACAATGGCATCCATGTCCTCAATCAAACCCTTTGCCATACCCACAACTAACCTTTAGGTGGATCCCCAAACCTCTACTACAAGCCCAACACTTCTACAAGGGCAATCGACATATTTAGATGCCCAAATCACCCCAACCGACCTTTCAATAGAAACCCAAGTGGCCTCTGCCACAAAGATTGCCTAGGACAAAGGAAAGTAGAAGTGTCACAAAGACATTCTAACCCCCATTCTGCCGCCAAAAAACATTACCAACAATTATATACCCTCAACATCGCCAAGTACTCCAAAGACACTTTCAAACTCTTCAATTTCAAGTACTCCTTGGGCCATCCGCAAAGGGTACAGCTCAGCATGGGGATTATTAGAGATGCCTTACAGCTCCCCAACCTAGACCAGCCCTATGTTAGGCTCACAAATTCCCCCAAGCTGACTAGGGGCACATACAGGGGCAACACAAACAAAGACCGTGTGGAGTGTACCCAGGAAGATTTGATTATGCAAACTTGAGCCCTAGAGTTTCTTCTCACCACATGATGCTGGACAAACAGATTCAGCATGTGCAACATGACTATCCTGGCTCGGGTGCACCAGTGACAGATGGTCAACTGGGCAGAGTACTTGTACAAAGAACTTCATGTAGTTTGTTCTAACCCATAGGGGAAGTTGGCAACCACTTTATTGAGCAAGGTTCTTTATCTCATCATGCGACCGGGTGGGAGGAGTTACCCCGCGCCATCTAGCTGAGTGGCCCCGATGTGGTGCCGATTTTTATGCCCCCACCGCAATCCTCTCCCCACTCCCCACTAGCTAAGAGGCACCACCCGGAACCTAAGGGAAAAGAGCAGGTACCCCCACCGCCCACTCCAGGCCCTACGCAAAGGTTGAGGAACCAAGAAGAAAGGCCAAGGAGGAGGAGAGGGAAAAACATGATTTTTTCTAGAAGAACCTTTTTGAGACACTGCACCCGAAGCACTTTATAAATTTCACCCCTCATTTCACAGAGGTTGGACCCTCCTCCCCTCATGCATCTCATCACTAGAGACCCTCCGTTGGGCGCAGTCAAGCAGTTTCAAATCCAGCCAAGCATACACAGAGAGCGTGCATGCAGCCCATGTCGATGTGCCCAATTTTGCACTAGGACTTTCACACATGGCTAGGGAGTTGATCACTTAGATGACATATTGTATCTACTGTCTCAACAACAAGAGATGGCCACAATTTCACAACGAGAGATGTTGTTGGCCAAGGTGCAAGAGAGGAAAATCTCCAAAGATCTCTACCGAGTTAATCTGCATAACCTCCAGCTATAGAATAAGATCAATGAAAAGGAGCAACAGCTAAGGCATGCCATCGCCAGTATCACTAAACTCCAACAACAGCTCCAACAAGCCCCTGAAGCCACTCAGAGGGCCCACCATGATCTCTCTATGTCATAGAGACCCTAGTCCGAGACTCCCAAGATAGAGCATAAGCTGTGGGGATGAGGTCCTTGCACAGACAACACTGGATTTCCAAAGATACAGGGAGATCTCGGAAGATACCATCCATGAGATGGAGGAGCACCTAGGAGAAGCCAAAGCCAAAGCTAGACAACCACCACCTACTGCCTCTGCTCCCTCCTTCAGCACCATGGATCGGAGGGTTGATTCCCTTATGGATACAGTAACAAAGCTGCCAGAACTTACCCTCCCCCAAAGAGCCCCTTCCAACTCATCAACCTCCATTATAGGAGCATCAGGCTCAACCTACTCCAACACAATGTCTTTTTGGATGAGCCACCCTCCCGCCATACCTACACCTATCTCCTCACCAAGTTCCCTATCACCAACTTCACTCTCATCCCCCACTTTTACTTCTAGGGCCTCATATCGTTCACCCACCCCCAGGACTTCTAAGAGCTGCCTCCGCACCTTCTCCAAGCCACATTGATTAGCTGGAGTCACCTCCTTCGCTTTGGCTTTCCCTCTCTGACCTCATCGATGTTATTGACCTATCTATCCTGGAAGGTCTTTTTCCGTACCCCTATCCCTCCCAAAAGAAGACCAATGCCTTCGAACATCTACATGGTAGGGGATGGCACATCGTCAATGAAGCCTACCTCTCCCTCCACGCTAACGCCCTTCCCCCTTATTCAGAACGGCGGGCCGGCCTCTTGATACTGTAAGATTCCTCCCTCCAACTTTTGAGGTGTACATGTGTAAGAACCTCTCCTTCTCATCTTATAATTATTCCCCTCTTTGAAATAAAAGAAAGATCCTGTTTTACCCTGTTTTGGCCTGGAGAGAGAAAATGTCTAGAGGGAGGTAATTCAAAATTGAGATATTTTTGGATATAAAAATCTTCCTGTGTCTAAAATGGTTTTCCCTGAAATAGAAATTCAAAAAGAACTTTCCAATGTGCAATTGGAATTAATTGAAAATAGGTATAAAAGGACCTTAGCCTAAGGGACGAGATTTTTTAAAAAAATTAGATTATGGTCCAATTAAGGTTCCTATGGGCCAATAGGATCAATCCAAGTGTGGGGAGGAAATAAATCCAATTTATAAAAGAAAAATACCCAAAAATGAGTAAATGCTCACATAAGATGAAGAGTTGACTGAGTACAAGGTTTATTAGTAAAAAACTATGAATATTACTAAAAAATGAGATATTTTGCGTATAATGATACATTTTTAACACCTTGGTAAGGAGAAGGGGGATCTTCAAGGAGGCACCTATTTCACATGTGTGGAGGACTTTTAAACTCAAAAATAATAAGATTTTTATCTCTCCTCTCTCCTATTTACAAACTAGATCCAAAAAGTAAGCTGAACTGACCCAAAAATGGTCAAAAATTGACCAAAGTGATCTGGAAAATTCTAGAATTAGTTTGCTTGGTTAGAGGCTCACTTTTTCCTATAAATAGAAGCCTCCCCCTTTGTAAAAGCTTAATGGTGTTTATGCACTGTTACTCTACTCCTGTCGTCCTGAGCCATCTACATTGAATTTTTTAATAATTCAATTGTTTTTGGCCTAATCCTCTCCAAAGTGAATTGGTGGCCACTCTTGCTTCAAACAAGAGTAGAACCCTCAATCCCTCAAGCGAAAGGAGAGCTTACAAGATCCATGTAAGCTAATTTTTCTTACTTTGTTTGTAAATTTTAATGATAAATATATGGTTTTCTTGCTTTTTATGTTTTGCAGTTGATTGAATTAAATTCAAATGCTATGCCTTTGATTAAAAGGCCACCCCCTTCTCTTCTTTACATTCTAGCCTTTCTTAATCCTAGAAAGAATAACTAAGGGATTAATCAAACTCTTCTTATTGTTTACTCTCTTGAATTTAGAAAATTGTGTAGATTAGAGTTCTATAAGACTAATTTGGGTTAATTTGAGTTGAATGAAGAATGATAAAAATGAGAAATGGTTAGCCATACAAAGAAGGTTATGGCAGAAGTTTTGTGGAAAAGAAAGTTTGTTTTTATGTTATTCCAAAAGAGTAATTCCCACCATTTTTGCATCTAAAAGAAATATTCTAATTACTCCATGTACATATTCACCTATGAGTATGCATGGATATCATTGATATTAACTATTAAATTTGATTTTTATGCATAGAAAGATGCATAAAGGAATTTTTGGATTACAAAAGTGTTATTCTTATTGAATTTGATTTTTATGCATAGAAAGCTACATAAAGGAATTTTTGTATTACAAAAGTGTTATTCTTATTAAATTTGATTTTTATGCATAGAAAGATACATAAAGAAATTTTTTATTATAAAAGTGTTATTCTTATAAAAATTGATTTGTATGCATAAATAGATGCATAAAGAAATTCTTTTTATTTTAGAAGTATTATTCCTATCAAATTTGATTTTATGCATAAATAAATGCATAAAAGGATTTTTTTATAAAAGTAATATTCCCATTGAAGTTGATTTTTATGCATAAATAGATGCATAACAAATTTTTATATCAAGATTAGAATTCTCTTAAATTCTATGAGTATTTGATAAATGAATAATTAAATACTCTAAGAGAGAAATTTCTATTGTTCTATATTCACACGGACTATAAAAAGAAAATTCAAGAAATCTATTGAGATTGAAATATTCAGATAAATGATTAATTTATTCCTCATTGGAATTTATAACTAATTTAGAAATCAGTTAAGTGAATATTCAAAGAAATAAATTCAATAAAAGAGTAACCGAATTATCAAACCTTTTCGAGAAAGATAGTTCAGGAAAAATCTGATCCAACTCGAACCTTGAATGAGACTATGACCAAGACCAAACTCTTTCGTCAGTTTCGAGGAAAGAAGGTGTCACCACTTTAGAAAAATACACTCAAAACTTTGCCAAATCTAAAACTAAGTTTGAGACCCTTCAAATTGATCTGTGGATAAAGGTTATAGAATTCGAGGAATTTTGGTATCAAATTCAGAATTTCGATCAAGATGTTTTGGAAATACTGATTCAAGAAATACTTCTTGTATTCAAAAGAAAATCAAACTAAAAACTTGCATAGAAACCCTGTTTCCCTAAAGGACTGTCTTATGCCAGAATGGATGGATGGGATGTGATGTGAATAGATGTGATGAGATGTGATGTGAATAGATGTGATGAGATGTGATGTGAATAGATGTGATAAGATATGATATGAATAGATGTGATGATATGTGAATCAAATAGATGTATATAAATGGATGAGATGTGATGTCATGTGAATCGGGATGTAAATGAATGAAAGGATGTGGATGAGTATATGTGAAAGAATGAAAATGGATGTGTATGTGAAGAATGGATGTGAATGTGTATATGAAGAATGGATATGGATGTTTATGTGAATAATGGATGTGGATGTGTATGTGAAGAATGGATGTGAATGTGTATGTGAAGAATGGATGTGAATGTCTATGTGAAAATGGATGTGAATGTGTATGTGAATATGGATGTGAATGTGTATGTAAAGAATGGATGTGGATGTGTATGTGAAGAATAGATATGGATGTGTATGTGAAAATGGATGTGAATGTGTATGTGAAGAATGGATTTGGATGTGTATGTGAACAATGGATTTGGATGTGTATGTGAAAGAATGGATGTGGATGTGTATGTGAAAGAATGGATGTGGATGTGTATGTGAAGAATGGATGTGGATGTGTATGTGAAGGAATGGATGTGGATGAATGAGATGAGATGTGTATGAATGAGACATGATGTGGATGTGATGTAATGTGGATGGGATGAATGAGATGATGTGGATAGATGTGATATGATGTAATGTGGATATAATGTATGTGATGGGATGGTGATGAGAATGAATGTGATGGATATGAATGAATGTGATGTGATGGATGTGAATGGATGGAGGTGATGTGATGTGAAATGGATAGATGTGAGTGAATGAGATGTGATGTGATTCGGGATGTGAATGAATGAGATATGAGGTGAAATGGATGTGATGTGCTGATGTGATGTGGATCGGGGAAGATATGAATGGATGAGATGTGAATGAATGTGATGTGATGAGATGTGGATATGGGTGGATGCGAGTGGACATGGGTAGATGCGAGTGGATTAGATCTGATGAGGATAAATGAGGAAAGATGTGATGAGATGGAAAATGATGTGATTGGATGAGAATGGGAATACATATGAAATGGATGTGGATTAAATAATGTGAATTGATGTGGAACAATGTGGAAAGACGAGAGTTCATTTTATAGAAACTGTATATATGACCTATTTTTAAATGACTGTTTTATGTCAAGAATGCTGGGGAAGCATTTTGACCGTCTTGTGAAAAGGTCCTAGAGACCTTCTACCTGATAAAGTTGCAACAACTGAGACGGACAGTCAACGGAGGACGTCTTGCGTAGCAAGGTCGGCCGAGGTCTTGACCAACCTCGGTTCGATTTAAATGGTGAGCTTCTCGTACGGTGGATGAGGGACCAAGGAAGCGGCCTATGAGTGAAGCGCTAGATGACCTACGAAGGATCCTAGAGGGTGTTGACCATACGATGCCCGGGCTCTGAGTCGCCGAAGATACCCACACGTGCGTGGTGGAAGATATTGGAACAAGCAGTAAGAGTTGTTTTCTGAATTCGGGCATGGATCTAGTTTATTGACCTTGCTGGTCCTCAAACGGATGAGTCCATGGCTCTTTTATATGGATCTGTTAGATGATCTTGCTGATCTTCAATGGAGATTCCATTTTGATTTTTATAAGTGAATATATTGCCGAGTACTATGAGCTAGGAACTATTGAAAAGGCCCTTGAGTGGACAGGTGGTGAGCGTTCTGGTTGCCAATGATGCCATAGGTACACTGATGAAAGAAAAAATGGAAATTAGGATTCAACCAAATATTTTGAAAGATTATGATCAGCGATGTTATAGTTTCATTAAAAGATTATCTTAAAGATAGCTGAATCTGTGAAAAAGGCAATTTCATATTGGGTGTGTAAGTGGTGTGACTAGTTTTAAGTTTGCATAAATATCCGGCTAGGGGGCCTAGGAACTCTTTTCCCTGGTACCCAGGACAAAACCTAACCAAATTCTTAAATGGATTCCATCACTACAGTGGTTGGGCGGTTGGCTAACCCACAAGAGTGGATGGGGTTAGGGTGGACTGATGGATCCCTAAAATGAGACTCAATTTTGTTATCGTACATAGATGAAGTAAATCCCGAATAAAATTTGTTCTTTGGAAAAGAATCAACGGCTGTGCCTCTCAACGAGGAAAAAAGCGTTGGTCTCTATGATCCAAGTGCAAGTCTTTTCCTTGATCTTACTATGGGACTTATGGGCTCGGTGAGATGAGTTCAGATAGTTAAGACTCATGACTACGTTAGAGTAAATTTATCATGGAGGAATAGCCCGTGCTTTTTAAGTGAGGGAAGTTTTTCCGGGTTTGGTTTTGGAAGAACCGAGGGATTAGTCTCTTGTCCACATATCTGTGGTGGGCGAGGCCCCGAGTGAGAGACCCTATCCCGTGCAAGAAGTGCTACTTCCGCTACTAGCACCCCTGAATTCGTTGCGGAGTGGGGACAGGGATCTTTCAGCTAGTATCAGAGCGAATTGACTAAAGTAGATCAACCGAGAAGCCAAAAATGTCAAAAATTTATGAAGTAACAGTAAAAAGTTAGAAATATGTGATGAAATTCATACAAATTGATATTCTGACTGAAATTCATAAATAGGTGATTGGGTCTTCAGATGGAAGTACCGCAATTGCATGGAATCCTCGACTTGCTTGCGGCCTAGACATGATGGTATTTACCTTATAATTCCAAGGACCGTGACTACCCGTATATAGCGAGGGTATAACTGCAGCTCTTTATTTGGCAATATATACGAGTAAATCTAAGATAATAAGCAAAAATGCTATCGAGTTGATGAATTTGAATGTGGTTGATATGATTTTAAAACTCTGGTTGAGAACTGATGTGAGTTGAATTGGATTCTAATTGAAAAATGATGACTACTGAATTTTGGTTGAAAAAGTGATAAGCTAAGCAAAACCACAATAGGGATGAATGGGACGAGTCCCTGGTGTGATGATGTTTGTAACTGGAATGACGATAATGACTTCAAAAAATCACTATGAGATTAGTGGATTGTGCTGACAGTTTGCTACTATTAACACTTGACCCAGTGGATCAAGTTAAGAGATGACAAATTAAAAATCTGTATAATTGAAATTCCCATGGAGGACTGTTCAGATGGAAATTTTGGTCTCATGGACCATTATTGCGTTAAAGATATGAATGATATGATCTGAATGAATTGCTATCTGATTGCGAGGACTATATAAGGGATCTTCATCCCACAATTTGGTTGGGTTGACTAGACTATAAGGAACCCCAAAATCAGTTGGATCTTAAGGGAGAGAGTTGTCCTCTAGTTTGCGAGATGAGGACATCTCACGTTTTTTAAGTGGGGTAGGATGTAAGATTTCTCCCTCCAACTTTTGAGGTGTACAGGTGTAAGAACCTCCCCTTCTGATCTTATAATTATTCCCCTCTGAAATAAAAGAAA
Organism: Cibotium barometz; assembly: GCF_041138505.1. Classification (NCBI taxonomy): domain Eukaryota; kingdom Viridiplantae; phylum Streptophyta; class Polypodiopsida; order Cyatheales; family Cibotiaceae; genus Cibotium; species Cibotium barometz. The sequence continues at coordinate 40,954,524 of NC_141056.1, read as the reverse complement.
GATCATGTTTTACCCTGTTTTAGCCCCTGGAGAGAGAAAATGTCTAGAGGGAGGTAATTCAAAATTGAGATATTTTTGGATATAAAAATCCTCCTAGTGTCTAAAATGGTTTTCCCTGAAACAAAAATTCAAAAAGAACTTTCCCATGTGCAATTGGAACTAATTGAAAATAGGTATAAAGGACCTTAGCCTAAAGGTCCAGATTTTAAGAAATTTTTGGACTATAGTCCAATTAAGGTTCCTATGGGCCAATAGGATCAATCCAAGTGTGGGGAGGTGATAAATCCAGTTTATAAAAGAAAAATACCCAAAAATGAGTAAATGCTCACATAAGATGAAGAGTTGTCTGAGTACACCAATCGCCCAACCACTATAGTGATGGGATCCAATTAGGAATTTTTGTTAGGTTTTGTCTCGGGTACCAGGGAAAAGAGTTTCCAGGCCCCCTAACCAGATATTCATGCAAACATAAAACTAGTCACACCACAAACTAGTCACACCCAATATGAGCTTGCCTTTTTTACAGATTCAACAATCTTTAAAACAATCATTTCATAAAACCATAGTGTTACTGATCATAATCCTCTAATTATCCAATTGAATCGTAATTTCCAATTCTTTCCTTCATCGGTGTACCTATGGCATCATTGGCAACAACCAGAAGCTCACCTCCTGTTTACTCAGGGGCCTTTTCAATAGTTCCTAGCTCATAGTACCCGGCAATATAATCACATAAAAATATCCACATGGAATCTCCATTGAAGATCAGCAAGATCAACCAACAGATCCATATAAAAGAGCCATGGACTCATCCATTGAGGACCAGCAAGGTCAATCAACCAGATCCATGCCCGAATTCAGAAAACAACTCTTACTCCTTGTTCCAATATCTTTCGCGACGTACTTGTGGGTATCTTCGACGACCCAGAGCCCGAGCACCGTATGGTCAGCACCCTCTAGGATCCTTCCCAGGTCACCTAGCACTTCACTCATAGGCCGCTTCCTTGGTCCCTCATTCACTGTACCAGAAGCTTACCATTCAAATCAAACCGAGGCTAGTCTCGACCTTGCTATGCGAGACGTCCTCCGTTGACTCTCTGTCTCAACAGTTTGTAACTTTAATAGATAGGTCTCCACGACCTCATTCACAAGACGGTCAAAATGCTTCCCCAGCATTCTTGACAAACAGTCATTTGAAAATAGGTTTCACATATAGATACAGTTCCAACAATATTTCCATCTTTTCTCATTACTCCGCATCCTTTCACATTAGTCCCCATCTTTTCTCATCTTACCACAATTTTATTTTCTTCATCGATTCCTATCACATCACATCATTCTCGCATCAAATCACATCCAATCGCATCATCCACACATCAATCCACATCATCCATACATCCATCCACATCAATCCACATTATCCACACATCCATTCACATCAATCCACATTATCCACACATCAATTTATATCATTCACTCATCATACACACACCAATCCACATCAGCCACATCAATTTATATCATTATCCACACATTATCCACACATTATCCACACATCCATTCACATTAATCCACATTATCCACACATCCATTCACATCAATCCACATTATCCACACATCAATCCATATCATTCACTCATCACTCATCATACACACACCAATCCACATCAGCCACATCAATTTATATTATCCACTCATCAATCCACAACATTCACATCAATCCACATCATTCATACATCCATCCACGTCAATCCACATCATCCACACAATTTCATAGGTATTCCCATTCTCATCTAATCACATCTTTTTCTACCTCAACACTTAATTCCTCATTTATCCTCATCAGATCTCATCCACTTGCATCTATCCATACATCTCATCACTTCACATACATTAACATCTATCTAGTTTTGTAAGGTTCCCCCCTTCCACAAATAGAGGAAACACTTAAGATAGTCCGCTAAGTCTTATCTTAGAGAAAATTTCCTACTCATCGACACCTTGACCATACAGGATTCAAGGATACGATTCATAGGTAAGACCTAGTTCTATCCCGCAGGGGGAGCGTGGTCTTCTAAAATCAAATCACCCATAGGGTAATTGATCACATAAATTGGGCAACTACAAGACTTGATTTCTAGAGGCAACGCTTTTTTCCTCATCCATGTAAGGCACAGCCGCTGGCATAGTCTTCTAGAATAGAGTTTCTTGAGAACCTATTTATCTAGCGTAGGGCTTTCACTTAATCTGTTGGAAAGCTACCCGACTAATCGGGTCCACCCGTCCGTAGGATGGTGCCGTCGGGGCATTCCATCCTCCCACTTTCCACCCTACTCACGCGTCAATTTGTTTTCTAATTAATCCTACCACACTGTTTGACATAAATAAACATGTTCCTTAATTAAGGCCCTTTTCACAAGGTTTGTTAAAACAGCCTTTTTCTACAATACAATCATACCAAAGATAAAAGCAAAGTTTAATCATGAATCAATTTCATACAAGCCAAACCGGCTCTCTTATTCTTTTCCTTTATACCGCCAATGATCCTTCCAGCCTCTACATGCTGGGCAAAACCCTACGGGACCATACACCTCATCGTCGGCCGCTGGCGAGGACTCAAGCCGGCCTGTCGCCCTCTCAGGCTCCATCGCTTGATCCTCCCGCCCCTCAGAGGGATGTCTGCACCCTAGGGTGGGCTAATTCACCGCACTAGCCTGGGCCCTCAGAACTAGGCAGCATCATCACAATCACTTGCCTCAATCGGCAAACCTCATTCTCCCAATGGTATGAGAGATACCATGGGCCAACTCCGGGCCTTACTAACGTCTCCGTCGTCCGGCTACACAAGCACAAGAACGGGGCAGCGTCAAGGCAGGGAGAAGTTGTACCTGTACCTTAATTTAACCAAGATAACAATCCATTTACTCACTAAACCATATGACTAGGATCCATGTCACCTTCTTTAAGAAAACAATCTTTTTCACAAAGATTTTAGCATTTCAACTTGAGATTGTGATAAGACATTCTTTATTAAGGCATATGCTATTTCTTAAAAGAATACAAACTTTAAATAGTAAATCAATCAAATAGATCACTATTAACAATTAATAGAGAAGCCGGGGCCATACCTCAACCCCTAAGAGTGATATATAATTGAAAAACAAAATATGTATATACCTCATAGAAATTTGTCGTTTATCGTTGCCTTTGCTCGTTATTAACAAGAGCTTTAGAATATAGAGTCTTCTAATACCTTCTCTTATGATTGAAATCGTCCAATCATCTCCAAGCTTTATCTCCTCTTACTCATACTGTGACTCTTCTCTCTTTCTAAGATCTATGGCAAAATAGCCTTCTCTTACAGGGCTACGGCATACTATTCTTTCTCTAAAAGAAAAGCTATGGAGTTTTGGTCTCTTCCTCCGAAAGACTATAGCAATCTAAGCTTCTTTTCTGAGATATTAGATAAGAATGAAGGGATATATGCATCTCAAACTCTAGGATTACCTTGAGGCTCCTTGCTGTCTTCTCACAGTTTTCTCTATGTAAAGACCCTGACAGAAACAGCAAATTGTTTCGGCCATAACTCTCTGATAAAAACTCAAAATATGGTCATATAACCAGTCAAAAGAACGGGAAGGCATCTGGTCTACAAGCCATCGCAGGCAGAATAGGCAAAAACGTGTGTATATAGCCACAAACGCGCCATCTTTGGAAACACATTGTTTTTCTACATTTTTAGTATGCATGGACTCTAAATGTGTAAAAGTACTCTAAATATGACCTCTTATCACCTAAAATCGAAATTATATTTTTGGGGATACTTATCTCTTAATAGAACTATTCTTATGTTCTTATTTCTTTTAGGATTTTTGGAGCTAATATTTTTATTCTAACACTTTTCTAATGTTTCTAGCCTTATTGTCTCACTCTTTCTAATTACACTCTCTTTTCTTATTGAAATCTATATTAAAAGAGACACATACATACATGGCTTGGGAGGGACCTTACAAGTTTACATCGCATCTTATCACATCCATTTCACATCATATCACATTCATTCACATCCCTTATCATTCATTCACATCCTGATTCACATACTAACACATTCATTCACATCCCTTATCATTCATTCACATCCTGATTCACATACTAACACATTCATTCACATCCCATATCATTCATTCACATCCTTTATCATTCATATTTATCTATCCAATTTACTTCCATCTCATCGCCTCTATCCTTGTTCATATCCATCACATTCACATCCACATATATTCTTCCACATACATGATTCCACATCCATTCTTTAACATACTTCCACATCCATGCTTTCACATACATACATCCACTTCCATTCTTTCTCATACATCCACTTCCATTCTTCACATACATCCACATTCATCCATCCATTCATTCTTCCCATCTATCTGATTCACATTACTTATCATCCCATGTATCTGATTCACATTACTCCTCATCACATCTATTCACCTCACATTCTCGTCACTCCTATTTCATCGCATCCATCCATCCATTCCCATCTATCTGATTCGCATCCCATCTCATCACATCTATTTACTTCTCATTCTCATCACATCTATTCTCATCACATCTATCCATCCATTCATTCTCATCTATTTGATTCGCATCACATCTCATCACATCTATTTACCTCTCATTCTCATCACATCTATCCATCCATTCATTCCCATCTATCTGATTCGCATCCCATCTCATCACATCTAATTACCTCTCATTCTCATCACATCTATTCTCATCACATCTATCCATCCATTCATTCTCATCTATTTGATTCGCATCACATCTATTTACCTCTCATTCTCATCACCTCTATTTTCATCACATCTATCCATCCATTCATTCCCATCTATCTGATTCGCATCCCATCTCATCACATCTATTTACCTCTCATTCTCATCACATCTATTCTCATCACATCTATCCATCCATTCATTCTTATCTATTTGATTCGCATCACATCTCATCACATCTATTCTTAGAATGCAAGAGAATCCTTATTTTTTATATAAAGATTCTTTACACATCTATTTATGCATAATTTCAATTTTAAGGAGAATAACACTTTCGAAATAAAAATAAATCTTTTATGCATCTTTCTATGCATAAATTCAATTTTAATGAGAATAACTCTTTTGAATTAAAAATAAATTTCTTTATGCATCTTTCTAGGCATAAAATCAAAATTGATGAGAATAACTCTTTTGGAATAAAAATAAATTCTTTATGCATCTATTTATGCATAAAATCAAAATTGATGAGAATGACTCTTTTGGAATAAAAATAAATTCTTTATGCATCTATTTATGCATAAAATCAAAATCTAATGAAAATCACTCTTTTTTAATAAAAAATAACCAATATGCATCTTTCTATGCATAGAATTTAATTTTAATAGAAATAACACTTTTATAACAAAGTTATTTCTACTATGCATTTTTCTATGCATAGAATGAAAATAACACTTTTAGAATACACAAACGATGGGGATTACTCTTTTTGAATAATAAAAGATAAAACTTATTTCATAAAATTTAAGAAAATTTTGCCATAACCTCCTTTGTATGGCTGACCATTTTTCAAATTTTCTATCCTAAATTTACTTAAAAATTATCCCCAATTGGTCTAAAGCATTCCAAACTAATAAAATTCTACTTTTAAAAGAGAAACAATATGAAAAGTTTAATTCCAACAATTAGATTACTTAACTAGGATAAAGAAGGGCTGAATTTAAGAAGAAGAGAGGGGGAAAGCCTTTCCAACAAGGCATAGCATCTGTTTATCATTTTAAAGATAACAAAAGAATAGAAACCATTAAAAGAATAAAGAAAAAATAAGATTTCTTACATGAATTTCGGGGAGCTTTCCTTTGGCTTGATGGTTTGAGGGATCTACTCTTGTTTGCAACAAGAGTGGCCACCAATTCTTTAGAAGAGGGAATGGTAAAAAAAAAACATAATGAATTATTAACAAATTCACAGTTTTTGGCTCTAGGGAGGAGCAGAGTACCAGTGCATAAAACACTATTAAGCTTTTACCAAGGGGGAGGATTCTATTTATAGGAAAAAGTGAGCCTCTAACCAAGCAAACTGATTCTAGAATTTTTCAGATAGTTTGGTCAAATTTTGACCATTTTTAGGTCAGTTTATCTTACTTTTTTAGGAGAGATGAAAATATCTCATTATTTGTGAGTTTAAAACTCACCCACACATGTGAAATAGGCACCTCCTTCATAAGGGGAATTCCCCCACACTGAGGTGTCAAAAATGCATCATTTCACTAAATATCTCTTCTTTCAATAACTAATATCCTTGTCCTTAGTCAACTCTTCATCTTAAGTAAGTATTTACTCATTTTTTTTGGGAAATTTTCTTTATTTCTTCATTTATCTCCTCCATACATTTGGATGAATCTAATTGGCCCCTCAGAACCTTAATTTAAAATTTTTCAAAAATTTGGACCCCCAGGATAAGGCCTTTTGAACAGATTATAATTGATTTCTAATGCACCTTCTGAAAATCTTTTTGAACTTCTATTTCGGGGGAATTTATTTTAATAAGAAGAGATATTTTTACATCCAAAAATATCCAAAATCTGAATAACCTCTCTCTAGAATATTTTCTCTCTCTAAGCCAAAATAGGTAGAAACAAGATCTTTCTTTTCTGAAGAGGGATTTGATTACAGGGGAAGATACTGGACATCCTAAGAGACTGGGGAGGAATCTTACATTCTACCCCACTTAAAAAATGCGAGATGTCCTCATCTCGCAAAACTAGAGGGGAATTCTTTTCCTTAAGATCCAACTGATTATGGGTTCCTTATAGTCTGGAGAGCCCAACAGAATTCCGAGATAAAGATCCCTTATATAAAACTCATCATTAGATAACAATTCACTCAGATCATAACATTCAAATCCTTATCACAATAATGGTCCATTAGACCGAGATTTCTATTTGAACAGTCCACCATGGAAATTTTTAATTTTACAGATTTTAAATTTGACACCCCCTTAACTTGATCCGTTGGATTAAGTGTTAACACCAGCAATCTGCCAGCACAATCCACTAATCTCATAGTGATTTGCTAAAGTCATTAACGTCATTCCAGCTACGAACATTATCACAGGGATTCGTCCCATTCATCCTCATTGTGGTTTTGCTTAGTTATTACAATTGAGCCAAAATTCAAAAATCTTCATTTTTCAATCAGAATCCAAATCAACTCATCATTTCTCAATCAAAATTTAAAATCATATCAACCACATTCGAATTCATTGTCTGGATAGTATTTGCTTATAATTTCAAGTCTTACATTTACTCGTATATACTGCTAGTAAAGAGCTGCAGTTATACCCTCGGTATATACGGGTAGTCACGGTCCTTGGAACTATAAGGTAAATACCATCATGTCTAGGCCTCAAGCAAGTCAGGGATTCCATACAATTGTTGGTACTTCCATATGAAGACCCAATTACCAATTTATGAATTTCAGTTTGAATATCAATTTGTATGAATTTTTTCACACAATTACAACCCTTTACTGCTTCTTCATAATTTTTTAACATTCTTGGCTTCTCGGTTGATTCTCATTAACCAATTTGCTTTGATAACAGCTGTAAGATCCCTGACCCCATCGCGCAACAAATTCAGGGGTGTTAGCACAGTAGCGAAAGTAGCACTTCTTGCGCAGGGCAGGGTCCCACACTCGGGGCCTTACCCACAGATATCCGGACAAGAGACTAATCCATCAGTTCTTCCAAAACCGAACATGAAAAAACTTCCCTTGCTCAGAAAGCACATGTGATTCCTCCAGGATCACTTTTATCTAACGTAGTCAAAAGCCTTAACTAAGAGAACTGATCTGACTAAACCCGTAAGTCCCATAGTCAGATCAGGGAAAAGATTGTACTTGGATCATAGAGACCAACGCTTTTTTCCTCATCGAGAGGCACAGTCATTGATTCTTTTCCATAGAACAATTTTTGTCTGGGATTTACTTCATCTATCATACTATACAGAAATTGAGTTTCGATTTAGGGATCCATCAGTCTAGCCTAACCCCATCCAGTCCCATGGGTTAGCCAACCGCCCAACCACTGTAGTGATGGGATCTAATTAGGAAGCCAACCGCCCAACCACTGTAGTGATGGGATCTAATTAGGAATTTTTGTTAGGTTTTGTCCTGGGTACCAGGGAAAAGAGTTCCCAATCCCCCTAGCCAGATATTCATGCAAACATAAAACTAGTCACACCACTTACACACCTAATATGAGCTTGCCTTTTCCACAGATTCAACAACAATCTTTAAAACAATCATTTAATGAAATCATAGTGTTATTGATCATAATCCTCTAATTATCCAGTTGAATCCTAATTTCCAATTCTTTCCTTCTCATTGGTGTACCTATGGCATCATTGGCAACAACCAGAAGCTCATCTCCTGTTTACTCAGGGGCTTTTTCAATAGTTCCTAGCTCATAGTACCCGGCAATATAATATCCAGATGGAATCTCCGTTGAAGATTAGCAAGATCAACCAACAGATCCATATAAAAGAGCCATGGACTCATCCGTTGAGGACCAGCAAGGCTAATCAACTAGATCCATGCCCGAATTCAGAAAACAACTCTTACTCCTTGTTCCAATATCTTCAGCACTCTCTAGGATCCTTCGCAGAGGTCACCTAGCACTTCACTCATAGGCCGCTTCCTTGGTCCCTCATCCATTGTACCGGAAGCTTACCATTCAAATCAAACCGAGGCTGGTCAAGACCTCGGTCTACCTTGCTACGCGAGACGTCCTCTCGCCGTTGACTCTCCGTCGTCTTAGCAGTTGCAACTTTAATAGATAGGTCTCCACGACCTCATTCACAAGAGGGTCAATATGCTTCCCCAGCATTCTTGACATAAAACAGTCATTTAAAAATAGGTTTCACATATAAATACAGTTCCAACATTATTTCCATCTTTTCTCATTACTCCGCATCCTTTCACATTAGTCCCCATTTTTTCTCATCTTACCACAATTTTATTTTCTTCATCGATTCCTATCACATCACATCATTCCCACATCAAATCACATCCAATCGCATCATCCACATGTCAATCCACATCATCCATACATCCATCCACATCATCCATACATCCATCCACATCAATCCACATTATCCACACTTCCATTCACATCAATCCACATTATCCACACATCAATCCATATCATTCACTCATCATACACACCCAATCCACATCATTCACATCATTCATACATCCATCAACATCAATCCACATTATCCACACAATTTCATAAGTATTCCCATTCTTATCTAATCACATCTTTTTCTACCTCAACACTTAATCCAATTTATATCATCCACTCATCAATCCACATCATTCATACATCCATCAACATCAATCCACATTATCCACACAATTTCATAAGTATTCCCATTCTTATCTAATCACATCTTTTTCTACCTCAACACTTAATTCCTCATTTATCCTCATCAGATCTCATCCACTTGCATCTACCCATACATCTCATCACTTCACATACATTAACATCTATCCAGTTTACATCGCATCTTATCACATCCATTTCACATCATATCACATTCATTCACATCCCTTATCATTCATTCACATCCTGATTCACAGGTTATCACATTCATTCACATCCCTTATCATTCATTCACATCCTAATTCACATGCTAACACATTCATTCACATCCTAATTCACATGCTAACACATTCATTCACATCCCATATCATTCATTCACATCCTTTATCATTCATATTTATCTATCCAATTTACTTCCATCTCATCGCCTCTATCCTCGCTCATATCCATCACATTCACATCCACATATATTCTTCCACATACATCCACATCCATTCTTTAACATACTTCCACATCCATGCTTTCACATACATACATCCACATCCATTCTTTCTCATACATCCACTGCCATTCTTCACATACATCCACTTCCATTCTTCACATACATCCACATTCATCCATCCATTCATTCCCATCTATCTGATTCACATTACTTCTCATCCCATCTATCTGATTCACATTACTCCTCATCACATCCATTCACCTCACATTCTCGTCACTCCTATTCTCATCGCATCCATTCATTCCCATCTATCTGATTCACATTACTCCTCATCACATCCATTCACCTCACATTCTCGTCACTCCTATTCTCATCGCATCCATCCATTCATTCCCATCTATCTGATTCGCATCCCTTCTCATTACATCTATTTACCTCTCATTCTCATCACATCTATCCATCCATTCATTCTCATCTATTTGATTTTTGTATCACATCTCATCACATCTATTAGCTCCCGAAAATTCATGTCAGTAAGAAATCTTACTTTTTCTTTATTCTTTTAATGGTTTTCTAATTTTTTGTTATCTTTAAAATGATAAATAGATGCTATGCCTTGTTGGAAAGGCTTTCCCCCTCTCTTCTTCTTAAATTCAGCCCTTCTTTATCCTAGTTAAGTAATCTAATTGTTGGAATTAAACTTTTCATATTGTTTCTCTTTTAAAAGTAGAATTTGGTTAGTTTAGAATGCTTTAGACCAATTGGGGATAATTTTTAAGTAATTTTAGGATAGAAAATTTGAAAAATCGTCAGCCATACAAAGGACGTTATGGTAAATTTTTCTTAAATTTTATGAGATAAGTTTTATCTTTTATTATTCAAAAAGAGTAATCCCTATCGTTTGTGTATTCTAAAAGTGTTATTTTCATTCTATGCATAGAAAAGTGCATAGTAGAAATAATTTTATTATAAAAGTGTTATTTCTATTAAAATTAAATTCTATGCATAGAAAGATGCATATTGGTTATTTTTTTTATTATAAAAGAGTGATTTTCATTAGATTTTGATTTTATGCATAAATAGATGCATAAAGAATTTATTTTTATTCCAAAAGAGTTATTCTCATCAATTTTGATTTTATGCATAAAGAATTTGTTTTTATTCCAAAAGAGTTATTCTCATTAATTTTGATTTTATGCATAAATAGATGCATAAAGAATTTGTTTTTATTCCAAAAGAGTTATTCTCATCAATTTTGATTTTATGCATAGAAAGATGCATAAAGAAATTTATTTTTAATTCAAAAGAGTTATTATCATTAAAATTGAATTTATGCATAGAAATATGCATAAAAGATTTATTTTTATTTCAAAAGTGTTATTCTCCTTAAAATTGAAATTATGCATAAATAGATGTGTAAAGAATCTTTATATCAAAAATAAGGATTCTCTTGCATTCTAAGAATAGATGTGATGAGATGTGATGCGAATCAAATAGATGAGAATAAATGGATGGATAGATGTGATGAGAATGAGACGTAAATAGATGTGATGAGATGGGATGCGAATCAGATAGATGGGAATGAATGGATGGATAGATGTGATGAAAATAGAGGTGATGAGAATGAGAGGTAAATAGATGTGATGAGATGTGATGCGAATCAAATAGATGAGAATCAATGGATGGATAGATGTGATGAGATTGAGAGGTAAATAGATGTGATGAGATGGGATGCGAATCAGATAGATGGGAATGAATGGATGGATAGATGTGATGAGAATGAGAGGTAAATAGATGTGATAAGATGTGATGCGAATCAAATAGATGAGAATGAATGGATGGATAGATGTGATGAGAATAGATGTGATGAGAATGAGAGGTAGATAGATGTGATGAGATGGGATGCGAGTCAGATAGATGGGAATGAATGGATGGATGCCATGAGAATAGGAGTGACGAGAAGGTGAGGTGAATAGATGTGATGAGGAGTAATGTGAATCAGATAGATAGGATGAGAAGGAATGTGAAAAGAATGGAAGTGGATGTATGAGAAAGAATGGATGTGGATGTATGTATATGAAAGCATGGATGTGAAAGTATGTTAAAGAATGGATGTGGATGTATGTGGAAGAATATATGTGGATGTGAATGTGATGGATATGAACGAGGATAGAGGTGATGAGATGAAAGTAAATTGGATAAATAAATATGAATGATAAGGGATGTGAATGAATGATATGGGATGTGAATGAATGTGTTAGCATGTGAATTAGGATGTGAATGAATGATAAGGGATGTGAATGAATGTGATAACCTATGAATCAGGATGTGAATGAATGATAAGGGATGTGAATGAATGTGATATGATGTGAAATGGATGTGATAAGATGTGATGTAAACTGGATAGATGTTAATGTATGTGAAGTGATGAGATGTATGGGTAGATGCAAGTGGATGAGATCTGATGAGAATAAATGAGGAATTAAGTGTTGAGGTAGAAAAAGATGTGATTAGATGAGAATGGGAATACTTATGAAATTGTGTGGATAATGAGGATTGATGTGGATGGATGTATGAATGATGTGGATTGATGAGTGTATAATATAAATTGATGTGGATTGGTGTATGATGAGTGAATGATATGGATTGATGTGTGGATAATGTGGATTGATGTGAATGGATGTGTGGATAATGTGGATTGATGTGGATGGATGTATGGATGATGTGGATTGATGTGTGGATGATGCGATTGGATATGATTTGAAGTGGGAATGATGTGATGTGATAGGAATCGATGAAGAAAATAAAATTGTGGTAAGATGAGAAAAGATGGGGACTAATGTGAAAGGATGCGGAGTAATGAGAAAAGATGGAAATATTGTTGGAACTATATTTATATGTGAAACCTATTTTTAAATGACTGTTTTATCAAGAATGCTGGGTAAGCATTTTGATCATCTTGTGAATGAGGTCGTGGAGACCTATCTATTAAAGTTGCAACTGCTGACGGAGAGTCAACAGAGGACGTCTTGCGTAGTAAGGTTGGCCGAGGTCTTGACTAGCCTCTGTTTGATTTGAATGGTAAGCTTCCGGTACAGTGGATGAGGGATCAAGGAAGCAGCCTATGAGTGAAGCGCTAGGTGACCTGGGAAGGATCCTAGAGGGTGCTGACTATACGGTGCTCGGGCTCTGGGTCACCGAAGATACCCACAAGTATATCACGGAAGATATTGGAACAAGGAATAAGAGTTGTTTTCTGAATTCGGGCATGGATCTGGTTCATTGACCTTGCTGGTCCTCAACGGATGAGTCCATGGCTCTTTTATATGGATCTGTTGGTTGATCTTGCTGATTTTCAACGGAGATTCCATCTGGATGTTTTTATGTGAATATATTGCCGGGAACTATGAGCTAGGAACTATTGAAAAGGTCCCTGAGTAAACAGGAGGTGAGCGTTCTAGTTGCCGATGATGCCATAGGTACACCGATGAAGGAAAGAATTGGAAATTAGGACTCAACTGGATAATTAGAGGATTATGATCAGTAACACTATGGCTTCATTAAATGATTGTTTTAAAGATTGTTGAATCTGTGAAAAAGGCAAGCTCATATTGGGCGTGTAAGTGGTGTGGCTAGTTTTATGTTTGCATGAATATCCGGCTAGGGGGCCTGGGAACTCTTTCCCTGGTACCCAGGACAAAACCTAACCAAAATTCCTAATTGGATCCCATTACTACAGTGGTTGGGCAGTTGGCTAACCCATGGGACTGGATGGGGTTAGGTTGGACTGATGGATCCCTAAATTGAGACTGAAATTCTGTATAGTACGATAGATGAAGTAAATCCCAAACAAAAATTGTTCTATGGAAAAGAATCAACGGCTGTGTCTCTCGCTGAGGAAAAAAGCGTTGGTCTCTATGATCCAAGTATAATATTTTCCCTGATCTGACTATGGGACTTACGGGTTGGGTCAGATCAGTTCTGTTAGTTAAGGCTTTTGACTACGTTAGAGAAAAGTTATCTTGGAGGAATCGCTCGTGCTTTCCAGGCAAGGGAAGTTTTTCCGGGTTGGAAGAACCGATGGATTAGTCTCTTGTCCAGATATCTGTGGGTGAGGCCCCGAGTGTGGGACCCTGCCCCACGCAAGAAGTGCTACTTCCACTACTGTTAGCACCCTGGAATTCGTTGCGCGGTGGGGTCAGGGATCTTACAATGTAAGCTAATTTTTCTTACTTTGTTTGCAAATTTTAATGAAAAATCTATGGTTTTCTTGATTTTTATGAGGCCACCCCCTTCTCTTCTTTACATTCCAGCCTTTCTTAATCCTAGAAAGAATAACTAAGGGATTAATCAAACTCTTATTATTGTTTACTCTCTTGAATTTAGAAAATTGTGTAGATTAGAGTTCTATAAGTCTAATTTGGGTTAATTTAAGTTGAATTAAGAATGATAAAAATAAGGAATGGTCAGCCATATAAAGGAGGTTATGGCAGAAGTTTCCAAAACTTTGTGGAAAAGAAAGTTTGTTTTTATGTTATTCCAAAAGAGTAATTCCCACCATTTTTATAGTTAAAAGAAATATTCTAATTACTCCATGTACATATTCACCTATGAATATGCATGGATATCACTGATATTAACTATTAAATTTGATTTTTATGCATAGAAAGATGCATAAAGGATTTTTTTATTACTGGTAGAAAACCTGATTTGTCTCATCTGAAATGCATTGCATATGTGCATGTGCCAGATGAGCTGAGAACTAAGCTGGATCCAAAAGCTGAAAAATGTGTGTTTATTGGGTATTCCCTTGAGCAAAAGGGATACAGGTGTTATAACCCTGCTACACGTGAGTTGAGGGTAAGCAAGGATGTTGTTTTTGATGAGATGAGCAGCTAGTATGCTGCTGAAAAAGAAGCTGTAGGGGCCGATGTGAGTGGAAATGTGGTTGCACAGAATGCAAGTCAGCAATCACAGTCTTTGAGTGGACAAGGAGAGTCCTCATCTAGTGGTTCAGTTTATAGACCATGGAGTGGCAGGCTGCATCATAATACCATACCTGCAAATGAGATTAGTATATCACATAAAGGAAAAGAGAAAGTGATTGAACCCCTTGGTATGCCTAACATTTCTGCAAGGCATTTGTAAGATTCCTCCCCAGCCTTCGAGGTATACAGGAGTAAGAATCTCCCTTTCTGATCTTATAATTATTCCCTCTCTAAAATAAAAGAAAGATTTTGTTTAAAAAAAGGAAGACCCTTTTCATAGAATACTTCTCAGGAGTCCCACCTGTTTTAAGGATTTAGAACAATGAGTTCAGAAGTGAGAATCGGTGTTTTGGATATCAAGGTTTTGGTTTTCATTCGAGTACGGCTCAAAAGAAGTTCTTTATCTCTTGGGGAGTATAAGAAGTTATCCCCCAGATATTCCCTTATATCTGAATTCAATATGAAAGTAGGTGACTTAGCCTACAAGCTTCTTTTATCTCCTCATCTCAAAATTCTTAATGCCTTCTATAGAAAAATGTGTCAAACAAAAATCATGGAAAGACGGTAAAACTTCAGTGGCAAGTTACCGTTGGCTTCTAGGTTATGCTAGCTCCTTCCTTTATATAAGTCATAACTTTTACTTGTCGCTCACAGTAATCTTACTTCCATCAATCTCCTTTCTTTCTTAATCTCCTTCATGGCTTGGCAACAAGAATTAGTTTTATCCATGATGATTTCTCACCTTCAAGACGCAAGAGAGTCTGTGAAGAAAGATTTTATAGAACAGTATGAGCGCTCACTTTTCCCTCACTTGGGAACTTCTATAGCGCAGACCAAATGGCGGACCTATCAGACATAACTAGGGTAACACCCTGGAGTCAGCAGCACTTTCGTAATAATGTCCGCTTGGCCATGGTTATTGAAGCCTTGGGTTTGGGTCCCCGATACTACTGCGTCATGAGATCAAGGCATCTTGGGTTTTCTGAGCGGGTCTTCTTACTGGCGTGTTTTCTTCCTCATGAGAAGATATGCCTTTACCCCGTTTTTGGCTTGCCTCTCAGAGGTCCTTTTGTTAGATCACCTCATACCACTGAGATAGGTGCGGCAATAACCAACAGAATCATTCCCATAGATGAGTTACCCTATACTTGTGCAGCTTGTGAGGACTGCTTTTGTGACCATATGAGTGATGGACGGGCTTATGGAAGTGTAAAGAGTTCTTCTATCTTTACTGTATAAGTTTCGAGAATGAATAAAGTTTAAATCTTGTTCTTATTTTGAATCTTGCTCTCTTTAAAACTTTTCTTGGTGGTTAATCTTGATTAAAATTTTTCTCTAAGTCTCATATTCGTGCATCTTGCGAATTTATCACAAGTTGCGAGATGAGGACATCTCGCGTTTTTTTAAGTGGGGTAGAATGTAAGATCCCTCCCCCAACCCCCTTTTTGATGTCTAGTATCTTCCCCTGTAATCAATCCCTCTTCAGAAATATAAAGACCTTATTTCTAACTGTTTTAACCTAGAGAGAGAAAATATTCTAGAGAGAGAATATTCAGATTTTGAATATTTTTGGATAGAAAAATATCTCATATAATTAAGATGAATTCCCCTGAAACAGAAATTCAAAAAGAATTTTCAAATGTGCAATTGGAATTAATTGAAAATAGGCATAAAGAACCTTAGTCTAAGGGTCTAGATTTTCAGAAATCTTTAGACTATGGTCCAATTAAGGTTCCTATGGGCCAATAGCATCAATACATGTGTAGGGAGGAGATAAATCCAATTTGTAAAAAGAAGATACCCAAAAATGAGTAAATGCTCACATAAGGTGAAGAGTTGAAAATGTACAAGGTTTATTAGTAAAAAACTATGAGCAATATTAAAAATATGAGATATTTTGGGTATCCAAAAATGAGTAAATGCTCACATAAGATGAAGAGTTGAAAATGTACAAGGTTTATTAGTAAAAAAAAACACATATGTAAGGAAGGGGAGTTCTTTAAAGGAGATGCATATTTCACATAAGATGAAGAGTTGAAAATGTACAAGGTTTATTAGTTAAAAAAAAACTATGACACATATGTAAGGAAGAGGAGTTCTTTAAAGGAGGTGCATATTTCACATAAGATGAAGAGTTGAAAATGTACAAGGTTTATTAGTAAAAAACTATGAGCAATATTAAAAATATGAGATATTTTGGGTATCCAAAAATGAGTAAATGCTCACATAAGATGAAGAGTTGAAAATGTACAAGGTTTATTAGTAAAAAAAAACACATATGTAAGGAAGGGGAGTTCTTTAAAGGAGGTGCATATTTCACATAAGATGAAGAGTTGAAAATGTACAAGGTTTATTAGTAAAAAAAAAACTATGATACATATGTAAGGAAGGAGAGTTCTTTAAAGGAGGTGCATATTTCACATGCTTGAATGAGTTTTAAACTCATAAAAATTGAGATATTTCATCTCTCCTCTCTCCTCATTCAAGTCTAGTTCCAAAAAGTTAGCTTAACTGACCTAAAAATGGTCAAAAAGTGACCTAACTGACTTGGAAAATTCTAGAATGAGTTTGTTTGGTTAGGAGCTCAAATTTTCCTATAAATAGAAGCCTCCCCTTGTTGAAAAAAATATAATGTCTTATGCATTGTTACTCTACTCTACCTAAGCCAAGAACTGTGAATTCTTTATTAATTCACTAGTTTTTGATACTTCTCTCTTTCTTCAATCCCCATTGGTGGCTCCATCAACATACTAAACCAATTGATTGGTTGGGGGCCTCTACCGTGAACAAAGAATCAAGCAAATTATAAGATAAGTATAGTGAATTATGATCTTTTCTATAATTTCTCAATGATTCTCTCTTCTCAACCCCTCTCAAGCTTGAGAAGCTTAATTGGTATGGTTTTTGAAATGCTATGGAAGTTAATTAATTAATGATAGTAAAGAATTACATAAAATTCTATTTATATTTAATTCTAATGGTTTTTCTCTCTTTCTCACTTAAGAAATGGTCATACTCATGACCCTCTTCAATCCAAATGAAGCTTTTCATAAGGCTTTTTCTTAATCCAAGATTAAGCTATGCTTGAGGCCAAATTAATGGCTTTTTTCTATGCTTTTAGTTTATGTATATTGATGATTCAATCCATTATGGATTGATGATCCAATTAGAGACCATTCTAATTATTTTCTTAATGATCCAATAAGAGACCATTATGGATTGATGATCCAATTAGAGACCATTCTAATTATTTTCTTAATGATCCAATTAGAGACCATTATGGATTGATGATCCAATTAGAGACCATTCTAATTATTTCTTTAAAATGAGCCTTATCCCTTAGAAAAAAATTGAGATTTATCAGTCATAGTAGCGGAGCTATGGCAAAATTTTTATAGAAATTACGCATAAAATAATTTCATTCAAAGCATAAAAAGAGGACTTCCTACCATATTCTAGGAACTATCATCCTAGATTAATTAAAAGAATATTATTATGCATAGAAATATGGATGTTTGCATGTAGATGTAGAGGTATGGATGTGAGTGTGAATGTGGAGGTGGATGTATGCATGTAGAAATAGATGTGTAGATGAGGATGTAAATGGAGATGTGGATGGATGCATGTAGAAGTAGATGTATAGATGTAGATGTGAATGGAGATGTGGATGTTGTAGATGTGGATGTGGAGGTGGATGGATGCATGTAGATGTAGGTGTATAGATGTAGATGTGGATGTGGAGGTGGATGGATGCATGTAGAAGTAGATGTATAGATGTAGATGTGAATGGAGATATGGATGTGTACATGTAGATGTAGATGTATAGATGTAGATGTGGATGTGGAGGTGGATGGATGCATGTAGATGTAGATGTGAATGGAGATGTGGATGTATGCATGTAGATGTAGGTGTATAGATGTAGATGTGGATGTAGAGGTGGATGTATGCATGTAGATGTAGATGTATAGATGTGGATGTGAATGTGGAGGTGGATGTATGCATGTAGATGTAGATGTATGGAGGTGAATGTAAATGTGGATGTGGATGTATGCATAGAGATGTGGATGTATGCATGTAGATGTGAATGTACGCATATAGATGTGGATGTATGGATGTGAATGTGCATGTAGATGTGGATGTATGGATGTGGATGCATGAATGTGCATGTAGATGTGGATGTGAAAATAGATGTATGGATGTAGATGTGGATGTATGGATGTGAATGTGGATGTGGATGTAGATATATGTATGGATGTGAATATATGATATGTGATGTGAAGGAATCTGAAGTGATGAGATGGAAAATGATGTGATGTGATGGGATGAGTACACATATAACTGGAATGTGGAATAAGCAATGTGGATTGATGAGGGATAATGTGGAAAAATGAGAGTTAATATAGAAACTGTATTTTGTGACTGTTTGTAAATGCTGCTTGTAAATGACTGTTTTATGTCAAGATTGCTGGGAAAGCATTGTGACCATCTTGTGATTAAGGTCGTGGAGACCTAACTGAAAAAGTTGCAACTGCTGACTGAGAGTCAATGAAGGACGTCTCGCGTAGCAAGGTCGGCCGAGGTCTTGACTAGCCTCGGTGTGATTAAAATGGTGAGCTTCCGGTACGGTGGATGAGGGGCCAAGGAAGCGGCCTATGAGTGAAGCGCTAGGTCACCTGCGAAGGATCCTAGAGGGTGCTGACCATACGGTGCTCGGGCTCTGGGTCGCCTAGAATACCCATGCGTGCGTCGAGGAAGATATTGGAACAGAGTTGGAGTTGTTTTCTGAAATCGGGCATGGATCTGGTTGATTGACCTTGCTGGTCTTCAATGGATGAGTCCATGGCTCTTTATATGGATCTGTTGGTTGATCTTGCTGATCTTCAACGAGAGTCCATCTTGATAAGTGATTATATTGCCGAGTATTATGGGCTAGGGATTAAGAAACGGCCCCTGAGTGGACAGGTGGTGAGCGTCCTAGTTGCCAATGATGCCATAGATACTCTGATGAAGGAATGATGGAAAAATTAAGAATCAACTGGATAAATTGGAAGATGGTGATCAGTGATACTATGGTTTTATTAAAGGATTGTTTTAAACTGGTTGAATCTGTGAAAAGGCAATTTCATATCGGGTGTGTGAGTGGTGTGACTAGTTTTATTTTGCATGAACATCCGGCTAGGGGGCCTTGGAACTCGTTTCCTTGGTACCCGGGACAAAACCTAACCAAATTACTAATTGGATCCCATCACTACAGTGGTTGGGCGGTTGGCTAACCCATGGGATCGGATGGGGTTAGGCTGGACTGATGGATCCGTAAATCGAGACTCAAACTTTTGTTTTTACGATAGATAAAATAAATCCCGGACAGTAACTGTTCTATGGATAGGAATCAACGGCTGTGCCTCTTGAATGGGGAAAAAAGCGTTGATCCCAATGATCCAAGTGCAAGTTTCTTCCTTGATCTGACCAAGTATCTTATAGATGCAATTGGATCAGCTCGATCAGAAATGATCTTGACTACGTTAGAGTAAAAAGTTATCCTGGTGGTGGAATCGCCCGTGCTTTCCGGTAAAGGAAGTTTTTCCGGGTTCGGTTTTGGAACAATCGACAGATTAGTCTCTTATTCGGATATCCGTGGGTGAGGCCCCGAATGTGGGACCCCTGTCCCGCACGAGAAGTGCTACTTCCGCTACCTGTATCCTGAATCCGTTGCTCGGTGGGAACAGGGATCCTACAGCATTCTCATGTTGATGGATGGAGAGTCTAGTGGCTCAGAGATGAGCCTTGAAGAGGATCTTGGGATACCAGCTATGCGAACACCTGGTGTAAAGAAGGCTATGGAAGCCATGAATGCAAAGCTGCAAAGATCTGGGAGAGTGAAGAATCTTTTGCAGAGGTTTACCTATGATGGTTATGTGGCACATCACTATGCATACATGGCAAAAGTTGTACAGGTTATAGAGCCCACATGCATTGATGAGGCTGTTGGAAATGTGTGTTGGGAGAAAGCTATGGATGAGGAGCTGGATGCACTATATGGAAATGAGACTTGGGATTTAGTGCAATTGCTTGAAGGCAAGAAAGCCATTGGATGCAAGTGGGTGTACAAAGTAAAACATTACAGTCAGTGATGGAAGCATAAGCAGGTACAAGGCTAGATTGGTAGCCAAAGGATATGTGTAGACATATGGCATTGATTATGAGGAAACTTTCAGCCCAGTTGCCAAGATGGCAACAGTGAGAGTTGTGATAGTAGTGGCTACATCAAAGCAATGGTCTTTACATCAGATGGATGTAAAGCATGCATTCTTGCATGGGTATTTGCAGGAAGAGGTGTATATGTTGCAGCCACCTGGTTATGAGGATGTGAGTCACCCCGAGCATGTTTGCAGGTTGAAGAAAGCCTTGTATGGCTTAAAACAAGCACCAAGAGCATGGTCTGACAAGATTTCTGAATATCTTGTCACTATTGGTTTTCATGTAGCCAATGCAGATTTCTCATTGTATGTGAGACACAGTGATAGAGGGGTTGTGCTTGTTGTCATCTATGTAGATGACCTGATCATTATGGGGGACCATGATGCAGAGATCTTTGATGTAAAGATCTTGCTTAGACAGAAGTTTGAGATGAAGGATCTGGGCATTAAGGTGATCAGGTCACCACATGGTATTGGATTACTATAGAGATAAGTACTATGGCTTGGACATATTGTCCAAGTATGGTATGATAGGTTGTAAGCCTATCTCAGTGCCATTGGATCAGCATGGCAATTTGAGTGCAGATTCAGGAGAGATTTTGGAGGATCCTACTATGTATAGGTGCATAGTAGGAAGCTTGATCTACATGACGATCACTAGGCCGGATTTGAGCTATGTTGTTGGGTTGGTGAGTCAGTTTATGCAGGTTCCACGGAAGTCGCATTTGGATGCATTGAGACGCATACTGAGATATGTGAGGTCTACTTTGCATTGTGGACTATTTTATGAAACTGAGACAGAGATATGTGTACATGGGTACATAGATGCTGATTGGGCTGGTAGTACCTCAGATAGAAGATCTACTAGTGGCTTCATGTTTTCTTTGGGCAGTGCTGTTTGTGACTTGGAGCAGCAAGAAGCAACCTACGGTTGCTCTATCCAGTATAGAGGCCGAGTACAGAGGTGTTGCTATGGCAGCATGTGAGGTAGCTTGGTTGAGAAATCTACTTGCAGATTTGGGTCTATTTGTGGATAGACAAGTTGTCATTTTTTGTGACAACATTAGCAGTATACAGTTGGCCAGGAACCCAATTTTTCATGCTCGCACAAAGCATATAGAGGTCCACTACCATTTTTTCAGAGAGAAGGTTTTGGCAGGAGACGTTGACCTTGTTTATGTCAGCACACAGGATCAGGTCACTGACATCTTCACCAAAGCATTGGGTACAGAGAAGCTCCGAAGATTCAGGACTTTGCTTGGTGTACATGAGATGGAGTTGAGCTCGAGGAGGAGTGTTGAGATATCGAGCTCATCTAGTGAGGCGGTGGACACTGATGACCCGCCTGGGGGATAGGCCCCACACTTACACCACTTGCATGGTTGGTGAGATCATGGGTGATGTGAGGCTAGTGGGATGACGGGCTGTGTGACAGCCATTCTAGAGATTGGCATAGTTATAGCGCCAGCTCATTTAGTTGGGTTCACACTATAGAGAACCCTAGTATGTATTTGGTTGAGTACCTTTTCATATGGTGTGTACTCTTATCTTTGTATATGGTGTGTTGAGTGTTGTGTGAAGAAGAAGAAGATTTTCAGCCTCTCACCTTGTGTGTTCTCTTTTAGGGTTTTGTAATGAGTGTGTGTGTGTGCTTGCAAGAACTCAAGCTCTCTTCTCCCCTGCATCTTTTCACTTATTAAAATGATTTTCCCTGAAATAGAAATTCAAAAAGAACTTTCTAGTGTGCAATTGGAATAAATTGAAAAAAAAGGTAAAAAGGACCTTAGCCTGAGGGTCCAGATTTTCTGAAAATTTTGGATTAAAGTTCCTATGGACCAATAAGATTAATCCAAATGTAGGGAGGAGATAAATTGAAGAATAAAAGAAAAATCTCCCAAAAATGAGTAAATACTCACATAAGATGAAGAGTTGACTACTAAGGACAAGGTTATTAGTTAAAAAAGAAGAGATATTTAGAGGAAATGATGCATTTTTGACACCTCAGTGTGGGGAATACCCCTCATGAAGGAGGCGCCTATTTCACATGTGTGGATGAGTTTGAAACTCACAAATAATGAGATATTTTCATCTCTTCTCTCTCCTATTTCAACTAGAACCAAAAAGTAAGCTAAACTGACCTAAAAATGGTCAAAAAGTGACCAAACTGATCTGAAAATGTTTAAAATCAATTTGCTTGGTTAGAGGCTCACTTTTTCCTATAAATAGAAGCCTCCCCCTTTGTAAAGGTTAATAGTGTTTTATGCACTGTTACTCTACTCCTCCCCAGAGCCAAAAATGTTGAATTCATTGATAATTCACTTGTTTTTTTACTATTTTCTCTACAAAGAATTGGTGGCCCACTCTCTCTTGATCCAAGCAAGAGTAGAACCCTCAATCCCTCAAGCCAAAGGATAGCTCACAAAACTCCATGTAAGTTATAAATTCTACTTTTTTCTAATTCTATTTCTATGGTTTTATGATTTCTTGCTTCTTTTAAATTTAAATTGGATGTTATGCCTTGATGGAAAGACTTCCCCCTTCTCTTCATTAAATTCAGCCCTTCTTTATCCAAGATGTGTAATCAAATAAATAGAGTTAAACTTTCCGTATTGTTTTCTCTTAAAAAAATGAGAATTGATTAAATTAGAGTGCTAATTCATCTTGGGGTAAATTCTAAGTAGATTTAGAGTGTAAAAATTGAAAAATGGTCAGCCATACAAAGAAGGTTATGGCAAGATTTTCTAAAATTTTATGGAAATAAGTTTTATCTTTATGTTATTCAAAAAGAGTAATCCCCTCCATTTGTGTATTCTATAAGTGTTATTTTCATTCTATGCATAGAAAGATGCATATTGAAAATATTTTTATTGTAAAAGCGTTATTTTCATTAGAATTAATTTCTATGCATAGAAAGATGCATATTGGAAATATTTTTATTGTAAAAGCATTATTTTCATTAGAATTAATTTCTATGCATAGAAAGATGCATATTGGAAATATTTTTATTGTAAAAGCATTATTTTCATTAGAATTAATTTCTATGCATAGAAAGATGCATATTGGAAATATTTTTATTGTAAAAGTGTCATTTTCATTAGAATTAATTTCTATGCATAGAAAGATGCATATTGGAAATACTCTTTATTATAAAAGTGTTATTTTCATTTAATTTTGATTTTATGCATAGAAAGATGCATAAAGGAATTTTTTTATTTCAAAAGAGTTATTCTCATTAATTTTGATTTTATGCATAGAAAGATGCATAAAGGAATTTATTTTTATTTCAAAAGAGTTAATCTCATTAATTTTGATTTTATGCATAGAAAGATGCATAAAGGAAAATTTTTTATTTCAAAGGAGTTATTCTCATTAATTTTGACTTTATGCATAGAAAGATGCATAAAGGAATTTAATGTTTATTTCAAAAGAGTTATCCTCATTAATTTTGATTTTATGCATAGAAAGATGCATAAAGGAATTTTTTTTTAATTTCAAAAGAGTTATCCTCCATTTAGGAGACCACGCGCCCCCTGTGAGATAGAGCTAGGTCTTACTTAGTAGTCGTATCCTCGTATCTCTACACGGTCGAGGTGTCGATAACTAGGAAATTCTTTCAAAGACTTAGTAGACTATCTTAAGGATTCCCCTTTTTAGATTGGGGACCTTACCTTTTCGTGTCCGCAAACAACTGGGATCTCCACTTATACACTCATTAGGGTTATTAGATTCCATATGGACCCTCTAAATGTGATGCAAGAGAATAAACACAAGTACCAAGCTCAAGTCCAAGCTCTTGGAAATCAACCGGATTGTTAGCTCGAAGTGAAATCATCAGTGCGATATAAAATTATGAGAGTTGTCGGTGAGAAGCTCCGTCCAAACTTCGCAAAAAAACAACCCAGAACTCCACTTAGCAAATCCTTCGCGGGAATAGCAGTCAAAAATCACAATTTCCAATATGTGTCCAAATGGGTTCAAATCGTGCCAATTGCTTTTAAACTACACTCCACATTCATTTTCTACAATCATTTGCATGGTATTTTTGCATTCTCTCATCATTCCTGAACTATTAAAGACATCTTCTCTATATATGCCACTTTGTATTCATCCTAACAGACTTCTCCTCTCATTATTCTATCTTTTCCTTGTTTTTACAATTTCCCCGTGACGACGAGAAATTGATAGGGGCCTACCTTCTTAATAAGGTGTCTTTCTCTATCCTTGTTGATCGGTGTTTTGGTGGGTAGGCCGTTAGAGAGGAAATGTGTAACTTGTTCTCCCCATTCAAGAATCAAGCATAGTTGGAATAGGGGAGCATCTGGGAAGTCATCGACTCCCACTGGCAGTTCTCCATCAAGGATATGCAACATGTGGTTAACTAGTGCGTGCTGGAAACCTTTACATACTGTGATGGTAAAATCAAACTCCATAAAAATTAGGAGCCATATTGTGATTATGCCCATGGTGTAAGGCTTCTTCACCATGTAAAGAAGAGCTTGATGGTCTACAAAGAAAACAAATTTTGTCACCAAAAGATAATGAAGAAACTTTTTTATTGAATAGAGTCCTTCTCTTTCTGTAGTGGTGTGATTTCATTCTACTTTGTCTAATTGGAGAGACTGGCAAAGGTTACAGTTATAAGTGTTCTCTAGGTAGAGCCAATACACAACCAATTACGAAAGTAATTACATCTATATAGAAATGAAATATTATTTCCCAATCGGGGGATCTCAAATGTGAGCACTTGCCAATGGACTCTTGAGGGTATCATACGCTTGATGGCACTCCTCTGTCTATTCAAAAACAACCATGAGCCTGTAAAGGGGATGAGCTATGTCAGAATACATGAAGACGAAATGCAAGTAATAACCAACATGCCCCATAAATCGCTGGACTCGCTTAAAGTTGGTAGGGAGTGGCAATTCGATAATGAGTTGCACCTTACTGTCATTTATGGAAATGCCATGTTTTAAGACAATGTGTCCCAAGATCACTCCATGCTGACACAAAACTCATATTTTAAAGGGTTAAGAGAGATTCTGTAGAGTCAGCATCTCTCTAGTACTTTTACCAAGCGCCATAAATGGGCTTTCCATGTAGAATTGACACAAACATCATCCATAAAGACTTCGAGGAATTTTCATAGATACTCCTTGTAAGCTTTACACATCAAGCGTTGGAAGGTTCCTAGGGCATTGGTCAAACTGAATGGCATGACACAATATGCATATGTGCCCGATTCAATGGCAAAAGCCGTTTTGTGTTGATCCTTTGGGTATATCAGCACATTGACCTTTTTGAGTTCCACACACACTCACTTTTCCATTTTTCTTGGATACTATCACAAATTACAATGGGTGAGACCCATTTTGTTGGAATTTGAGCATAATGATGAGCTATGGTGGATCAAACACTAGAATCAACATAATTAATAAAGTGATTAAGAAATGATTAAGACATAATTAGTGAATAATTAGCAAATAGATTAATGTAGGCATGGATACTCAAAAACCAGCAAATTCTCATTAGGGCTATGCCTCAATTTATAGAGTTTACATCAAGCATCAAATCCCATTGATTTCTCCATGATTCACTCCCAGAATATCTCCACCTTTTGCCTGATTCTCTCCACCTCTTCTCTTCTCCCTGAATATCTCCCAGAATATCTCCACACTCCTAAATTCTCTCATGCTACCCTTTATTCTCTCCCAGTAGATTCTTCTAACCTTTTCACAGGTTCTTTCACAATTACATCTCCTCTTTTACAGCCTCTATCCAAGAGCTTGTTCCCACACACACCCTATTCACTTGTATATTTCAACACCTCCCCTCAAGTGAATAATCCTAGCACACCTAGACCCTATACCAAGTTTTCCTCCCCTTACTTGGCAGTTCGCGACCAGTGTCTACTCCTCCCCTCAAGTTATCTTAGCACACCTGGACCCTATATCAAGTTTCTCTCTTACTTGATAGCCTGCGACCAGTGCCTCAGATCCCTAAACCCATAGTCCTTGACACTCTCTCTCTCTATGTGTCCAAGGCTTACTATAGTTGCCCGCGACCTTGACTAAAGTTCTCACACATACATCTCTCTACCACGTGGCCTACATCATCGGTGGCTCAGAGGTGGTTTTACTTTATTGGGGCAGGTTACATTGGGTTGTGGGGTCTCTCTCTCTCTCTCTCTCTCTGAGATTTTCACATGGCTCCTCACTCTTTGGAGCCTCACATCTTCTCTTGTCTTCAGTCTTCTTCTCGTGGCAGCATCTCTCCACGCGTCCATGTCTTCTTTCAGTCTTCTCGGGGCAGCTTCTCTTCTTGTGGCAGCTTCTCTTCTCGTGTCCATGTCTTCCTTCAGCTTTTCTTCTTGGTGTGGATCCTCTTCTTGGGAAGAGATATTCTTCTTCTTTCATGGCTGGGGCCATGAGCTCGTCCATCAGGTCATTTTGCTCCATGTGAGCAACATGTTTCAATGTTTTGCTGACAGTTCCTTTGGGCTTTTTATGTTTATTTTGTATCATTATGCAATGCAAACCCAAATTTATGCGGGAGGTCTTACCTCTTGCCTTATTCTAGACAAGGGCAGTGTCTGTTCCCAATTTTACACTGATGCAATGTGCCCAATACATAATGCGTATAGCATTCATTCTCATGCACATTCCAAATGCAACTCTGGCTGTGAATAATCTTGAATTTGAGTGAGATTTACAGGCATTAACCAAAGGTTAAATGCAAAATGATGATTTTCACAATTTTATCAGCACAATTTTACCAGAAATTACATTAAAGCAAGGGTAACCAATTTGTATGGGATGGTTGGAGTATCAAACCAACTCCGATTTGCAATCTGAAGTTATAGGGATCTGTATCAGATACCTAATGGTTAATTTGAACCCTCAATTGCACCAAAATACAGTGATTAGCACGATTAGCAAATTAATGCTCTGTTTTGTGTACAGAAAATAGAGTATGCGGGGAGTCCAGATCTGGTGCCTTCCACTTCAAATGAGCTCAAATGCTTTCAAAGGCATTAATAGCAATGAGTCTAGTAGAGGATTAAGCCAAGAAACATAAGATTTCACCAAATAATGAAAGCTTAATCTCTATTTTACCAAAGTCACCTGCTGTGCAGATTTGATGAAGAGCTTTGATCTCAATGTAGACTTGATGAAATTGATTTCTGTCTTCACCAGCTTGTAGAGCATGCTTGATTACCCCTTGGGCTAGGAGGAATTAGAAAGATTTGACTTGATGAAGCAGTAATGGCAAAAATCCCTCAGAAAAATGGCGCCCAGAAATCAGCGAAAATCGGCGCATATTGACGGCGCTTTGCTGCGTTTTTTGCATAGGCTTGAAGCCATAGATGTTAGCTAGCTAGTGTTAAAAGATTATGCCCTAACTCTATGTGTGCAAGGTGCTAGATGTCCTCCACTGGCTGGGGGTGAAGGGGAGAAGTGAAAACTCACTAAAAAATTGATTTTTTGCTAATCATCTACTAATCCTAATTAATTAACTAATGGGCTCATAAATCTGATTGATTCTAGGCATGGCTCTGATACCATGTTGGAATTTGAGCATAATGATGAGCTATGGTGGATCAAACACTAGAATCAACATAATTAACAAAGTGATTAAGAAATGATTAAGATATAATTAGTGAATAATTAGCAAATAGATTAATGTAGGCATGGATACTCAAAAACCAGCAAATTCTCATTAGGGCTATGCCTCAATTTATAGAGTTTACATCAAGCATCAAATCCCATTGATTTCTCCATGATTCACTCCCAGAATATCTCCACCTTTTGCATGATTCTCTCCACCTCTTCTCTTTTCCCTGAATATCTCCTAGAATATCTCCACACTCCTAAATTCTCTCATGCTACCCTTTATTCTCTCCCAGTAGATTCTTCTAACCTTTTCACAAGTTCTTTCACAATTACATCTCCTCTTTTACAGCCTCTATCCAAGAGCTTGTTCCCACACACACTGTATATTTCAACACATTTGGCGTGCTCTGTTTTGTAGCATCTATGAGTTGATCATTCTCTTCACGGACCATCTTGGAGTACTTATAGGATACGCCAATTGCTTTTCTCGTCTTTCCCCTTCCAGCACGAGGATGGTGTATCTAACCATTTCAGAAGGTACACCTTTCATATCAGTGTATTTCCAAGCAAAGCAATCTTGGAATTCAGTGAGTAGGTTAATAAGGTTTCTCTCTTCTTCTGCAGTAGAGAGGTCTTTTCCAATATAGGTAGGCTTTGGATCTTGCCTTGGACCTGCTAGGTTGATCTCCTTAACCTTGGGATGGACCATCATAAGACGTTCCAGGCTTTCCATTATGGATTCTTTAGGCCTTCTCATACTATATAAAGCGGTCACCCACCTTATAGGCTTTGAAGTGTTTAGGGACTTGTTTGGTCTCTTTTGCTTTACCACTTTTCTCGTCCATTATTTTCTTAGACTCTCTTCTTCTTTCCTAATTTATTCTTTTCTTGGACACTCGCTTAACTTGCGCTAACTTTTTGTTTTGTGTGAGCAAAGTGATAGAGTTTTTGGGTTTTGATTATGAGTAAAATGACTCTTGCCTTTTAGTGGTTGCCTTGTCGACCAGAAGGGGGAACTCAGCAAGCTCCTTTTGCCATACATGGCAGAAGTTAGAATGTACATTAACAACCTCTACATACCTTAGCCAATTTATTTGGATTCTATTGGGAAGACATAAGCTTCCTTTCCGATTAAAACTGCTTGTTTTGGGGGTCTTATAGGTGGATCTCCCCCCTAATAGCTTGATTTCTTCGATGCTCACAAGTTCATGGTTTGTACTGTTGGGCATGTATGCAGTGCTCAACATATAGAGACATGTGACTTCTTGCTTGTCTGCTATGGAAAATCTTGTACTTATTTATTTTGAAATTATATCCATGGTGGCAAGGATGCGCATCGAGTTCTCAGAGTCTTCGGGCATTGGGAGAGCAGAGAATTCCATGGTATCCCTTTCGTCTTCCAATGTTTTATGACATGTTTTGGCACACACATGTATTGATGTAGACCTAGCAATAGTCATTGAATCTTCTACCAAGGGTCCCTCACTCATGGATGGATCTTCCAAGTGCGTAGGCTCACCGTTAGCATTCAATCTTTTTTTCAAATGTAAAAGTGATTCATGTTACAAATCATGGATCATCTTGATTTCTCTCATGAAGGGTTGTCCTAAGATGAAATCATAGGAAATCATCTACTGGTCAAAGCTCATCACACCACAAAGGTGTGCCAAAAATCGGTTCCGAGAATCTTAATCTTTAAATCCCATAGAAGATCTATGGGCTTCGCGGGGCGATGATTTCTAAAGAGAATGTGGAGGAGAGGGAGAGCTTTAAACCCTAGCAAGCAAACACACACACAAGAGAGAGCAAGACACAAGAGAGAGATGGATAGTTGAATTTTCTTCTATCTTCTTCTTCTCTACTCACCCAACATAACATAAAGATAAGAGTACACACTATATGGGTTAGTACTCAACTACTACAACATACAAGGGTCAATCCATAATGTGAACCCGACTAAATGAGTTGGCACTATAACTATGCCAGTCTCTAGTAATCCAAAATGGTTGTCACATAGCCTATCATCCCAATGACTATAAATCACCCATAATCTCACCAACCATGCCAGTATTGTAGATGCAAAAGTTATCACCCAAGCGGGTCATCATCAATGTCTGCCGTAGCACTAGTTTAGCTCGATATCTCAACACTCCCCCTCGAGCTCAACTCCACACACTGCACTCCAAGCAGGCTAAACCTGTGGAGCTTCTCTGTGCCCAATGCCTTCGTGAAGATGTCAACTACTTGATCATTTGTGCTGACATATACCAGATCTACATCTCCTGCTCTGCGAGAACCTTCTCCCTCACAAAGTGATAATGCACCTCAATGTGCTTTGTTCTATCATGATATACTGGGTTACTGGCCAACTGTATGCTGCTCATGTTGTCACAATATATGACAACTTCCCTATCCACAGGCTCTCCCATGTCACCAAGTAGCTTGTGAAACCAAGCTACCTCACAAGATGCCATATCAGCACCCCTGTACTCTGCCTCTATACTTGACAAGGTAACCGTTGACTGCTTCTTACTGCTCCAACTCAGCACTCCCAAATGAGAACATAAAAACCATTGGTAGATCTCATGTCTGCAATACTGCCAGCCCAATCAGCATCTGTGTATCCATGCAACTGTATTTTTGCACCAACCTCATAGAAAAGTCCATAATCAACTGTGGACATTATATACCTAAGTATCCGTCTAGCCGCATCCAAGTGTGGCTTCCTAGGGGCCTGCATAAACTGACTCACAAGTCCAACAGCATAGCTCAATTCTGGCCTTGTAATGGTCATGTAGATCAAACTACCCACTATGTGTCTGTATGTAGTGGGGTCCTCCAAAAGCTTACCTGTATCCGCGGAAAGCTATGTGTTCTGCTCCAATGGCACTGAAATAGGCTTACAAACATGTCCAAGCCATCCTGCCTCTGCAATAGCAAAATTCCATAAGGTGATATCATCACCTCTATGCCCAAGAAATACCGCAGCTCACCCAAATCCTTCATCTCAAACTTCAGAATCTGCTTCAAAAGCATCCTGACATCATGTATGTCTACATCACTATCACCACCACTAATAATCAAGTCATCCACATAGATGACTAATAGCACGATTCCTCTATCTGTCTTTTTCACATATAGTGAAAAATTTACATTGGATATCTGAAATCCAATGGTAACAAGATACTCCTCGATCTTGTTTGACCATGCTCTGGGTGCTTGCTTCTTCAAGACATACAAGGCTTTGCGTAACCTACACACAAAATCTAGATGTGTATCACTTTCATAACCTGGTGGATGCATCATGTACACTTCTTCTTGCAAATCACCATGCAAGAAAGCATTCTTTACATCCATTTGATGTAAAGACCAACCCTTCACAGCCATAGCCAATGACAGCTCTCACGATTTCCATTGTTGCAACCAGGATAAATGTCTCCTCATAGTCTACGCCATAAGTCTGTGCATAGTCCTTGGCAACCAATCTTGCCTTGTACCTGATCACTGAACCATCAGCATTTTGCTTGACTTTATATACCCACTTGCATCCAATTGCCTTCTTTTCCTTAGGCAAAGGAACTAACTCCCATGTTGCATTTGCATCCAATGATGCCATCTCCTCATCCATGGCATCTTCCTATTTCTTATTTCCAATTGCTTGCTCAAAGCAAGTGGGCTCAACCTCCTGTATTGCTTTTACCATGTAAGCATAATGATGGGCTGTATATCCATCATATCTCAACCTGTCAACAGGGTATCTAACCCCCTCGTAGACATACGTACACCTGGAGTCCTACGCTCTATAACTTAGTAAATAAGTCCTCCAATATTTCAATGTAAATTTTATCTTTTAGACAGTTATTCAAACACCTTCCAAAACATCATTGTTGTAATCGAATATATGTAAGGTACGACTTTCTTACGCTTGACTCAACCTTATGATGGCTAATTTTCATATTTATTACTCAAGTTATTTAAACTTCAAATGCAAATTAACCTTTTCAATTATCATCTCGTTTTACATTAAGGTAAATACATAGATTTAAACTTGTTTATTCTTTGAAACTAAATGATTGCTCTTATGCAAATGGATTATTGTTCTTTCAAAAACAACTTTGCATCGCTGCACCATTTAGAGAACTAGTAATTACTGAGATGCATGCTCCTGCATATATGGGACATAAAGGAATTCAGTTCACATTAGTTCCATGTGTAAAGAATATTTCTTTTGGCCTGACATGAAACATGACATTGCAAAATTTGGCTTCGCATAGAGAAATGACATTTAAAGAATATTGCCAAGCATCCTAAGATCAAGTTGGCTCCTAGATTTTATGGACCATTCACAATTATCTAACAAATCAATGAAAATGCATTCTGCTTGGGCATTCCCACTCGCTGGAAGACACATAACTCATTCCACATTGAGACCCTTTAAAGGCCTCACTCATGTTAACCCTGTTATTGATAACCCCTCTCCTTGAGGATAACTCTAAAGTTCTAGTACCTGAAAGTATTATAGACCATGACCAAACAACCACCTGTATTGGCATTGTGTATCATCGTTACTTGGTGAAGTATAAGAATCATTCTATTGAGGAATCACAGTGGATTCTTGAAACATCGCTTACCCCGCACTACTACCGACACTTGATTCTGGCATACCACTCACATTCACATTGATTCTTTTATGGAAACCGATTTGCCGACTGAGGTAGTGTCATAATTCGTCCACATGTTTTGGTGCCGATTCACCGATTAAGGTAGTACATTCATTTAGTGCTGATTCACTGATTAAGGTAGTACATTCATTCAGTGCCGATTCACCGACTCAGCTAGCACATTCATTTATTGCCGATTCACCCGACTGAGGTAGCACATTCATTTAGTGCCGATTTGCTGACTAAGGCAGCACATTCATTTAGTTCCGACTCGTCGACTGAGGCAATACACGTTAATTTAGTGCGGACTCGCCGACTAAGGCAGTAGGTTGATTTAGTGCCGATTCGCCGACTGAGGTAGCACATTAATTTAGTGCCGATTCGCCGATTGAGGCAGCACGTTAGCATGAGATTTGGCCACCCTTGCTTTTGTTTTTTTCACACAACTAAGGACATGTGCTTTTTAACCCCGTGGTATGTCATGGAAATGAGAATTATGGAATTATTTGATATTTTATGTGATATTTATGGTACGCTCATTTGCCACATGGTCGTGAGTGGCTACGCATGAGAGCGTGGAGCAGTGGTCGCATCGTGTTGGGTGGGTAAGAGGGATTTAATGTGTCTTGTGTTTTTAGTGAGCAGATCAGTGCACAGAGTAGCGTGGGTGCAATGGATTTTGGCCGATGCGTGGCCATCGTATTTTGATGTGCAATGATGGTCACCCACCCATAGTTTCATTTAATTAAATTGCTACAATTTTAATGTAAATAGACTAGCTTGGGGACCAAGTTCCTTTTTGACATTAATGGCCCAAAGTGGAATGTATCAAGCTATATTTGTGAGCACTTGTTTTTAGGTTAATACATAAATACATGCATGAGGAAGCGTGCTCACTCGTGCTACATGGGGGGAGATTGAACCCATTCTTGTTGTCGTGCGTAGTTGCTTTATTTATCTTCTTCTTGTTTAATTGCAAGGCTTGAAGCTATGGTCATGGGAAGATATTAATAACAACCTATACCATACACTTTGAGAATCCTAAGCATGGATAGGGATCACCAGTTTCATGAGCCCACCCCCGTTCTAAGAGACATTGCTAGTCTCTCTTCCTTTCTGTCTTCACAAGACTAGATTCCCATTGGCACCTTACTTCAAGGTAGCCTGAGTCTATGAAAGGATTTTTTGGATTGGATGGAAGGAAGGCTTGGAGAAGTAATGAAGGAGAGAGTGGAACCATACAGTGTCGATGAGTTAGATAACGAAGGATCCATAGAACCAGATGGAATCGCATGCATACTTAGAGTACATGTGAATAAGTTAGGGTAGTCTTTTGAAGGAGATGAACTCAATGCAGCACTGTCCCTAGCTTTCGATGAGATTTAAGTCATCCTAGATGGTGGTGTAGGAGTGAGCATTGTTACCAAACAATGCTAGGACAAATTAGGGAAAACCTCCTATGGATGACACTACATTGATTGTGAAACTAGCTGATAGAACTATTGAGATATCGAGCTCAACTAGTGCTATGGCGAACATTGATGAGACGACCCGCCTGGGTGATAGCTTTCGCATCTACACCACTGGCATAGTTAGTGAGATTATGGGTGATTTGCGGCCAGTGGGATGACAGGCTATGTCACAACCATTTTGGATTACTAGAGACTGACATAGTTATAGCACCAGCTCATTTAGTCAGGTTCACATTATAGACCCGACCCTTGTATATTGTAGTAGTTGAGTACTAAGCCATATAGTGTGTACTCTTATCTTTATGTTATGTTGGTTGAGTAGAGAGGAAGAAGATAGAAGAAAATCTAGCTATCCATCTCTCTCTTGTGTCTTGCTCTCTCTTGTGTATGTGTGTGTGTTTTCTTGCTAGGGTTTGAAGCTCTCCTTCTCCTCCATATTCTCTTTATGGTATCAGAGCCTGGTTCGTGTGAGAGTTAAGGACGTAAGCAAGAGGCAAGAACAAGCAAGAAAGCAAGCAGTACTACACGGGTAAGAGCACCATCATCTCTTTCCCCTTCTTGGTTTAGGTACACCACCCCCTCAGTAGCTCTAAGAGCTAGACATCTCCGATTGAGGAGATGTCTTCACGGGAGCGAAGCTATAGGGAAGGTATATTGTCCTATTGGACATAGATTTTTTTAGCCAGAATCACTTTTCAGGCACGTTACGGGCCTCATTTCGTCACTGCATTTTTGGCAGTTTTCTAGAAGTTCTCGTAGAGAATTGTTTCTGCTCGAAATCTGGTTATTGCAGTGTAGCAATGTATTTTGGAAGTGCAGACAGGGTTTACGCATGTATTGTTGATACTCGGTGTATGTACATGTACTCTGGTCACACTTAGTGACACACAGGCTGTGCTGAAGTACCGTTGATGTAGCAGTATAGGAGATACTGCTATATTACAGGTTGCATACAGAAGTTGTCTGTTTGCAGGTTATTTGATTGCTGGGAAAACATGCCTGACGGAATTAATCAGATTGTTAGTGAGAAGCTGGGTAAGAATAACTTCCATGCCTAGAAGTTCAGAATGACCAATTTCCGAATGGGTAAAGGATTTTGGGACTATGTAGAAGGAGACAATGAGGAGCCTTCAGAATTATTTGAGGAGAATGCCACTCCTGCGGATATAAAGACATTCAAGGATTGGAATCAAGGTGCAAGAAAAGTCATGTACTGGCTTTCAATTAGTGTCACAGACACTATGATAAGACACATACAAGATGCAAACACTCCAGCAATTACATGGCAGAATTTGGTTCAGATGTTCCAGACTAACACAAAGGCAAGGAAGTTGCAGTTAAAGCAAGAGTTGCATACTGTGGAAAAGAAAAGCATGTCCATCAATGAATATGCCTTAAAGATCAAGGGCATTGTTGAATCCCTTGGGTCTATCAATGTATCAGTGGAGGATGATGATTTGGTGAGTGTCTCTGAATGGGCTTGGCAAAGAGTACAAGCCATTCAAGACCTCCATTGTAGTTAAGGAGAATATTCCCAACTTTCGGGACTTGATATCTATGCTGATCATAGAAGAGAAGGCTTAAGGTGAGGATTCTTCTTCACAAAGCAAGAACACATCGGAACAGGCCTTCTACTCTAATTCAGGCAGAGGCAAAGGTAGAGGCCATGGTCAAGGTGGTGGCCGACAAGGAAATCAGAATTCTGGACAACAACAGTCCAATGACTCACAACAGCAATCATACACAAGTGGAAGAGGCTAGTCTAGAGGCAGGGGGAGCCAAAGATGCCGAGGTGGTTGGCAAATAAATAAAAAAATTCAAATAGCATAGAGTGTTATTACTATGGCAAACCATGACACATGGCAAAGGACTGCTACAAAAAGCAGAATGACATTAAAAGTGGGAAGTTGCAGCAAGGCAACTATGCATCATCTAGCAAACATGGAGGTGATGACAGAAGTGAGCAGTTGTTTGTGATGCAGCACGTGCTTAGTTCCATAACAGGGGATATGTCAAGATCTCAAGATATATGGTATGTGGATTTTGACACCTCTAACCACATGACTAGTCATGGTGAGTGGTTTAGAGATATTGTTGCAAGTTTGCCAAAGTTTAAGGTTGATGGTATGCATAAGGTATGTGAAGCATGCCAACTTGGTAAGTAGGCCAAACATGCTTTCCCACATGAAAAGCATGTCAGTGCAAGGCCATTGGATGTCATACATTCATATGTATGGGGACCAACCAAGACTGTAACAATTGCAGGTTACAGGTACTATGTTACATTCATTGATGACCACACTAGGAAAGTGTCGGTTTATATCATGAAGGAGAAAAGTGAGTTGTTTGCTCACTTTCAGAGATTTAAAGCCTTGGACGAGAAGGAAAAAGGCATGCAAATAAAATGCCTAAGATCAGATATGGTGGGGGAGAATATCTCTCCAATGAGTTCAACAATTTCTTGAGAAAGTAGAGAATCAAGAGGCAATTTACGTGCAAGTACACTCTACAACAAAATGGTGTTGCAGAAAGGAAAAACAGGCACATTGCAAAAGTGGCACGTGCCTTGATGGGCTAAAAAGAATATGCCACATTACTTTTGGGCAGAAGCAATAGCAATTGCAGTGTACATTATAAACAGGACACCCACTGCAGCTGTTCATGGTATGACTCCTGAACAAAAGTTTACAAGCATAAGACCGGATGTGTCTCACTTGAAAGTGTTTGTGTGTATTGCATATGTACATGTTCCTGATGAAGTGAGAACAAAGTTGGATATAAAGGTAGAGAAATGCATATTCATTGGTTATGCTATGGAGCAAAAAGGTTATAGATGTTATAACCCTACCACTAACTTGCAATTGTTGGATAGCTTTGATGCAAAATACATCATTAGAAAGGACACCAATATCACAAGTATATGTGACGTTTTAATTTGCTGTAATGATTAAAATTATCGAAAATGGAGAAAGAAAACATGAAGTATGATAACTCTCTCTTATGAATCAAAATAACAAAGTTCAAAACATAAACAAGTTAATGCCAAAAGACATTACTAGGAATAGGTCATATGTGATCTTTTAAGGTTAGCTCATAATAAGGAAGGTCTCTATACTAGGAATAGGTCATATGTGATCTTTTAAGGTTAGCTCATAATAAGGAAGGTCTCTATAATAGGAATAGGTCATATGTGATCTTTTAAGGTTAGCTCATAAGGAAGGTCTCTATACTAAAGAGGACTTAGGGTTTATACAATCTTGCAATGAAAGGGGTTGTGATCATGCATCTGGGTTAATGGAGTTCCATGCGAAATCACAGTTGTATAAGCCAAGAGAATAAGCAAGGATCAAATCCTTAATTGCATGAGTTGTGCTATGCTTTAAGCTTAAACTAATTTGGCTTGATTTGGTCAAAATTAAATGCGGTTGAATAAAAAAGGCCCAAAGAGGACAAAAATAAAGGATGGATAAAGCCCAGAGATGACCAATTTAAAAACAAGGACAAGGCTTACTTACCAAAGGCCAAGCTAATGGGAAAAGCCCATTAGTGAGTCCCCAAAAGTGATTTTTTAAATATATAAAAGCTTTTAAATAAAACTCAGCATTTAAGCTTTTAATATAAAGCTTTCAAGTAAAACACACGGTTGCAAACCGCCGATAGCAAAAAGGGTCCCGCCGCCACATAAAGCAATTTTTTAACTATTTAAAAAAATAATATTTTTAAGCTAACCTTTAACCAAAGTTTCTTAACAAGTCTATATATATATATATATAAGCTTTATTTTAAAGCTTTTGTAGGCTTTTGTTGTTAAGCCCCCCCCCCCTTTTTTTTGATAAAAGATTTTTTAAAAAAAGTTTTAAAGCTTTTAAAACCAAGCTTTAATCAAAGCTTCACAGTCCGCCCGCATGCACACTGTTTGTGCGCTTAAAACATGATAAATATATTATACATAAAATTATCTTTAAGCTTCAATTAAAGCTTAATATAACCTTCCTCTCCACGATTTCAACCACGTGCAGCACGCAAGAGAGAGAAGATTAAAAAAAAAGCGAAAAAAATGCCATCACCATTGATTTCGCCAGCAGATTGGAGAAAGTAGAAAGAGTGGAAATTCTTGCTGCTGGCCGACTGTTGAAAGGGATGAAATGAAAAGTTTAATTCAATCTGCTCGGGTGCACTAGTGCCTTCAATCCGCGACAGTGGAGAGATTTGGGCTGGGAATTTGGCGCAGCTGTGCAGGACCGGTTGCTCGCACCCGTCTTCAAGGAAGGCGCAGTAAGTAATATATATATATATATATATATAATTATATATATATTTAACAGCCTTTGATTAAGGCTTTGGATAAAAGATACCAGTGCAGCACACAACAAAGAAGATAGGAAAAAAAAATTTGGGTAAAGAAATTCTCTGCACAACTCTTATCCCTTTCTGATGGTTGCAGTGGATTAGCAATCTTGTTATGGCTCTACATTCTCCTCTCCTTGCTGATTCAATTCGTGCAGACTGATTAAAATTGAGGAAGGTGGTTTTGTGGTTTTTGCAAACCCACCAATGGTTTTTCACCTAGCTTTACCCTTTGGTAATAGATTGATGGAGATTTGTTATCCAATGGTTAAAAACAAACTTTCTTTCAACACTAAATAAACATAAACGTATTCTTCTCCAAATTAAATTGAAAAATTACCAAAGTCTCTTGTGCCTTTGTCTCTTTCACCTCTTTGTCCATAAGTATTTGACCGACCTCAAGAAGCTTGCATTAATCCAAATCTCTGATACCAATGTTATTAATATCTTCCCATGACCATAGCTTCAAGCCTTGCAATTAAACAAGAAGAATATAAATAAAGCAACTATGCACGACAACAAGAATGGGTTCAATATCTCCCCATGCATGTATTTATGTATTAACCAAAAAGCAAGTGCTCACAAATATAGCTTGATACATTCCACTTTGGGCCATTAATATCAAAAAGTAACTTGGTCCCCAAGCTAGTCTGTTTACATTAAAATTGTAGCAATTTAATTAAATGAAGCTATGGGCGCCCGCGACCATTGTTGCACATCAAAATACGATAGTCGCGCACCGGCCAAAATCCATCACACCCACGCTACTCCGTGCACTGATTTGCTCACCAAAAACACAAGACACATTAAATCTCGCTTATCCGCCCAACACGATGCGACCATTGCTCCACGCTCTCGCATGTAGCCCCAGTCAACGACCATGTGGCAAATGAGCGTACCAGAAATTTCACATAAAATATCAAATAATTCCATAATTCTCATTTTCATAACATAGGTACATGAATATGAACGTCCAATTTTCTTGGGCGGTTATCCCTCATATCCTTAAGATAAGTAGCAAATGGGATCCACCTGATGCAAAACTAGTACTAGTTTTGGTTCAACCTCTTGTGGGAGATCCTTAAAGAGCACTTCATGGTTAAGACCTTTGTTTAGCTCATGGGTTTCATCAAATGGTTTTATGTCAGGCATCAAGAAAATTCCTATGGCCTAAACTACCTAAGGTTCCTCCTCTAATTGAGCTTGACATTCCTTAACTGATCTTGAGCAGCCTTCAGTCTACCTTTCTCCTCAAGTGGGTTTGTATATTCAACCAACTTCCAGGGTAAATGGTTGAGGTCTATTTGCTCCCTTATTTGAGGGGCGGAGGGTAGTATCTTCTCTTCTCATCAGATAAGAAAGACAACACATTTGTAGTTGTCCCCTCATCGAATCCACTTTTTAAAGTAACATGGCTATCTCCTTTGTTGATCTTTATGGCCTTTTTCTTTTGTGTGCACCTAGTTGTTCATGCTTACTCGTGAATTTCTTTAGAAGAAAAGATCCTTGCTTGTCCTGGGGTCCCTTGCTTCTATAAAGTAGATGATTTAGCCTGCCACATCATGAGTAGTAATTCTCCTCCTACTTTGCATTTATGTGACTACATTGAGAAGCACTCTGTGGATGAAGCCATCTCGCACACTCAACAAGTTAATGCTGGTTCTTGGTTTAGCTTCATTTTCTTTTCCAAGTACACTTGTTTTTAATGGGCAATCCTTATACATGTGGTCTATCCCACAACCTATGCATAAGGAAGTTAAGGCAGGGGTACTCACAAGAGTACTCGCCATCCCCTTCTTGACCGTACATTCAGCTATTCGATGAGGTCTATGTAGTGATAGCATTGCATAAGTGGTCATTTTTTAGACATGCTATTCAAGTCCCATCCTTACAGTCTTACAGCTGCTAGGTATATGGGGTACATGTGCTCACCCTCTCCAATAACATAATGACTCAGGATTTGTGGGGGCAAGCTACTTGG
The DNA here is from genome assembly GCF_041138505.1 of Cibotium barometz. Classification (NCBI taxonomy): domain Eukaryota; kingdom Viridiplantae; phylum Streptophyta; class Polypodiopsida; order Cyatheales; family Cibotiaceae; genus Cibotium; species Cibotium barometz. The sequence goes on along the minus strand of NC_141056.1, from coordinate 40,913,386 downwards.
TTTAGGGGGGATCGAAGATGGTGTTGTTAATCACCTCTCCCTCCTTACCTTCTTCTTTGAAATTTGATTTCTATGCATAAGAAAGATGCATAATGGAATTTTTTTAATTATAAAAGTGTTATTCTTATTAAAATTGATTTCTATGCATAGAAAGATGCAAAATGGAAATTTTTTAATTATAAAAGTGTTATTCCTATTAAATTTGATTTTATGCATAAAAGGATTTTTTTAAAAATAAAAGTGTTATTCCCATTGAAGTTGATTTTTATGCATAAATAGATGGATAAAGAATTTTTATATCAAAATTAGAATTCTCTTAAACTCTATGTTTAAATTCTATGAGTATTTGATAAATGAATAATTAAATACTCTAAGAGAGAAATTTCTATCGTTTTATATTCACACAGATTATAAAAAGAAAATTCAAGAAATCTATCGAGATCTAAATATTCAGATAAATGATTAATTTATTCCTCATTGGAATTCGTAACTAATTTAGAAATCAGTAAAGTGAATTTTCAAAGAAAGAAATTTAGTAAAATAGTAACTAAATTATTAAACCTTTTCGAGAAAGATAGTTCAGAAAAAATCTTATCTGACTAGAACCTTGAATCAGACTATGACCAAGACCAAACTTTTTCGTCAATTTTCGAGGAAAGAAGGTGTGACCAGTTTAGAAAAATACATTCAAAAATCCTGCCAAATCTGAAACTAAGTTTGAGACCCTTCGAATTGATCTGTGGATCAAGGTTATAGAATTCCAGGAATTCTGGTATGAAATTCAGAATTTTGATCATGAAGTTTTGGGGATATTGATTCAAGAAATACTCCTTGTATTCATCAAAAGAAATACTCCTTGTATTCATCAAAAGAAAATCAAACTAAAAACTTCCATAGAAACCCTATTTTCTTAAAGGACTGTCTTACGCCAGAATGTTGGAGGAAGCATTTGGGATATATTTTTCTAAGGGAAGTTCGGTGTTGCAACAGCTGGTAGGGAGTGTTCAAAGGACAGCTTGCGCGGCAAAGCCTGCCCAGGTCTTGACTAGCCTCGGTATGGTTGAATGGTGCGCTTCTGGTACGATGGGCGAGGGCCGACGAAGCGATCCTTGAGTGAAGTGCCAGGACACCTAAGAAGGATCCTGGAACCAAGAGATGTACGGGCTCACCGTGCCTATGATACCCCTGTATGTCATGGAAGATATGTATGATGGACGAAATGATTATTGTAATCTGTTTACTGGATCTCGTTTTTGCTGACCAGTTGGTCTCAACGAAGAGTCCAGAGAGTGATATATGTATGATGGACGAAATGATTACTAGATTTCGTTGCTGACCAGTTGGTCTCAACAACAGAGAGTCCAAAGTGATACTGTTTTTTTGAGAAACAAGGGACTGGATGGTGAGTTATGACATCTGTAACCAATAATTGTTTGTTAATGGATTATTTTATATGTTAAAGTTTTAAAGAGGAGTGTGTGCATATCTGTATTTGAAAGCAAAAGTTAAGAAAGGCATTCAATTATGGGTGGGTGAGTAATTGTCTAGTTCTACCAATTCCAGTGGTTGGGTGGTGGCTAACCCATGGACCGGATGGGGTTAGGCTGGAATCAGTGGAGTTTTAATAATTAAATTGAAATAATAGGAACACGTAGGTTAGGATATGATTGCCTTTGCTCTCGAAAATCTCATCAACTTCGCTATAACCCGTGAAAGCAGAGAGACTCGCTCGTCACTTTGAGGATGTATACTTTCCTGATCCAATAGAGCGACGTTAGCTTATGTGGTTCTCTGGAGGGCGAAGTATTTGCGTCAATACCAATCAACGACAAACTCAGACAAAATATCTCGCTAACCATGATCTTGGTAAGGCTAGGAGTTGTTCATTATGTACAACTCTATAATCATTCACCCCGAAATTTTAGAAATTTCTTGCTGTATTTTTTGACATCTTAGCCGCTTTCTTCCTAGGAGAAGAATTACAGCACCATTATTAGTGTGATGAATCGTGTATATCATAGCATGTCTCCATCACAGTATCACCTTTTTATGCGTACGCAATTGAGGTGGTGACTTTTGGAGCCGAGACGCTCTATGTATATATCAAAAACTTTTGATAATAAATAATGTTTCGCAAAAGATTCCAAATTGTTTTCGTGGTCGTGAATATTGGTTAATAAAATTATCAGAGTGAATCTTGTTTTCAATAATTATGATGGAATATTTATTTTTTTAAGAAATAAATCTCAAAAATTAAATAGTCATAAATCTGATGACAGTTAAGTTGACAAAAATATTGTTTTATCAGAATCATGAGGTGCGCGGGCCGTGGTTGGTAGCCAAATCCTCTTACTACTGATGATGAAGAGTTAAATCCAGATGTTCGTAAAGCCCTGCACTGATCCCAACCTGGTCCCTTCAAGGGTGAATTGGAATAGTTAGGAGAAGTAGTGAAAAAATGGATCGAGGCAATGGAAGAGTATTTTGATGTAATTGGTTATAACAAGAAGAGCAAGATGGCTCTCGCCAGATTCAAAATTATGAAAACGGCTAGGGTCGCATGGAGGAACCATTGCGAGACAAACCGTCTCGACCGAAATACCCAGACCTCGTCAGATCTTAAACATTAGGAACTCAATGGAGTCTTTTTGGGCCCTTTAATTTGCCATAAGGTTATGGAAACGTTTAACTTTTTGACAAATAGGAGCCCGCCATGTAAGCAAAAACCGTGGGTGATTAAGAGAGGTGTAAGAGTCACTGGTCAAAGGGTGCACTTCCCCCCCCCCAAAAGGGAGGGGGGGAATTTTACAATTTTCGGACCTCCATAACTTCTACATACAAGCTCCGATTTGAGCGGAGATTACAGATCCGTGATCTACGCATCAAGAGCTTTCCATAGATATGTTACATGATATGGTTTTATCCCGCTAGATTTTAAATTCCATTTTTCCCCCAAAATTCAAATTCGAATAAAGTAGCCATTTTGAAGCTTCAAATTAGAAAATGTTTCTTCTTAAGAGAAAAGGTTTGACTCCCTTAAACTACCAAATAAAAGGGCCCAAGAAGACTCCGTTGAGGTCCTAATGGCTTACCTCAGGAAGAGGTTTTGTCCTTTGGGCTTCCTGGAAACCAAAATGAATGAGTTCTTAAAACTCAAGCAGGATAGCCACACGATTGAAGAATACCATCAGGCATTTACCCTTCTCCTCAAATATTCTCCACTTTTGGATGAAGAGCAGCTAATTCCAAATTCATTCGAGGGATGAACGAGCCGTTGGACACTTTAGTGAAAAATTCCATACTAGTCTCAATGGCAGAAGCTGTCAGAATGGCAAAGGACTTTGCCAAAGCATTTGTTGTTAAGGTCCCACTGAAGCCTGCACCCTTAAACTTTAAAAGGTTCCGAACCCCGGGAAGTGCTTCAAACTTTCCACCCCCAAAGAGGCAGCAAGGCCCTAATCAGAATCATCATGCTGGGAAATTCAAAAATGAAGGAAGACCCTTCCCTCCTCAGAACACTTTCTCAAGAGTCCCACCTCTTTCAAGGATTTAGAGGGATGAGCTTAGAAGTGAGAATAGGTGTTTTGGGTGTCAGTGTTTCGGTCACCAACTGCAAGACTGCCCGCTAACTCCTGCCATGTCAAGAGGACAGGGAAATAAAGTACCCAGAGTGCAGAGACCAGCCCCTTTGTATTAATCAAATCACGGTCCATCTCACCAAAATCAGGGCAATCCCAAGAGGACTCCAGCTCTCAACCATCTACCTCTGTTCAGACTAGTCTCAGAACTCCCTCCCAGAACTACGGTAACCAAAGAGAAAGAGTTCCACCCCAATCTGCAGCAGCCAGAGCAGTTACGATAGCAGAAGTAGTGGAAGAGGAAAGAGGTTAGATTTATGCCGTGATTGAAAACCAAGGGCCAAATCATCAATTCTCTATCATCCATGCTCCAATTGAGTATAAGGGTAAGCCATTCAAGCTTTTGATTGATTCAAGCAATACTCATTCATTTATTGATGCTTGCGTAAGCTAGTCCTAGAATAGAAATCAGGGAAACCTATGCAAGTTGAATTGGCCAGTGGGAAGATTCTTTTCACTCATCACCATGAGACAGATTGTATTCAGTTTAATCTAGATGGGACTGTAACTGACTGCCAAATCATCAATTCTCTATCATCCATGCTCCAGTTGAGTATAAGGGTAAGCCATTCAAGCTTTTGATTGATTCAAGCAGTACTCATTCATTTATTTCCCCAGGATGCTTGCGTAAGCTAGTCCTTGAATAGAAATCAGGGAAACCTGTGCAAGTTGAATTGGCCAGTGGGAAGATTCTTTTCACTCACCATGAGACAGATTGTATTCAGTTTAATCTAGATAGGAATGTAACTGACTGCCAGTTCAGAGTCTTACCTTTGGGAGTTTTCAACGGAATCCTTGGAATGGATTGGCTCCACAAAAATCAAGCTGACATTCACTATCACAATGGAACCATTTCCTTCCGTGACCTTCATGGGAACAAAGTTCAAGGAACTGGAATTTTTGGATCCCCAGATCTGCTCAATTAGTAAAAGCTTCTAGGTTACTGAAAGAACTTAGAAAGAAGCAGCTCATTTATGTTGTCAAAATGATCCGATAGACACAAAGTTAAAGGCTAAAGAACCTGAATGGTTGAGTATGATGATTTATTCCCAGCAGAGCTAATTGAGATGCCTCTGATTCGGGAAGTAGATCATGAGATAGAATTGACCCCCGGAGCTCAGCTAGTAGCTCAGTGCATGTATAAAATGCTAGTCCCTGAAGCCATTGAACTCAAGGAACAGCTTAGGCAGCTGTTAGAACAAGGATTTATAAGACCCAGTGTTTCACCTTGGGGAGTGCCAGTTCTCTTTCAGAAAAAGAAGGATGGAACGTTAAGACTTTGCGTGGATTACAGAGGTCTCAATCAACCGATAGTTAAGAATAAGTATCCTATCCCCAGAATTGATGAGCTTCTGGATAGGCTAAATGGAGCCCAGATCTTCACAAAGATAGATCTCAAATCAAGGTATTACCAGATGAAGATTAATGATCAAGATATCCCGAAGACAACCATAAATACTCACTATGGGCACTATGAGTGTACTGTCATGCCGTTTGGATTGACAAAAATGCCCCAGCTACATTCAATCGCCTAATGCAGGACATTCTCAGAGAATACTTGGATGATTTTGTTCTTGTTTTCTTTGAGGATATTCTTATTTACTCAAAGAATGCAGCTGACCATGAAGCTCACATCTGTAAAGTTCTTGAGATTCTAAGGAAGCACCAACTCTTTACAAAAAAGAGAAAATGCACTTTCTTTGTCAACTATGTTGAATACTTGGGCTTCATGGTATCCAAAGATAGAATTTCTCCAGATTCTGCAAAAGTCCAAGCAGTCATAGATTGGCCTGAACCAAAGACAATGAAAGAAGTCAGGGGATTCTTGGGATTAACTGGTTGGTATAGAATTTTTATACCTATGTATGCTCTCATAGCTTCCCCCCTGACTAATCTTCTCAAGAAGAATATCCCATTTCAATGGTTTGCCAGGTGTCAGAGCGCTTTTGATAAGCTGAAGACCCGCCTTGGTAACCAATCTCGTTCTGAAGTTGCCAAATTTCTCTCTACCCTTTGAGGTAGTAACTGATGCTAGTGGTTTTGGCCTGGGAGGTGTGCTGAAGTTGTGGTGGAGACATTACCTACTGGGACAAAGATTCACTTTGATGATAGATCATCAGAGCTTAAAGTGGATCTTCACTCCAGAAGGATCTCAACATGCGCCAAAGAAGGTGGATGTAGACCCTACAGGAATTTGATTTTGAAATCAAGTACCGCCCAGGCAAAGAAAATGTGGTAGCAGATGGCCTCAACAGAAAAGCCTCCTTGCTTACAATCACAGTGGTGTCAAATCCATTGATTAATGAAGCAAGAGAGAAGATCATGCAGGATAGATCCTTTGGCCCTATTGCTACCCTACTTATGCAGGAAAGCAAAACTCCTCAGGAGTTGAACCAAGTTCAAGGGTACAACCTGGATGAAGGAATAAGGAATTATGTATTATAATAGCATGCTATGCATTCCCAACAATGATGAGGGAACTAAGGGTCAAATTCTGAATGAAGCCCATGATAGCCTTATAGCAGGACATCCAGGTTTCATCAAGACCTACATGTTTGTAAAGAAAAGCTTCTTTTGGCCTGGACTAAAAAAGGATGTACTTAATCATGTACGTTAATGTCTGATATGGAGTAAAAATGCTTGGGAAGTTATTAGTCATCCCCCAGATGAAGTGGGAATGTATCAGTATGGATTTTATTACTGGACTACCTTCAGTGCAATCAGGTTACAACTCCATCTTTGTGGTAGCTGACAGACTAACCAAAGTTGCCCATCTGATTCCAGTAAAAGAAACCTACACTGTAGTGGATGTGGCCAGAGTGTTCCTCAAGGAAATCTTCACATTGCATGGCCTACCCAAGACAATAGTAAGCGATCGAGATCCCAAATTCACGTCAAGATTCTGGACTGCATTCTTCGAAGCAGTAGAAACTTTCTTGGATCTCAGCATAGCTTACCACCCTGAGACCGATGTTCAAACAGAAAGGGTGAACCAAGTAATCGAAGATATACTTCGGTCATGGTGTGGCACGGAACCCAAGAAGTGGCTAAGCTATCTGCACCTAGTCGAATTCGCCTACAATGCTTCTTATCACCGAAGTATCGGGATGAGCACTTTCAAAGCTTTGTATGGACAAGACTACCTAACACCATTAACTTGGTCCGACCCATTGATTAGGGTCGATATGTCTCCAGACAGATGCTTGATGACATGGAGCAACAGATGCTTGACGATATGGAGATGTCTCCAGACAGATGCTTGACGACATGGAGCAACAAATGTAGTCAATCCGCAAGGATATAAAAGCTGTCCAAGATAGACAGAAGCAGTATGCAGATAAGAAGAGGTCAGACAAAAAATTCGAAGAAGCAAATATGGTCTTCATTCCAGTACGCTCCAAAAGAAGTTCTCTATCTCTTGGGAAGTACAAGAAGTTATCCCCCAGATACTGTGGGCCATATCTGATTACAAAGAAAGTAGGTGACTTAGCCTATGAACTTCTTTTGCCTCCTCATCTCAAAGTACATGTATTTCATGTCAGCCTACTTGTATGTACCGAGCCCGAATCATGTGCTTAATGATGAACTCTTAACTTCTTTAACCCAAGGGCAGATGGAACTCCAACCTGAAGAAATCCTTAATGTTCAAGAGAAGGTTCTTAGGAACAGAATTTTGAGAGAATTATTAGTCAAATGGAAGTTCTATCCTTTTGAAGACCCCACCTTGGAGAAAGAAGCCGAACTGATGCGGGATTACCCCCAGTTTGCAAGATGAGGACATCTCACGTTTTTCGAGTGGGAGAGGATGTAAGATTTCTCCCCAGCCCCTCAAGATGTCCTGTCTCTTCCCTTGTAATCAATCCCCTTTTCAGAATAATAAAAGATCTTATTTCTATCTGTTTTGGCCTAGAGAGAGAAAATATTTTAGAGAGAGGTAATTTAGTTTTTAGATACCTTTGGATGGAAAAATAAACCTTCTTATTAAAATAAATTCTCCCGAAACATAAGCTTAAAAAGAAATTCCTAACGTGCATTAGAAATAAATTATAATGTGCACAAAAGACCTTAGCCTAAGGGGGTCAAGATTTTCTGAAAATTTTAGATTATGGTCCAATTAAGGTTCCTATGGACCAATAAGATAAATCCAAATTTAGGGAGGAGATAAATTGAAGAATAAAAGAAAAAGCCCCCCAAAAATGAGTAAATGCTCACATAAGATGAAAAGTGGACTACGGGCCAAAGAAAAGAATTAAAACACTGAATTTTGACACCTCAGAGTGGGGATCTCCCCTCATGAAGTAGGCACCTTTTTCTCATCATTACCCCCAATTTTTAATCAATAAAATGAGATATTTTCATCTCTCCCCTCTTCTGTCTCAAAACTAGATCCAAAAAGTAAGCTGAACAGACCCAAAAATGGTCAAAAATTGACCAAACTGATCTGAAAATTTCTAGAATCAATTTGATTGGTTAGAGGCTCACTTTTTCCTATAAATAGAAGCCTCCCCCTTTGTGAAAGCTTAATGGTGTTTATGCACTGTTACTCTACTCTCCTGTCTTGAGCCATCTACATTGAATTTTTTAATAATTCAATTGTTTTTTGCCTAATCCTCTCCAAAGTGAATTGGTGGCCACTATTGCTTCAAACAATAGTAGAACCCTCAATCCCTCAAGCCAAAGGAGGGCTTACAAGCTCCATGTAAGCTAATTTTCTTACCTTGTTTATGAATTTTAAAGAAAAGTCTATGGTTTTCTTGATTTTTATGTTTTGCAGATGCTTGAATTAAATTCAAATGCTATGCCTTTGATGAAAAGGCCACTCCCTTCTCTTCTTTACATTCCAACCTTTCTTAATCCTAGAAAGATTAACTAAGGGATTAATTAAACTCTTCTTATTGTTTACTCTCTTGAATTTAAAAAATTATGTAGATTAGAGTTCTATAATTCTAAATTGGGTTAATTAAGTTAAGTAAAGATAGATAAAAATGAGAAATGGTCAGTCATACAAAGGAGGTTATGGTAAAATTTTCCAAAATTATGTGAAAAAGAAAGTTTATTTTTATGTTATTCCAAAAGAGTAATTCCCACCATTTTTGCATCTAAAAGAAATATTCTAAGTACTCCATGTACATATTCACCTATGAATATGCATGGATATCACTAATATTAATTATTATATTTGATTTTATGCATAGAAACATGCATAATGGAATTTTTTTATTTATAAAAGTGTTATTCTTATTAAAATCGATTTCTATGCATAGAAAGATGCATAATGGAATTTTTTATCATAAAAGTGTTATTCTTATTTAAATTGATTTCTATGCATAGAAAGATGCATAATAAATTTTTTTAATTATAACAGTGTTATTCCTATTAAATTTGATTTCTATGCATAGAAAGATTCATAATGGATTTTGTTTAAATTATAAAAGTGTTATTCTTATTAAAATTGATTTCTATGCATAGAAAGATGCATAATGGAATTTTTTAATTATAAAAGTGTTATTCCTATTAAATTTGATTTTATGCATAAAAGGATTTTTTTAATAAAAGTGTTATTTCTATTGAAGTTGATTTTTATAGATAAATAGATGGATAAAGAATTTTTATATCAAAATTAGAATTCTCTTAAACTCCATGTTTAAATTCTATGAGTATTTGATAAATGAATAATTAAATACTCTAAGAGAGAAATTTTGTATCGTTTTATATTCACACGGATTGTAAAAAGAAAATTCAAGAAATCTATGGCGATCGAAATATTCAGATAAATGATTAATTTATTCATCATTGGAGTTCGTAACTAATTTAGAAATCAGTAAAGTGAATATTCAAAGAAAGAAATTTAGTAAAATAGTAACTAAATTATCAAACCTTTTCGAGAAAGATAGTTCACAAAAAATCTTATCTGACTCAAACCTTGAATCAGACTATGACCAAACAGACTATGACCAAGTCCAAACTCTTTCGTCAGTTTCGAGGAAAGAGGTGTGACCAGTTTCAAAAAATACACTCAAAACTCCCGCCAAATCTGAAACTAAGTTTGAGACCCTTCGAATTGATCTGTGGATCAAGGTTATAGAATTCGAGGAATTCTGGTATGAAATTTAGAATTCCGATCATGAAGTTTTGGGGATACTGATTCAAGAAATACTCCTTGTATTAAAAAGAAAATCAAACTGAAAACTTGCATAGAAACCTTGTTCTCTTAAAGGACTGTATTGCGCCAGAATGCTAGAGGGAGCATTTGGTATATGTTTTTTTAAGGAAAGTTTGGTTGCAACAGCTGGCGGGGAGTATTCAAAGGACAGTTAATGTGGCAAAGGTTGACCAGCCTCGGTATGGTTGAAAAATGATGCGCTTCCGATATGATGGGCGAGGGCCGACGAAGCGGTCCCTGAGTGAAGTGCCAGGACACCTAAGAAGAAGGATCCTAGGGGGTTCTGACTGGGAGATGCACGGGCTCGCATTGCCTATGATATCCATGCATATGTCGTGGGGAAGATATGTATGATGGACGAAATGATTATTGTAATCTGTTACTAGATCTCGTTTGCTGACCGGTTGGTCTCAATGGAGAGTCCAGAGTGATATATGTATGATGGATAAAATGATTATTGTAATATGTTACTGGATCTCGTTGGTGGCTGACCAGTTGGTCTCAACGGAGAGTCCAGAGTGATATATATATGATGGACGAAATGATTATTGTAATCTGTTACTGGATCTCGTTGCTCACCAGTTTGTCTCAACGGAGAGTCCAGAGTGATACTGTTTTTTTGAGAAACAAGGGGCTGGATGGAATCTTTTAGTTATGACATCTGTAACCAATAATTGTTTATCAATGGATGATTTTATATGTTAAAGTTTTAAAGAGGAGTGTGTGCATATTTGTATTCGAAAAAGCAAAAGTTAAGAAAGGCATTCAATTATGGGTGGGTGAGTAATTGTCTGGTTCTACCGATTCTAGTAGTTGGGTGGTGGCTAACCCATGGACCGGATGGGGTTAGGCTGGAATTATTAGAGTTTTAATAATGAAATTAAAATAATAGGAATACGCTTAGAATTCGAGTAGTTAAATAAACCTGAAGAATTTCTCAAATGAGTAGATCAATGGTTGTGCCTGACTTTCGCCTAAGGAAAAAAGTGTTGATTTTCTCAATGATTAGATCAACAGTTGTGCCTGATTTCGATTAGGAAAAAAGCGTTGATTTCTTTAGACTAAGTCAATGATAGTTTTCCTTCTATCTGGTTTTATCAGGTGAAGGATAGTTTAGTCTCTGACCCCGTTAGAAAATTCGTTAAGAAAATCAAAAAGGTGGAATTGTCCCTGTTTTTCGAGCAAAGAAAATTTTCCCGGTTTTGGTTTCGGAATGACCTTCAGATTAGTCTTGTGAGTCCGGACATTCGAGGGTGAGGCCCCGAGTGGAAAACCCTGCCCCGCTTAAGAGGAAGCTACTTTCGCTGCTAGCATCTGGGAATCTGGTGCGCGGAGGGGGCAGAGGGGTCTCACACCATTGAATTCTATGTCTCAAATACCCTACTTTGAAAGCCTCTTTCAAGGCATCAAAATTAGCCTTGTTTTCTTTTTTTAGTGATCGAACCCACTATCTCTCTTTTCCATCGAGGGTGAGGCCAAATGCACTCACCTTAGCCTGATCTTCCACATGGCCGAATGCTTCATAGTTCTGGTTAAACATCTCTAGATAAGGTATGGGATTCTCTGACACATCAAACTTAGTAATAAGTTTGGAGATATGGGCCAATTTATTCTTTTCTGATCCTAAGCTAAGTGCTATCCCCGGCAACGGTGGGACGGGCAGTGCCAAAGATGTTCACCTAAATGAACATTCTCCTTACATGAGAGAAAAAGAAAAGAAGAGAAGAGATAAGATGAAAAGATGCAAGGGTTGGGTTGGGAACATGCACTTAGCCAACCCTAACAGGGTTAACTCCTCGATGTGAAGCCGCTAAGGGGCTCACTCCAACACCACTTGTGATACCCAAGTGAAGCTTTCCATAAGCTATGTAGAGAGTAATGAGAGAACGAGCTATGGAAAAATTAGCTCCAATCTCAATGCCTTCATATGTGCAAGGTGGAAGGGAGAGGGGGGTAGAGAAGAAAGATAGCATCACCTACAAGCACACACTCACAAGCAATCAAGAAAGCATGCATCAACACACAAGCTCACCACCATAACCATACAAGAGAGAAAGAGAGAGGAAAAACAAAACTCAAATAGGATAATGGAATTGTATCATTTTCATATTTCATTAACTCACTTATATACATGGGCCGCCCATCAATAATTGGGGACCCAAAATTGGTTCTCTAGCTCTATGTACACCTAGGTTTTGTAGCTCATGACCGGCATTACACATTGTAAGCTTGGTCATCCCATATCTTTTTACATGAAATGCTTAGTACGGTTTTAAATAAAAAACAAATTATATGAAGTGTAACACTCTTTGATAAAAATTGGTAGGAGTAATGTTAACCATTGTGGTTAACATTGCTTTGAACGACAGTTGGGGCACCGACCAACAACAATTGCAATGGTTCAGTTGACATCGCTGATGCCTGTGGCTCAATCAGAGCCGGTGTACCGTTCTTTCTGGCCATGCACAAACCAAAGCGCCAGAGGGATAGATGGCAAAATAGAAATTTGTTTGTTACTACTATGACTCCCCTGAGCATCACAAAATAGATTGCGAGCTCTCTCTGGAAGTGGCACAAGGCAAAAAAGGAGCGGAACCAGGGAAAAGGTGAGGCTTCCTCCTCCAACAAGAAACCCACGGTGAATGTGTGAAGATTGTGGCTCTGGAAGAGCAAGAAAGGATGGAAGGGAAGCAGCTAACCGTGGAAACTTTGGTGGTGTGGCTATTGCTAGATCCAAAGGGATATCGCCCATGCAGCTCGCAGCAGACAGTGTGGCTTCGGGAAGGAAAGGGAAGCAACCAATCATGGATTGGTAGGAATAGGATAATGTTCGAGCTGAAGTCACGGAATGGATCAAAGAGAAGAAGAATTATGTGCCTTCTAGGCAGATCATTGGGACTTCGGCTCGTTTGGATGGGCCATCTGAAGGGGTGAGGCCACAAGGGGTTCCGAACAGGAAACTGAGCCAAGAGATAACAAGGATAATATTGAGCTATAATGATTTGTATACGGACCTGAAAGGGCAGCCTATTCACATGTCACTAGAATAGTTACGCATGTTGGTGCCTAACTTCCAGCAACTATTTCGATAGCTTATGGGCGGGGATGGTGGTGTCACAGCAGACAAGGAGCAGACTTTGTCAGGGATGTAAGTGTGTTACACTAAAGAGGAAGTTACTAGTGATTCTCACTATGGTGGCTCCGGTGATGGATGAGGTAGTTCCAGTGATCAAGGTGACACTAGAGTATTGCTGGTGTTCTATTGGACAGAGGATCGGGAGTCAATATTCTGTCAAATGCGATGTGTTGAAATCTTGGTCGGCGGACTAACTTGGAGCCCACACCATTTGCAGTCAAGACATGGCCGATCATCGTAGGGCTGATTTGGGGATTAACCATGGAGGTTTCCAAATTTTCATTCCTAGTGGTGGTGGTGGTGGTGTTACAGATGGCAGATATCAAGGGAAAGGGAGCATACGCGATGTTGTTGGGTCGACCATGGCTTCGACAGGCTCAAGTTAAGCAAGATTGGCATTCTAATGTGATTACAGTTTGGAAGGGCAGAAAGAAGTTGAAGTTGTCAGTTATGGCCCGGAAGAAAGTGGAAACACCAATCCGACCTCAAGTGCTGGAAGATATTAACATGATGGAATATCTCGACCTAGATAAGGAAGAGGAGTATCTCTGTCAAAATTTGGATTTGGTTAGTTTATTTGAAGTGGATGTGGTATTCATCCTGGACAAGTACCGCCCTCCTTGGATGCTTATTTCCAATTGGAACTGTATAAGTTACTAGTTTCCTTTGCATACGTGTTTTCCTAGAATTATACGGATCTGAGGGCATTGATCCCCAGTTTTATCAGCGCATAATCAATCTACAGCAGTAAGATGCTATTCCAGTCTAATGTCAATGCTATCGAATGAATCCAAACTATACCAAGAGGGTTAAGGAGGAACTGGATAAGTTTCTTAAGGTTACATTTATTTACCTATTGATTGAGCAAGCTAGTTGTCACCCATAGTGATAGTTTCGAAGAAGAACTAGAAGTTATGGGTATGCATAGATTATAGAAAGTTGAATGCTGTGACTGTTACAGACCCATTCCTATTTCCATTTACGGATGTAGTGTTGGATGTCAAAGCGAGGCGTAAAATGTACTCATTCCTAGATGGGTTTAGTGGGTATAATCAAGTTCTCATGGCACCTAGGAGAAAGTTGAATTTGTAGCAATGTGATGGACTATGGTGGATCAAATGCAAGAATCAACATGATTAGCAAGCAATTAGAGAGTGATTAAAATAAGATTAGTGTAAAATTAATCTAATAAAATAATGTAGGCATGGATACTCAAAAACCAACAAATTCTCATTAGGCCAATGCCTCAATTTATAGCTTTTTACATCCACAAGGTGCCAAGCACCCACTCTCCCCACTAATTTCTCCTCGATTTGTGCCACCTCCCCTACATCTAGGGGCACCTTTTGCTAGAATATTTCCACACCCCTATATTCACTCATGCTATCCTTGATTCTCTCTTCTAGTAGATTCTTCTCACCTTTTCACTGCCACCCACTCAATTACGGACTCTCTTTTACAATCTCTAGCTAAGGGCTTGTTCCTCCCCCATTCAATTGCATATTTCAACACCTCCCCTTAAGTGAATAATTCTAGCACACCTGGACCCTATACCAAGTTTCCCTCTTACTTGATAGCCCGCAAACCAGTGCCTCAAGTCCCTAACTCATAGTCCTTAACACTCTCTCTCTATTTGTCCAAGGCTACTATAAGTGCCCGTAACTTTAACTCACACATACATCTACCACATGGCCTAGATCATCGATGGCTCAGAGGTGGTTTTACTCTATTATGGCAGGTTACATTGCGTTGTGGGGTTTCTCTCTCTTTCTCTCTCAAAAATGATGTTCTGACTCCTCTTACTTAAAGGAGTCTCCATGAAGTTTTTCGATGCCGATCCTTCTTCATTTGGTTTGATGTAGCAGTCTCTAGCCATGTGTCCTGGCTTCCCACAGTTATGAAAAGTGAAGGTCCTTCCTCCTCCCCTGTCTCTTCCTCATCCTCATCCTTGTGCGAGGCCTCCTCGAGTGTAGAATGCTTTCTCCTCTCCAGTTGTTGGATCCAATCCTTGATTCTCTTTGACCTTGTACTCTTACTCTAGTAGAGCTCCTTCTATCTCATGCAACTTCAAATCTGGTACATTCTTTAAGGTTTCCACAATATTCTCATACTCTCCCTTGTCCACACTCTTTAGAAGTGCTGCTAGTGCCTCATCATCTTCTACTTTCTTTCCAATGGCTGCAAGTTGTTGTTTGATGCTTTTATATTTGTTCAAGTGTGTGGCTAGAGGTTCACTTTCCTTCATGTCAAGTTTGTAAAATTGCATTAATAGATTTATCTTTGAATTCTTTGCTTGAGTGCCAAATAATTTGTTAAGTTCATCCCATGCATCTTTAGCTTGTTGTATCTCCACAATGTGGTGAATGATTTCATCATTTAGGCTAAGTGAAATGAGTCCTAACTCTTTTTCATTTATGCTCTTCCACTCATCCTTCCCATTCTCTTCTCTGGACATTCATCTCTTCCCTCAACTAGCCCCCATAGATTCTTCCTCATGATCAAATACATGGTTTTTGTTTGCCATGTTGTGTGCTCCCCGTTGAATTTAGCTACTTCTTGTGCAATGCTCATGATGATGCAAAGGGAGTCTTACCTCTTGATCCAATTCAAGATTCAAGGGCAGTGCAGTGTCTACTCTTTTACAACTCCAATTTGGTGATTAATGATGATTACAATAAATTTACAAGCATGAATACACCAAAAATTGCATAAAGCCAAGGATAGTTTATTAATCCCATTTTGGATTAACAAACATGATCCTCAATTGAGGACATTAATAAGTGTCATGAAACGGTACTATAAAAGTTAAACTTTATGAGATATTGGCCACCCAAGGCCTAGTAAGTGAGTTTTGGGTGCCTAAGTGTGAATGAGGGCCAAATGTATATAAGGCATTTTCTCATAATGAAACGGCACTATAAAAGTTAAACTTTATGAGATATTGGCCACCCAAGGCCTAGTAAGTGAGTTTTGGGTGCCTAAGTGTGAATGAGGGCCAAATGTATATAAGGCATTTTCTCATAATGAAAATACACAATCCCCTTTGTGCTATAGAGAGATCTCCCTTGTGTCTTGAGAGAGATTGAAGATGTGAGAGCATTCTAGCATTGTGCCTCTTTCATGCTTGTGTGAGAGAGTGAGAGAGAGAGTGATTGCCTTATGCGACGGTGTGAGTGACTCTGCGGTGACAGCGTGGAGGTGGAGCTTAACAGGTGAGCTTGGAGGCCTCAAGGGACTCAAGTTCGAAGCATTGGTAAGTACCCTATGACAGTTGTGATCTATTGCTCATCCCTTAGGTGAATGTGTAGACTTCCCTCTTGGAGGTGTGGTAGCCCATAACATTTTTGGCACCGCTGCTAGGAAAACACCTTTGTTTCTTCCAATCTCTTGGAGTTTCAGCTCCCATTGCATAGGATTCATTATTGCTCTTACATTCTGGTAGTGCATTGTGTGGAAAATGAATGGATAAGATGTGTATGGTAGGAAAAAAATGTGAGAAATTGGTTGTGATGTTGTGTATGTTTGTGGTGGAGTGGTTTTAAGAGAGGGTTTCACTGTTTGTTCTTGTTGATTTTGATATTCGCATCATTGAAAACACCAACGTGAATGAGCAGGTTGGTATTTGGTTTTCTTTCCTTTTCCAAAAATTCATAAAAAATCAAAAACATAAGAGACCATTGATTGTGCCAAGAACTTGCATTTCATTCCTTAGGAGTGGCACAATCTATTTGGTATCAATTGGATAAGTATTACGCACCCAAAATCACAAACTTTCGACGTAGGAAGCTCCACGTGAAATTGCAGAAAAACCATTCACGCCGTGAACCATTTCCTGCAATTTCATGCCGTAAAATTTCTCACAAAATTAGTGCCACAATTAATGCCGAAAATCATAGGATTTCCTTTCTAAAAATAGAAAACCTTATCCTGATGCCTCTGACACCACGAAGTCTGTTGAAATTTTTAAGCACGTGAAAGTTCAGTTAAAGAGTTCACGATGTGAAACATTTTGAAGCTGTTCATGCCGTGAAACCCTTCCTAGTTCACGACGTGAACCCTTTTGAAATTGTTCACAGCGTGAAACACTTTCGTGTTCACGACGTGAAACACTCTGCAGATTCACGGGTTGGCCAAACCCAACGATTAGACAGTCCAAGGCCACAAGGGTTAGTTAAGGAGAACAACCTATATCAAAAAAGAGGGGATCTAACTCAAAAGGCAAAAAATTTTGAGCACGTGAAAGTGCAAGATAATGTTCACGTCGTGAACCATTTCCTGCAGTTTCACGCCGTGAACCATTCTCTGCAGTTTCACGGCTTCTAAAACAGAGCGATAGAATCAAAAGCAAAATCAAATTGGGTTGACAAATAGCTTATCAAATCGTACATACATGCACTTAAGATCTGGAAAACACATCAGAGACGATCTTAGCCGAGCGATAGTGTAGCGAATCATCCAGGATCTTCCTATCAAAGAAGTGTGGGGTCAGGACATTCCACAAGCACACACCTAAGTGTTTTAAGAAACTTGACCACTGCTGAAACTAGTAGTGAAGAGTCCATGGAAGAAGGGCTGAGATACACTGGGTTTGGGGAAGAGGAGACCACCCTCCACAACGAGACTTATCCCTAAAGAATCAAGTAAAAAACCAAGGGTAAGCCTAAAACAATGGTGTTTTACTCTCTTCTTGACTGGTAACCAATCTCTCTACATGCTTGGGAATCATTTTAATCCATGATTTCTTCTTAAAACCATGCCCTTATGTAAGGTTCCTCCTCATCCCTAAAAGATGTATAAGCTCTCCTCTCAGTCCCTTGTGATCATCCCCTATTTCAGAATGCAAGAAAACATTATTTTCCTTGTTTTTGGTCTAGAGAGAGAAAATATTCTAGAGAGAGACAATACAGTTTTGAGATATTTTTGGGTATAAAGTTATTCCTTTTATTTAAGATGAATTCCCTCGAAACTGAAGTTCAAAAAGAGTTTTCTAATATGCATTAGAAATTAATTGAATATGTGTATTAGACACCTTAGCCTAAAGGTCCACATTTTCAAAAAAATTTGATTAAGGTCCAAAGAGTGTTCTAAAGTGCCGATAGGATTAATCCAAGTGTTTCAATAAGAAAAATTCAAAGAATAAAAGAAAATCTCCCAAAAATGAGTAAATTCTTACATAAGACGAAGAGTTGACTAAGTACTGGGTTTATTAGTAAAAAAATGAGGTTTATTAGTAAAAAAATGAGTTTTTGACACCTCAATAAGGAGGGAGGGCGCTCATGAAGGAGGCACCTATTTCACATCATTACTCCACATTTTTAATTCAAAAAAATGAGATATTCTCCTCTATCCTCTCTCCCCTTTCAAACTAGATCAAAAAGTGAACCAAACTAGTCCAAAACTTGTCCAAAATGGATCAAACTGAAGCTGGAAGCCTCTAGATCGGAGTTGGACTTGGTTGGTGGCCTCCCTCACATATAATTAGACCCTCATTCCTTTGAATTTTCATCTTTGTGTATTTACATGCCATTATTATCTTCAAATTAGTGTAATTTTATTATCCCTCTATTTTGCCTCTTCTTTGGGAAGCCTTGGAGCTTCACTAATCTTCATCCTCTCTTGGAGATTACCCTCTACATTTTGGTGGCCAAGCTTTCTCGTGTGGACTTCACTTCTCTCTACAGAATCAAGCCAAAAACCAAGGGTAAGCCTAAATCAATGATGTTTTTCGATCTTTTTCAATGGTAATCTTCTTCCCAACGTCTCTAATGCTTGGGAAGCATTTTAATTAATGGTTTTTTTCTTAAAACCAAGCATCTAGTGATTCATATTGTTTAAATGGATTACTGTAGGTACCTATTTCACATCATTACTCCACATTTTTAATTCAAAAAAATGAGATATTCTCCTCTCTCCTCTCTCCCCTTTCAAACTAGATCAAAAAGTGAACCAAACTGGTCCAAAACTTGTCCAAAATGGATCAAACTGAAGCTGGAAGCCTCTAGATCCGAGTTGGACTTGGTTGGTGGCCTCCTTCACCTATAATTACACCCTCATTCCTTTGTATTTTCATCTTTGTGTATTTACATGCCATTATTATCTTCAAATTAGTGTAATTTTATTATCCCTCTATTTTGCCTCTTCTTTGGGAAGCCTTGGAGCTTCACTAATCTTCATCCTCTCTTGGAGATTACCCTCTACATCTTGGTGGCCAAGCTTTCTCGTGTGGACTTCACTTCTCTCTACAGAATCAAGCCAAAAACCAAGGGTAAGCCTAAATCAATGATGTTTTTCTATCTTTTTCAATGGTAATCTTCTTCCCAACGTCTCTAATGCTTGGGAAGCATTTTAATTAATGTTTTTTTTCTTAAAACCAAGCATCTAGTGATTCATATTGTTTCAATGGATTACTATAAATCTTTTATGCTTAAATATAATATTTTTGATTAGTAAATCTCTCCTTTAGAAAGATTACTCATCTTTATGGTTGAATCCTTCTTAGAAGGATGGATCTTAGTATTAATCTCATTTTCTTAACCAAAACTCTAGGCTTAAACATTTTTATGATTTTTATTCTAATTAAAATAAGGATTAATTCATTCAAGCTTGTTTTATGATTAGAAAATTCATAATTTTTCATTTTAAGTTCAAAGAGAGTTTATGCTAATATTTTTTTAATTATTTTTATATGGTAATGATAATGGGATATTTTTAAGAATAATCAAGAGGTTTAAATGTAATTATGCTTAGGTATGCATAATAAATTTTTAGTTTAAAAAGAGAAAGTCTCACCATATTTCAAAATTATGTATAAATATTTAGAAGTAGAATTTTGAGTATTCTTAGAAAATGCAGCAAAGCTATGGCAAAATCTTTTAAAAATTAACGTTAAATTTATGCATAAATTTGATAATGCAAAAAGAGGAATTCTCATCATATTCTATGTATAAGCATTTTAATGCTAAAAGAAGGATTTTGTTAATTTTTTTAAAATACTTTTATAGTATTTATGCATAAATATTTAAATGGAGAAAAGAGGAATTTTTTGAAATAATTATTTTAAATATATGTGCATGCATAACTTGGGACTTTGATGATCTATCATCAAGGTGAATCTCTGTCCTAAGAGATAATGTCTCCACAACTTTAGAGCATAAACTACTGAGAGTAACTCAAGTCATGGACATCATAATTCCTCTCATGCGTTCTAAGTTTTTCGGATTCATAGACTAGTGTATGACCTTCTTGCATAAGTGCACCTCCTAGGACAAAACCACTAGTATCTGTCACTACCTCAAAGGGTAAGGAAAAATCTGGCAATTTTAGGACGACGGGGTTAGTTACTAAAGCTATCTTTAGCTTATCAAAAGTACTCTGACACATATCGGGCCAATGAAATAGGGTGCTCTTCTTGAGAAAGTTAGTCAAAGGGGATGCTATTTGAGCATACCTGGGTATAAAGATTCTACACCACCCGATTAATCCTAGGAATCCTCTGACTTCTTTCACTATCTTGGGCTCTGTCCAATCCACGATTGCTTGTATTTTAGTGGGGTGAGGGATAAATCCCATCCTTAGATACTATAAATCCCAAGTGTTCGACATGGTCAGCAAATAAAGTGCAAGTCTTGCTCTTCTTTGCAAAGAGTTGTTGCTTCCTTAGGATCTCCAGGACTTTGTGCACATGATCTTCATGATCAACTGCATTCTTGGAGTATACCAAGATGTCATCAAAGAAGACAAGAACAAATTCATCCAAGTATTCTCTGAGGATGTCTTGCATGAGGCGATTAAATGTTGTTGGGGAATTTGTCAGTCCCAATGGCATGACTATAAATTCATAATGCCCATATCGAGTATTGATGGCTGTCTTGGGGATATCTTGATCTTTAATTTTGATCTGGTGAGATCTATCTTTGTGAACATTTGGGTTCCACTTAGCTGATCCAAAAGTTCATCAATTCTAGGAATAGGATATTTATTTTTGACTAATAACTGATTTAATCCTTTGTAATCAATATAAAGTCTTAGCGTTCAATCCTTCTTTTTCTGAAAGAGAACATGCCCACTCCAAGGTGAAACACTGGGTCTTATGAATCCTTGCTCTAGTTTTGCTGTCTTAACTACTCCTTTAGTTCTATGGCTTCTGGAACTGGCATCTTGTATGCACGCTGGGCTATTGGCTCAGCTCTAGGAGTTAGCTGTAACTCATGATCTACTTCATGAGTCGGAGGCATCTGGATCACAGCTCTTCTGGGAATACATCACCATACTCACTTAGCCATTCTAGTTCCTTAACCTTGCATTTTCTATCTACTAGATTCATTTTAACGACATAGACAGTTTGCCTCTTTCTGAGTCCCTTCAGCAATTTAGAAGCTTTGAATAACTGTTAAACTGGGGATCCAAAAATTCCAGTTCCTTGAACTTGATTCCCATGAAGGTCAAGGAACGAGATGGTTCCATCGTGGTGGTAGTGAATGTCAGCCTGATTCTTATGGAGCCAATCCATTCCAAGGATTCCGTCATAGATTGTAAGACTTTGAACTAGTAGTCTGTCGCATTCCCATCTAGATGAAACTGAATATGGTATGTCTCATGGTGTGTGAAAAGAATCTTCCCATTGGCCAATTCTACTTGCATAGGTTTCCCTGTTTTTTGATCTAGGACTAACTTACACAAGCATCCAGGGGAAATAAAAGAATGTCTACTGCCTGAATCAATCAAAAGCTTAAAGTGCTTACCCTTTTACTTTGCTAGAGTTTGAAAGACCGAGAACTGATGATTCTGCCCTTCATGTTCAATGGCAGCATAAATCTGTCCTCTTTCTTCCTCCACTGCATGAGCTATTGTGACTGTTTTGGCTGCTGCTATCTGGGGCGGGACTCTCTCTTTTTGGCTTCCCCAGTTTTGGGAGGGAGTTGTGAGATTACTTTGCATTGAGGCTGCAGGCTGAGCTAGAACTCTTCTAGGGTTGCCCTGATTTTGGCGAGAGGGACCCTGATTAGGTTGATATGAAGGATTCGGTCTTGGCATCCTAGGACCTTGGCTTCCTTGGCTCATTATCATAGAAGGAGTTGGGAAATCCTTAAACTGGTGTCCAAAACCTTGACATCCCCCAAAACACATGTTCTCACTTCAAAGCTCATCCTTCTTGGAAAGAGCCGGAGTTCTAGAAAATGTGCTCCAAAGGAAAAGGCTGTCCTTCCATTCTGAAACTTCATGTCTCCTGGTTTTGATTGGGACCTTGATGTCTCTTTAGGAGGTGGAAAGTTGGAACTGCTCCCTGGAGTTTGGAATCTTTTGAAGGACGACGGAGCTGGCTTTAGGCAGCAGGACCTTGACAACAAAGGCCTTGGTGAAATCCTTTGCCATCTGCACTGCTTCGGCCATAAAAACTGGTTTAGCATTCTTTACTAGGGTATCCAAAGGTTCATTCATTCCCAAATGAACCTGGCCCTCAGCTGTTCTTCATCCAGTGGTGGTGGCGAGTATTTGAGGAGAAGAGTGAATGCATGGTGATATTCTTCTGTGGTACGGCTTCCCTGGGTTAGTTCCAGGAATTCATTCATCTTTGTTTCTAGGAAGCCTGGAGGACATAATCTCTTCCTGAGGTATGCTTTGAGATCATCCCACGTTTGGGTGTTTCAAGATCTAAACGGTTTGTCTCACAGTGGTTTCTCCATGCTACTCTAGTTGTTTCTACAATCTTTAGCCTGGCAAGAGAAACCTTACTTTTCTCATTGTATCCAGTGACATGGAAGTATTCTTCCATGGCTTTGATCCACTTTTCCACAGCGTTGCCTAGGTGTTCCCCTTCACCTTTGAAGGGACCTCGCTAAGATCTGTGAAGAGCTTTGCGAACATCAGGGTCAAGCTCTTCCTCATCTACGAGGATCTACCTGTCTGCCACGATTCGCACGTCTCATGATTCTACCAAAATGATACGTGGTTAAATTTCTATTTGACTTGGTCTCGAGACCCTAAGACTTAAGAAGTTTAGAGTTTATTACTTCAAACAAGGTAATCGTTCTTACTAGAGATCTATGACATACGTCTGAGAAAACAGATCTTATTTCTTTAAACTCGATATCTGATAGTCAAAATCACTTAGACAACTAGAAATTTTTCACAAAACATTCTTTATTTACATAAGGTTTACAACATATACATAGAGCAACATGGCTCCAGAAAATCAATGCCTCAATGGTATACGCATGAGACGGCGATACTGGGCTACGGACATGCCACGATACAACTGTTCCCTTATCACTATTGGTGCTACAATCTTACTTCTCGGGATAAAACGGCTATGAAGTCTGAAAAGTTGACAAGTAATCCTAAAATCTCGAGGTGTGGGGTGATAAAGTATAACACCACAAACCACCTTTAGCCTCAATAGGACCATGGATAAAGAGATGCTCTGCATCAGCATTTGGCCGCTGGTTGCAAGAGGCGTGGATATATTGTGCTGCAAACCACTTATGCTGTTGTTTCTTAGCTGGGTCTGGAAAATATAGCTCCTCAAAATGATTTGCGAGCCTTGCCCTGCTCGTTTGAGTCGTAGTGGAAGAGAGGATATGCTCAAAAGTGAAAGCAGTGATATCCTGAGTTTGAGTAAGATCGAGGATACTAGATAAATACGGGGCATCCATCTATAAAATCCAATTCATCAATTAAAAGTCTTCATCAATGAAGCTTAATCTGAATGAAGCAGCATGTGAATGCATCTTTCTATGATAAAATTTAGACAAAATTCATCTTTGATTCTTGAGCTTTCAACAAAGCTCTGATACCAGGAGCGGTGAGGCCTCTGCCCCCTCTGCGCATCGAACTCTGGAGTGCTCGTAGCAGAAGTAGCAACCCTGCATGTAGGGCAAAGCTTCCCACTCGGGGCCTCGCCACGAATGTCCAGGACAAGAGACTAATCCGACGGTTCTTCCAAAACCGAACCCGAAAAAAACTTCCCTTGCCCAGAAAGCATAGGCGATTCCTCTAGGAAAATCTTCTACTAACGTAGTCAAGGGCCTTATCTATCCTTTGTATTCTGCCCGCCTGTGGGTCACATGGCCGAGTCAAGGAGGAACATGCACTTGGTTCTTCATAGAAATCATCGCTGTTTTCCCCTTAAGCGAGGCACAACCATTGATTCTTTCCCATAGAACAAGAATCTTCCTGGGACTTACTTTAAGTATCGTAACTTAAACCTAACTGAATTTTGTTATAGGAATCCACCGATCCAGCCTAACCCCAATCAGCCCATGGGTTAGCCAACCGCCCAAACACTGTATTGGTGGGATCCCTTTTTATAAAAATTAGGTTGTGTTTGTCTCGGGTACTAGGAGGGAAAAGAGTTCCCAGGTCCCCTAGCCAGCACTCATGTAATATTATTAAACAAACACACATGATTCTCATTTTATTAAAATATTCACATAGAAATATTCTTAATTATTCTTTTCTCCATTTGAACCTAGGCATCAACATACCATAATTATCTACATAGAAATATGATGAAACATTCTCTTTTTGATACCAAAATTTATTATGCATATTCCTATTTAAGATACGATGAAAATTCCTCTTTTGATAAATAAAAATACCCATGTATATACATACCATGAATATAGCTATTTAAAATATAACAAAAACTCATCTTTTTACCATTTAGACATTTATGCATACATAATATAAATGTATATTCAAAAAATATAACAAAAATCTTTCTTTTAGCATTAAAATATTTATGCATAGAATATGATGAAAATTTCTCTTTTCGCATTATTCAATTTTATGCATAAACATATTTACATAAAAATATGGCGAGACTTCCTCTTTTAATATAAAAAATCTTTATGCATATACCTAAGCATAAATATAAGCATAATTGCATCTAAGCATCTTGTTTATTTTTTAAAATATCCAAATATCACTTTCCATATGAAAATAAACATATGAATATTTTCCTAAGCTCTCTTTTATCTTAAAATGAATAAATATGAATTTTCTTAACATAAAAACAAGCTTGAATGAATTAACCTCATTTTTAAGTACATTTAAAATCATAAAAATGCTTAATCTTCATCTCTAGCTTGTTAGGCCTAGAGTTTGGGGTAAGAAGATGAGATTAGAACTAAGATCTATCCTTCCAAGAAGGGTTTAGCCATATAAATGAGTATTCTTTCAAAAGAGAGATTTATAAATCAAAAACATTACATTTAAGTATAAGAGATTAACATTAATTCATTTAAACAACATAAATCAATAAGGTGTGAGACCCCTTCTCCCTCTGCGCATCGAACTCTAGAGTGTTGGTAGCAGAAGTAGAAACCTTGCACGTAGGGCAGAGCTTCCCACTCGGGGCCTCGCCAATGAAGGTCCGGACAAGAGACTAATCTGGCAGTTCTTCCAAAACCGAACCCGGAAAAAACTTTCCTCGCCCAGAAAGCATAGGCAATTCTCCAGGAAAATCTTCTAACGTAGTCAAGGGCCTTATCTATCCTTTGTATTCCACCGCTGAACCCGTGGGTCACATGGCCGAATCAACGAGGAACTTGCACTTGGTTCATAGAAATCATCACTTTTTTTCCCTTAAGAGCGAGGCACAGCCGTTGATTCTTTTCCATAGAATAAGAATCTTCCTGGGACTTACTTCAAGTATCGTAACTTAAACCTAATTGAATTTTGTTATAGGAATCCAACGATCCAGCCGGTCCATGGGTTAGCCAACCGCCCAACCACTCTATTGGTGGGATCCCTTTTTATAAAAATTAGGTTGTGTTTGTCCCGGGTACCAGGGAAAAGAGTTCGTAGGCCCCCTAGCTGGCACTCATGCAATTTTATTAAACAGATACACCACTTACGCACCTAATATGAAATTGCCTTTTATCAAATCCAACTATCTTCCAGACAAAATTCAACTATCTTCAAGATAAAATTACAATAAAACCAAAGTGTTTCCATCATGATTCTCTATTTCTAGTTCCATTGTTTTACAACAAGTCTCATCCGGACTCTCCATTGAAGACCAGCTAGTCAACCAACGAGATCCAATTTCATAGTTTTACAGTTCACTTAAATAATTCTCTTGCCATCCATGATTATCTTTCTGGACATATGCATGGGTATCCTAGCAGCCCGCGAGCCTGTGCATCGCGTGGTCAGAACCCTCTAGGATCCTCTTTAGATACCCTAGTACTTCACTTAGGGACCGCTTCGTCGGCCCTCTCCGATCATACCTGAAGCGCACCATTTTCAACCATACCGAGGCTGGTCAAGACCTTGGCAAGCTTTGCCGCAAAGACGTCCTTCGATGACTCCCCGCCAACTGTTGCGACATAACTCTCCTTAGATCAAACTATAAGCCAAATGCTCCATCCAACATTCTGGCGTAAGATAGTCCTTTGAAAAAACAGAGTTTCTATGAAAGTAAGAATTTCCCATTGAGTTTTTCTCACGAGACTCCCTTATTTTCAACCCAATCTTTCTCAATGAAAATCATGAATCTCATATCTCGGTGATCCACCCATCAACTTCAACGAATGCGGTCATGGTCTAATCCTGAATTACTCGAATTTAATCCTAGATTTGTTTCCTAAAGATTTTTCTTCTATTTACCTAATAAAATAACTATGATTTCCAATTGTAATGGTAAAAATCCAAAATTATGAAAATTCATTCATTCTTGGACATAATATAATTATAAATAATTCTATTCGAAAATAATAGAATTTAACAAGAAGAAGATGGATGCAAACCCTGCAGGAATTTGACTTTGAGATAAAGTACCGACCAGGGAAAGAAAATGTGGTAGCTGATGCACTCAGTAGAAAAGCCTCCTTGCTTGCCATAACATTGGTGTCAAATCCATTGATCACTGAAGCAAGAGAGAAGATCATGCACTCAGTAGGAAAGCCTCCTTGCTTGCAATAACATTGGTGTCAAATCCATTGATCAGTGAAGCAAGAGAGAAGATCATGCAGGATAGATTCTTTGCCCCTATTGCTACCCTATTGATGCAGGAAAGAAAGACTCCTTAGGAAATGAGTCGAGTTCTTGGGTACAAATTGGATGAAGGATGCATGTATTACAATAATCGATTATGCATTCCTAATGATGAGGAAACAAAGGGAAAAATTCTGAGAGAAGCCCATGATAGCCCGATAGCTGGACATCCAGGGTTCATAAAGACCTATATGTCTATAAAGAAAAGCTTCTTTTAGCCAGGACTCAAAAGGGATGTACTCAATCATGTACGTCAGTGCTTAACATGTCAAAGAGTCAAGGCAGAAAGGGTTAAGATGCTATGAAAGCTCCATCCCTTAGACATTCCACGAATGAAGTGGGAATGTATCAGTATGGATTTTGTTACTAGATTATCGTCAGTGCAATCAGGTTACAACTCCATTTTTGTGGTAGTTGAAAGATTAACCAAGGTTGGCCATCTGATTCCAATAAAAGAAACCTACTCCGCAGCAATGGATGTTGCCAGAGTCTTCCTCAAGGAGATTTTCAGGCTGCATGGCTTACCTAAGAGAATAGTGAGTGATTGAGATTCTAAGTTCACATCAAGGTTCTCGACTACATTATTCGAAGCAGTGGGAACTTCCTTAGATCTCAGTACAGCTTATCATCCGGAGACAGATGGCCATACTAAAAGAGTAAACCAAGTAATTGAATATATTCTTTGATCACGCTGTTGCAGAGAACCCAAGAAGTGGCTAAGCTACTTACATCTAGTGGAGTTTGCTTATAATGCCTCTTATCATCGAAGTATCGAGATGAGCCCATTCAAAGCTTTGTACGGACAAGATTGCCTCACACCATTAACTTGGTCCGACCCATTGATCAAGATCGAGATGTCCAGACAGATGCTTGATGATATGGAGCAGCAAATGTAGGCAATCCGCAAAGATATTAAGGCTACCCACCAGGACAGACAAAAGCAGTATGCAGACAAGAAAAGAACGGAGAGAATGTTTGAAGAATCAGATATGGTCTTCATTCATGTACGACCCAAGAGAAGTACTTTATCTCTAGGGAAGTATAAAAATCTGTCTCCAAGATACTGTGGGCCGCACACCGTTATTACTAAGAAAGTAGGAGATCTAGCTTATGAACTTCTTCTACCTCCCCATTTCAAGGTCCATAATGTGTTCCATGTGAGTTAACTTAAAAAGTATGTACCCAGCCCAAGTCATATGCTGGATAATGAACAGTTGACTTCTCAGACTCAAGGCCGCCAGATGGAACTCCAACCCAAAGAAATCCTTGATGTTTGGGAGAAGGCTCTCAGGAACAGAGTCCTTAGAGAGTTTTTGGTCAAGTGGCAAATCTATCCTTTAGAGGATGCCACTTGGGAAAAAGAAGATCAACTGTGCTGAAGGACTACCTCCACTTTGCGAGATGAGGACATCTCGCATTTTTCAAGTGTCCCCACCAGCTGTTACAACATAACTCTCCTTAGATCAAACCATAAGCCAAATGCTCCCTATAGTATTCTGGCATAAGATAATCCTTTAAAAAAACAGAGTTTCTATGCAAGTAAGAATTTCCCATTGAGTTTGGTTTCACGAGACTCCCTTATTTTCAACCCAGGCTTTCTTAATGAAAATCACGAATCTTGTATCTCGGTGATCCACCCATCAATTTCAATGAATTTCTAACTTATTTATCACAACGATTTCAAGTCTTAGGAAAAACTTCTCTAAATCAGCCTGGTTATCCATTCTTCGTATTGAAGGAATGAGAATGGTCACAAGACTTGGTTTAATTTCTGATTCAAGAGATGGGCAAGCATCTTACTGACTCACCTTTCTCACGCAGTCATGGTCTAACCCTTAATTACTCGGATTTAATCCTAGATTTGTTTCCTAAAGATTTTTCTCCTAATTACCTGATAAAATAACTGTGATTTCCAATCCTAATGGTAACAATAAAAAATTATGAAAATTCATTCTTTCTTGGGCATAATAGAATTATAAATAATTCTATTCGTAAATAATGAAATTTAACAAGAATATTTCTTTTTCTGATGATCCTTTTTTGAATATGTATACATCATTTATTTAAATGCTCACATAGAATTATACTAAAATTTTCTTTTCTCTATTTGAACCTCAGCGTTGACATGCCCTAAATTATCTATGTAAAATATGGTGAAACCTTCTCTTTTGTTACCAATTTAATCCTCTCCCTATCAAGAGTTTGGTTGATCTTAGTATTACCCTCAATGTCTTCATTGAGAAAAGATGATAACTCTGACCTTTTTGCATATGTCATAGCCTCATTCATGAGTGTTATACTTATTCGCTCTATCCTCTTTCCTTTCACAATCTAACACTCATCCATTTTCAACACAAAGCGAACTTTGTTACCTTGCATGACAAACAAAATTAAATAAGCTTTGATTTTTCATAGACTTTTTCAACTAGTTTGCAAGAGATATAAAAGTTATGTACAATTATGAGGTAATCCATAGAATAAGATCATAACTTTCTGAAGACGTTGTAGATCAACAAATATATTGTTGAATTCGTTGTTGTAAGGAACCACAATATTACCATTGTTGCCTCACTTTTTTTCCCAAGCTCTAATGGTCATCACATCATTGACGCAGTAGTACTCTCCAATATTACGTTGCACATCTTCATTGCATGTCCTCTTTTGCTAATCTTAATCTTCTTGGGGGTAGGAAAAATATTTCGTGTGAATCCTTGTTTGCAAAGTGTATCTTGCAGTAATTGATGGAGAGCCTGGTATCCTTATGCCCACTTCATCGCATGAATTTGGAACTTCCTCAATGCCTAAAATGTTAGTTATATCTTTCATTATCTCATTTGCAAGTATCTGTTGTACCTTCTTGTAGCATGGATCTTGAACTATGGAAAGAATGTCATGTTTTCTCACGCAACTACGTAACATATCTCCAATATCTTGAGGACTATTATCACCACACACATCTTTAAGAAAGGTCCTATAATGAACTAACAAAGATTACTTATAGTAGCAATATTATATAATGAATTAACAGTTAATGAAAAAAATCAAACAATAGATACACTTTAATAAGAATAACTTATAACCAAAAAGATGAATAGAAAGCAAACCTTGCTGCATCATGAATTCTTCGCTTGAGAGCACCACCACCAATTGCAAGTGTCTGAATGTTGTTGATTGTCCTCTTTCACTCTTTGGCTCCCATGGGTGTGCTCTTCATACGTGAGATTGTATCCTGTAACTTCAGGATTTGGTCCTCTTTCTCTTTGCCCTTTCTCTGTAGCTGTAAAATATTATTCTCTGCAATTTCGAGAGCTTGTTGCACACTACTCAAAGTGACTTGCAAGCTATGAATTTGTGAGTTTAGAAATTGAACCTTCCATGCATCACATGTACTTAAGTGTTTGCAATATCCAAGGAGCCCATTCTCACCCTCTCCAACAAAATGAATGAATGAGGGTAGGTCTGTGAAAGGTGGAGAGAAATTTAAAGAAAGATCATTAATATATAAATACCCATCAACCCAAAGATCCACACTACAATGACCCTGCTGTCTTCTTTCTTGCTTCTCCTGTGCGTTTAGACGTTCTTTTCTGATAGGTGCATATTCATTTAAGATGCGAATATGTAAGTCTACCTTCCTCACTCGTGATGAATTTGAGGTGTTTGTTATTTCTGTGAGTGCCATAGTAGACACAATGGAAGATGATAGGTAGCTTGGATCCCAAAGAGAAGCTTGAAAGAGAGACCTACTACAATGAGAGAAGGGCTTGAGAGAGAGAGAGAGAGAGAGAGAGAGAGAGAGAGAGAGAGAGAGAAAGAATCTTTTAGTTGTTGAGTCGGACAGAGAGAAGATGTGATAGTAATCAATGAAGAAAACGATTTTTAGGTGGGTTTGCTATAAATATATAAATTTTAAATTGCTAGCCTATCCAAAAATTTAAATTAAATTAAACTTTTTATGTTTTATGCATTTAAAAGTGAAAAAATAAAAAAACGTAAGTTTTCCTTATCTTTTAATGACTATTGATTTAGAATTTGTGGGAACTTCAAAAACGCAATGAAAGTGTATCATATAAACGAGATTGTCTTTTAATGACTGTTGATATGGAATTTAGAGGGAACTTCAAAAACGCAATGAAAGTGCATTAAATGTGATTGAAAGTTATTTTTTAGGACAATTATTTTGAATTGTAAGAAAAAAAAATTTTGGGGCTCCTATATGGATGAGATTGATGATGTTTCGGAGAGTTTGTGGCTAGAAAGAGAATCCTAGAGTGAAAATCCTAGAGAGGGAAAACTAGAGAGATCCCCTACTTTTAGGGCCAAAAGTAGGCCTCATTATGACTTTGTCTCCTTAAACCTCAAAAAAATTAGTCTTAGTTCCCTAAAATTAGGGATTCTTACAGGGCCCTTTTTATGCTCAAATGCCCCCTCATGTCCCAGAGGCTCAACAAGATGTCATGACTCCTCAATTATGAACACAACTTCTCTATCCTTATTTATGATTACTGATCTAAGATACTCATCCCAAATTTTCTATTCTAAAATACAAATTTATTTTATTTTGGGAAGTACCCACTCAACTCATGTCCACCTTGGGTAGAATCTCTCCACACTTTAATCCTAATCCACTTAAACCAGATCCATAGGCTCGACCTATGGGTCTAGTCTTCTGCACTCCACTAGACCTATGGAGCTGGTGTGCACCCATTATTGAGATTGCCACTTTACTCACTCACACCACTTAAAAAAGTTTACACATGCACTCCTTTAAAAACATTCCTTTTGGTGTGTGTTGTTTTTAGATCTCGTGATGCTTTATGCCCCCTACCCTAGTTAACTGGCCCAAATATGGGACCAAAATTTTGTTTCACATTAATTAATTAGTTGGTAGAAGGGCTCCAAGGTTTGAGGTGAAAGTTCTGCCCCTCATCTAGAGAGAGCATACTCTGTCTCTCTTGCTCGCTGAGAGGCCTTCTATCTGAATGTCTCTCTCGATTCTCTTGTCTCAATTGTCTCGTCTTTGCTCGACTCCTCTATCTCCCTCGTCTCGCACCCATCAGTTGGTGGGCAAACGTATAAGGTTCAAACCTTAATGCATTAATCAATTAATAGGGATCATAAGAGCCCCATTAATTAATTAATGCATTAGACCAAATATGGTAGTATCTCAATGAGTGAAAAAAAAGAAGAAAATGAATTAATTGAGTGGACCTTTGTAGCATTCCCACAACCACCTAAATGTCTCACCACATAATGTGAAACCATGACATTAGCTTGGAGTAGGAGTCCTTATTCACTATATATGCTCACATTTTGAAATGGAATAATGCTCCTGATGAAGCCTCATGGAGTTTGATTTGGTGAACACACAAGTCTAGCAAGCCTTGGCCCTTGGTCTTCCAAGGAAGGGTTTTAAAAAAGCACTCCTTCCATGAAAACTATAGGCCTAGAACGTTATTGAAATAAACATTAAAGCTTTAAAATACATTTCGTTCAAAGCATTTGTTGGTATCCAAACACAACTTAAGGAATTAACAAACCTTAATTAAGGTCCTCAAAGGACATTGGAAGGCTGCCGTACCCTTCCTTGGCAAATAATTTAAGATCCATTGTGGGGATTCTTTTTGGGATATATATACATATATATATTTTGAAAACAAACTACACCGAATATATTTAATTACATAGAAAGGAAGGTTTAGCCACACATGCTTACTGTTTCAAAAATAATTAAACACGACAAGCTAGAGAAACTCAGTGAACCGAAAATAATGATTACCATAACAAAACCGGTTTTAAAATTAGGCCTGAGCTAAGTAAGTAATTCACTAGTTGCAAGCTGCAACAATCTTTGAAAGGTGGATTAGCCAGCCAGCAAGGGTACAAGGCTTTATATTTTAAGGCAAGAGTAGCTTACCTTCTACGCGATTGTGGGTAATTAAATCACTAGTTGAAATAACCATTGAAAGGTGGAAGGGGTTGAAATTTAATTTTTTTTAAAAAGCAAAGAGTGGCTTGCAACGGGGCCCTCCACGCGTCACTCTCCGGCCTGCGCAAAAGGCTGAGGTAGCTATGGCGCAGATGGACTTGAGCCTTGAACCGGCTGCCATACCATTCCCCTTGCCGCACAGACACGCTGGAGCTTCCTGCAGAAGTAACCCCTCCCCCTCCTTTTTTTAATCTCCCGTTCTGTAGCTGTCGGATACCACCACGCACGGCGTTACAGCCGTCCGCTGGAGGCTGTCGGCACATGTGGGCTTGGCTGGGCTGGGTTGGGCTGGGCTGGGCTCCGCCACCACCCAAAAGAATCGCTTTTTCCCGAGAAGCTCCTTTACATCGCCTTGCTAGTCACCCAACCGCTCGCGACGTGATGTGTTGCATCAGTTGTGCAAGGGGTTAGGACCTGTCGGCACCAATCGCTTCTCCACGCCATACCTTGGATCTATCTCTCCAGATTCTTCTGGAGGGGGACTGCTGCAATCTGACGATGACGACAACGAAACACCACAGGCGCTGTGAGGAACTGCATCAGGATTCAACGACTGGTAATCGCCATAGCTGGTGGGCGTGCTGTCCCCTGGCAAACCCTTGTGTTCATATAAAGAAGGACTGCCTGAAGCAGCAGCAGCGCCTCGATGATGATGATGATGGTGGTGATGCGTCTGTTGTTGTTCTGCAGCTACTGATGCTGCAGTTTTAGGCTTGGGAGATGCTCTCATGGCGTTGACTGAGCCTTGAGCAAACAAGAGCAACAAGAGTAGCAAGGCCCTCGACAAGCACTTGCTGGGTGTCTTGGTCATTAGAGAAACAGTTGCTCTGACAGACTGGAAGCTGCGCTTAAGGCCGATGGGCGTGCCTGGTTGTGAAACAGCGTGACATGACAAAAATCGGAGGCAGAGGTGTAGATGATCTTAAACAGGGGTGATCAGGAGCATGCGGGACTGGAAGATTTGCAACGGGCATGGGACTAGGCTGTGACAAGAGAGGAATTGTGGGATGTTATGGTAGTGTGGCGCACTGTACTAGCAGGAGAGGATCAGATCAAGCGAGAAGGATGAAAGGGTTAGGAGGCGGCAAGGTTTGTGAGGGGAGGGGAGGGGAGAGAGAGCGCAGGGGAGCAAGAGTGGCAACACCTACCTATATTGCAAGTGGAGATTCAACGCTCAATTGTGCATGCGTGCGTGTGTGTGTGTGTGTGAGAGAGAGAGAGAGAGCGAGGGAGAGAGAGATCGCAAGCAATGTAAATGGTGGTGGTGGTGGTGCTGGGTGAGGAGTGCTGGTATGGCTGGGCCATAGTGGGACAAGCGTGTAGAAGAAGGCGGGGGTACACTACCTAGCCATAGCTATGTTGTGTCACGATGACAACAGAGGAGGTCCCGAACACTGCTGACAATTTAGCCCCTCTAGGCTCTCTCCGTCCTCTCTCCGCCTCTCTCTCTCTTTACGTGAGTGACTCGCCCACATTAAACGCCAGCTTCAGCCTACCTAGGTTCTCTCGAGAGTACGCTCCCTCCTCCCTCTTTGAAGTCCGGCTGTTGATCTTGGTAACTGGTCTTACCACACTCTGTCCAAATAATTACTACAACAAGCCTCAACTTTTGGGGATTGCCTTTGCCCCACTTGTCCTCCCGTGAAAACACTGATCCATCATCCATCCATCCACCTTGGCCGTTGCTCACCTGCTCGCGCTTTGATAATAATTGATTTAAGTAATCATAACAACGTAAGAAGGATCAGCCCTCAAAAATTTGGAGGATTCCATTACACCCTTCACAATGCGGGTGAAAATAATTTTCACATTGGCTAGGTTTTCAAAATATATGAATGAACGCTGTACCCTTCAAGACAACCAGATCTACAAAATACACCGCCCTCCCTGGGTTTGTGATTGAAATGAAGAAACAAAGAATTCTCTTTTTTAAAATTGTTTGATTACTTCAACTCACCGCGTAGCATTAAATGCGTGTGCGCCTTTACCATTGTTGCAAGTTGCAACTCTTTCCCTGGCCCCATATTGAAGTAGTTGGTACAATTGTATATATCTCTCCGGCCTGATATATTGAAGTTGTTGTACAATTTGTATACTAACATTTGTCCAAGGCCTACTAGGTAGGGGGCCATCTCTGAGACTCCTTCTGAGCAGTGCTCGAGAAAAACCCGGCATTTACTGTGTGTTTCGCACCACTAATGAGATTCATCCATTTTCATTCGTAAAATCGACAAATGATCCTTTTTCATTGGCTACAAAATAAGTTTTTTTTAGAGCATTGATTTGAAAATCTTAGTCCTGTTTGGGGCAATATATACATATATATATATATTTATATTTACTGAAATAAAACCGAGTACAACACAAACTCCCAAAAGTTCAACCCCTCGAATATACAAGATGTAACTAGGACGAAAGATAACCCAACTCTTTACTGAAAACCCAACTCTTTGATGAAAAAAACAAGGCTCTCTTAGGATAAATTTTGCAATATGGATGGATATCCCCCCATGTTCTTCTCCCTTTCTTTGTTAGACATGTCCCTTGACCTTTAGGATTGGATTCCAAGAGCATCTTATACCCATGCCAAGAGTAACTCTTGTGCTTATCATCAACCAGCAATCTCTATGTTATATTTTTGGAGTTGATCAGGGTTTAGTTCTGTACCTCTGAAATTTGAAAAATATATATATGAATTGTCGGCTAGTGTAGTGCTCTTTCACGAACGTCATGTCCGTTTTGTGCATTTTGGCCGTAAGATAGTTGCAAAATTTTAAAATGCCCATAAAAAATTACACTAAAATACAAAAAAAACCTTGCTATATTTCCAATTTTGATGGGCAAGAGTGTCCATAAAAAATCAAGCCTACTTGAAGTTCTCTCCGTCTTATGTTTGAGGAGGTGATCGGGGTTTAGTATATTTTGTGTATTTTGTACCTCTGAAATTTGAAAAATATACATTGTCTAGTAGTGTAGTGGATAGAGCATGGGTCTCTAGTTCAAGATATTCTAAGCTCAAACACCCTACATCGTGTGTGATCGCATGTTAGTTGTCATCTCACACATTGGTCAGGTCATCGTATTTTAATATTGGCAAAAGTGTTTCCACCTCATCTTGTGGTAACAACAGTGTGTTATGCTCATCCTTCAAGCTCAACGCTCTAGATCAGGAATGGTGGCTTCCGTAGACATCAAAGATCAAGATTCGATTGTGATACCGAGTAACTAGCAACTCTGGAGTTCTTCACTCCAATCGGACAAGCGGCTCACTTGTAGGTCCCACGGCTTGTCCATTTCCTTAAAAAATGATCAACATTTGGAAGGGTGGTACCCGGGCTTGTGGTACTGGGGTGTGTGCGTGTGTAGAAGAAAGGCAATTTTCCCTACCACCATAGGCTAGACTTAGGACCCTATTTGGGGAAAAAATTAGATATAAATTGTTTCATTGAAATTAATATGAAATACCTCCCACTTTTATTTTACCATCACATTAATTGTCCACAAATCTAAAATTTAAACAGCACTTTGCCAAAACCTAAAAATGTTCATTAGCAATAATTGTAGCATTTAGGGTGCCTATTTTGTCCACAAACGTAAAAGTTAAAATAACAACCCGTGTTGAATTTCAGGTGTTGAGTTCGCATCTCGATTCTCTAAGGCTGATTAGTCAAAGCGTGTGCTGGACTCAACTGGAGCCCGGCTCTGTCTCTCACAAAAATCACACGGCAGTTGTCAGCTTTGGGGCTCCTCTTTTCTGCACGCTCTTGACAGCGTGCTGCGGCTGCGCCACCCTTTTCTTAGGGTTTACCGACAGCTGTCCGTTCGGGCCATCCATTGCATCTCCCGTGCATGTAGTCAACGCCGCCCGCCTCCGACACGGGAGGAGGACTCTGCGAGGGCGCGTGATCGAAGGAGAGAAAAGGGAGCCCCCGCCAGGCGCACAGGCCGACGCGCCGTCCCTTTGTTTGCATTAAGTAAATCCTAGCTGCGTGAGCCTGCAATTACGTGGGTTGCCAATCACAGCGTTACCGTGAATGCGTTTACGTTGAATCCAGGAGGTGACGTTCCATCATCCTTGTTAACGTTCCCAACTGTGACCTGCTTTGTTTGTCCCCATCATATCATCCTGCATCACAAGATGGCCGTGGACAGCCAGTCTTGTTACAACATACTTTACCGGTTTCAAGACGTTCCACATCCAGTCTCTAACCCACGTTCCCTAGACTCCTTCCTCGGAATTCTGCGCAAGAAGTTTCTAATTATTGCCACTTTCCAAGAAATGGTCTCATAATTCCGATCAGGCAAACTCGCTCTTAGCGCTCAATTCCATATGGCACGGGGAAGGCGCACGAACGAAATTTACTCCAGCTTTCACACACCGCGGTCGGTCTCGTGATTTCATTTATTTACTTTCCTCACTTAACTTACCACTTCACAACATTCATAATCACTCGGGAATTTGGATGGCACAAATAAACTTGCCAATTTATGAGACAACTCAACTAAATAAATAAGCACCCAATATGTTTTCTCCCCTCCATTAATTAATTAATTATGGAGGAGTTTTTCTCAGCATTATCTCTTTTAAGGTCTCTTGTCCTTGAATTTCATTTTGCACAGTTTACTTGGAATTTGCCAAAATTAGGAGCGCTAGATTTTTAGCCTTCTTTATTTACATACTAGTGTCGCGAGACCCATCTCCGACGAGCAGGAAGCATTTTACATTTTCAAGGAGGTATTTTTAATGTAGTTAAAGGCAAAAGTAATGTGTAAAATCACCCTTCCTTAACACCCGCCTGATAGAGTGACATTCAGATTTAATATCTTTCACATCACCAACGACAAAAGTTATAGATTGGAAATTATCATCCATAGGTAGCTCATTTAAATCAAATGAGAAAGGGCCTCGCCCGCCAAATATCTATGTGTCTAAGCATTGTGATCTTCATTGATAGGTTCTTGAAGAACCGTAGCATTGAGAATTGTTATGTTTCTTGATTCCAAGTGGATTCTGCCATGGGGTTCACTATGCTCCTCATTTTCAACCTTTCCAAATGTTTGTTAAAGTGATGCGTAAAATTAGCAACATTTTGTTTTCAATTGCAAGTCCTTGTCCATGATCGTTTACGGCGAGTCATGCATGCTGCATCCAAAATTCAAAGCTGACGAACTTGGTTCGAACTCAAGTATGTACAACTCCTAGCCATCTTCAATCTCCTTCGAAATAATATATATATATATATATATATATATATATATATATATATATATATATATATAAGGAGAGAGAGACAGAGAGAGAGAGAGAGAGAGATAAACGAAGGCAGAGTTGAGACATACTGAGAGATGGAAATTAAGAGCGCGAAGACAAAATAGAAGAGAGTAGTATTAAATTTGAGAAAATAGAAATTTCATATATATATCACCAAAATGAAGAGCCAAATCGCCAAAATAGAAGAGAGCAGTATTAAATTTGAGAAAATAGAAATTTCATATATATCGCCAAAATGAAGAGCCAAATCTAAAAGTTGGAACACAATTTGACCCTTGATCAAAAAACATCATCCCTCTCACACAATCTCTAAGCAACTACCCTGGCTTCTAAAACACGGCACATCTTTTTCATAATTGCATTGAGTCAATTGACAGATATCTTTAGACTCAATATCTCCATGCCTAAGGTACGCACTTGATCTTTTAGAGAATCTGTAAGGTTCCTCCTTAGCCCTAAAAGATGTATAAGCTCTCTTCTCAGTCTCCTGTAATCATCCCCTATTTCAGAATGCAAGAAAACATTGTTTTCTCTTGTTTTTGGCCTAGAGAGAGAAAATATTCTAGAGAGAGATAATTCAATATTCAGATATTTTTTGATACAAAGTTTCTCCTTATATTTAAGGTAAATTCCCTTGAAACAGAAGTTCAAAAAGAAATTTTCAATGTGCATGAGAAATTAATTGAATATGTGTATTAGAGACCTTAGCCTAAGGGTCCACATTTTCAAAAAAATTTGATTAAGGTCCAAAGAGTGTTCTAAAGGGCCAATAGGATTAATCCAAGTTTTTCAATAAGAAAA
Organism: Cibotium barometz; assembly: GCF_041138505.1. Taxonomy (NCBI): domain Eukaryota; kingdom Viridiplantae; phylum Streptophyta; class Polypodiopsida; order Cyatheales; family Cibotiaceae; genus Cibotium; species Cibotium barometz. The sequence goes on along the minus strand of NC_141056.1, from coordinate 40,874,389 downwards.
ATTCAAAGAATAAAAAGAAATGCATTTCCAAGACAAGGGATCACTAGAACTTTATTTCCTACACTCAAGGTGATTCACAATGTCAAGCGTATCAATAATGATGATGTGTAGTGAACTATATAACAGTTTTATAAAGTTAAGGGAACACTAACATTAGACACAGGGTCGAGCAGAAAGAAAAGCAAGACAACAAGTATAGAATTTCACTATGATGTTTACAATAACATCTTTGTTCATATTGAGAGACTACAACAAGCTATGGTGAAGTTCTATGGTCTTTAACCAGAAGGTGAGAGCTTGCAATTGCTACTATTCATGTTTTTCAGTATAAAATGAATACAATTATTTTGATTTGAATATTGTAAATTACCATTTATTTACAGTTTTGGGGAGCACACTTTCATTTGTGCTCAAGCTAGATGAGTGCCAAATTGTGAAAGGTCGGAAGCTGGAGTGTATGAGTATTATGCTCATGAATGAGGCCATGATATGTGCATGGGAAAAGACTACCAAACCAAGTTTTAGTATGCAATTGGAGAAAGAGGTTTGGTGGCTTGGTGCATTCGAGGTATCGAAGGAGACACATGAGCTAATTACATGGATGTTTGAAAGGACTCCCTGGATAATAGATGTAATCAAAAAGCAAATTGATGGTCAACTTTTAGATGTAGAAAACATAGGAAAGTTCAAGGTGGATTGGCATCTTGGGGGAGATTTGAAGACAATCAAATGCATGATGGGTTGTGCTCAAGGCGCGACATCAAGATGGCTTTGTCCATATTGCGATGCTCAGATTGATATTCCTAGGCAGAAAAAGACAAATGGAAAAAGTATGCAGAAGGTTGGTTCTGTTGGGGGAGGAAGGATGCCTCGAAAGGTCCCAAGAAAGGGAAGAAACAACATGAAGATGCAGTAGATCCAACCGAATCAACTGACGACGATGAAGATGAGGAACAACCAAATGCAAGATGGGTGGAAGGTGTCATGTCTCCAGATATGCTAGAAGAACCAAACAGGAATTAAAATTGGAGCCCTATACTTAATTTTCCACTAAAGAATATTCACTTTTGCACACCATGCATTCATGAGAATCTTCGATCGATTGCTTAAGTGCCATATCGATTATGCATTCACAATGCCTACACAAGAGAGCAAAGTTGTAGCCCTTGGTAAATTAGAGCATCTTTTGAATTCTCTAGGCTGCCATGGCAGAAACGTGAAAATTGAAGTGAATAAGCAGGCCTATGTCATACGAGGTTCCTCAAAAGGTCACCACATGATTGGAGCAAAGGCAAGGAGATTTTTGGAGAAGCCAGCAAACATAGAGAATTCAAAGAAGACTTGGGGACTCTAGAGAGACATGTGTGCAATCACCATAAATGTGGATTGTCCAATGCTAGCTCTTGTAAATATGCGCAAATAGCTTTGGATAAATTTCAATAACATGGTTTGCATTATGAATCAAAGTAGCACAACTGCCCAAGAACGAGCATCATTCCAACAACATATCATAGAATTCACCAAAAGTGTGCTAGGTGCTTGGGGAGAGAGTAAAGTAACACACTATATGGTAAGTTGTACAATAAAAAAAATAAACTGGTATTTAACCTAGACTTTTTCTAATTAGATTCTATTGTCATGTGTACAGCACATAGTTCATGCGCATGGTGCGTATTTCATGAACAAGTATGGATCGCTCGACATGTGGAGTACCCAAGGGATGGAGAAATCACATTATAAAGCAAGAGGAGTTTATTTAAAAAATACAAGACATGGAGGTGGAGCTTGTGCAGGAGGAACACATACAAACTATCTACAAGAGATGTTCAATTGGTTTATCGCACAACCTTTGGTATTGGTTAGGGAGCGGGCCCAACAATCAAAGCTTGCGCAAGGGGCATGCAAGGCTACAAAAAGTCATGCTCAGCTTGAATGGTTGCAGACCAATCCTCCCCATAGGCATGGTGCTTGGGCGTGCATGAATGAGGAGACAAGGAAGGCGTTGGGATGTGCATGCACCATCACAAATCTAGATGTAATAAGGCTAAGAAAATAAGTCTAGTTAGGTTTTTTTTTTGCCCTTAAAAAAAACTATTAATAGTTTCTTCACTCACTTCATTTTCATTTCACTTTTTTAGAAAGCTTGAGCTCAAGATCTACGTAGGCACCCACATAAGGACACCAACACATTACCGTGTTAGCACAGTAGGCATAGTCGTACATGGATATGGCACGCACCAAGAACACCGCACGTGTTACCATGCCTTTACAAAACACAGTGCAAGGCACCCAACAACCACATATTGGCAACACCACAGAAGAGAGTGACCCCTGGGATTCTAGGGCACGCGTAACGTGATCATTAGAGTCCATCCCTCCTCCCATAGCAACACCAACGCACACACATGCAGGCCCTTCTAGTGGGAGCAAGCATGTGAAGGAGACCCCATGACACAGCCACCCTATAGAGACTTCGATGATGAGCAGTTCGACTGGGTTGGTGAAAAAATTCCTACATTATTGCGCACCACCATAGGTGGCAAGACCCTACTACCAAGACAGGGTCCCCTACCTACCCGGGAGGAACTTGATACACAGGCACCACAACAATAGGAGGAGGATCCCCCAAGCCCCGAGGGTCATTTTTGATGCATTTACAAAGAAATTGAGTACACTGATTGTGAGAAATAGTAGTTTACAAGATGAAAACACCTTTAATCATGTGTACAAATACATTATTTGTCATCCAGTGCAGCAGAATTGCTCCTGGAGAGCTGTGCCAGAATAGTGCAAATTTGGACTCTGCAGCAGCGGTGCAGGCTCACAATTCGTATTTTTCTAGCATTGCTCCCCTAGGTCCCTAGGGTAATTTCTGATGCATTTACAAATAAATTAATGGTACAAACTAGAAAAAATAATTCGCATTGTTCTAGCATTGCTCCCCCAGGTCCCCACGGTCATTTCTGATGCATTTACAAAGAAATTAATGGTACAAGCTAGAAAAAACATGATGAAAATAAGTAGGCAAAAACTGTATTGTATTTATAATAAGAAGTGATACATTATCTTCACAAAATCTTTCTTACAATATTGAGATTCCTTCTCTTATTATCGGGCAGAGTGTGCTCAAGGAGTGATTGGGATATTTCTTGAGGATCCTTTGTGCCTATGCTTTTGGCTATACCTATACGAGCAAGAAGATTACCCCTGAATCCAAAACCAAAAACATCTAAGGCAAGGGATTTTTTAATCAAAACTATACATTTGGTGCTCTACGCCATAGAGGCTACATAGAGCACCTTAGAGAGGGCTTTCAAAAAGAAGAGAGTGAAGGAAGATTGAGGGGTATGGATGATGGCGATGCCATCCACAGGAAGTTGACCAAGATAGTGTGCCAACGCAGCATCATGTCCATGGACCTTGGCCTGGTCTCTGCTGCCGCCGCCGCCTCTCCCAGAGCAAATGCATCAATTTCAACCACCCTCTGCAATCAAAGGAAAATTCAAAATATTTTCCTATACATAATTACAAATGTTTATAACCTCTTGCTCAATGTCTTCTTTTGCCAAAGTGCTGGTGGGGGGCAGAGAGGTCAATCAAGGACTTAGCCTCATACTTTTTAGGTGCTTTGGTCTCCTCCATCACTCCAGCAGACAGCAGGGGTATCCTTTTCAGCCTCTAGCTTGTCTTGTAAAGTTGTGAATTCCTCCTCTGGAACTAGGGCTTGCTCCGCGGTCTCAACCACACTATCCTTGACCAAAGCAACTGTCTTTGCGATAGATTCTCCAAGGGGTAATATGACAAATCTAGGTGAGGACCGAGGTTGGACGTATCAAGGTCCACCTCACATCGCATGCATATAATGCCCAAGCATTCATCCATTCTCAAGCCAGCTACCTTTTCAAGATCATGAAGAAATAAGTATTCTTCACCTTCCACCACAATGGTGCTCAAGAGATTGATCTTAAGCTCTAGTAGCACCTTGCTCTCCTCGTGTGGGGAAGATGGCCCCACATCTTCCACTACAGCAGGCTACAGATTGTGCACCCTCTAGAAAGTGCTCTAATGCAAGAAGCTGCTCTTCCACATCAGCACTCATACCTAGTGCCTTCACTTCCTTGTCATCCCTCAAATACCATGCCATCTGCAATGCAGGCATCTCTACCTCCTCATCGGAATCCTCATCGTTCGCTGATGAGGAATGCAAAAGTGGCGAGCCACGAGAGGAACCTAGTTCTGAATTACCCCTCCCCAACCTCTTCACCTCCTGCTTCTTGAAGCTATAGTAAGCTCCTACGGGGATGCAGATGTCGATGAAGCATTCAAGGCACTGGGATGTAGGGGCGAGCATATTGTCGAATGTACTTAAGCAGCTCAACAGGCACCGACCATCGATCATTGGGGCAATGGAGAAAGGAGGTGGAGTGGGGAGCCAAGTATTGCTCCATGTATGCAATCTGCGTCTCATAATGTTGGGACGCAAGGGCGAGCTACTTTTCAAAGTCGACTTCATGATAGAACATGGAAAAGAGATCGCTCTTGCCCACCCATAGGGTGGTGGAGAAGAACTCACAGAAGTCGTGAAAGTGGGTAGCCATGTGTGAATGCAAAGAGATAGTGTGAGCTTGTGTGGTTGGTTTCTATCACATGAAAATGAGAAAGAAGGCACCTTTGGCCTATTTATAGTTAAAATTTAAAGTTTGACCTTCTCACACTAGACCACTAGAAAAAAATCACATTTTGCAAAAATATTAAGATTTTAATTAAATAAAGAGGGATTAAAAAAGAGCTTGCTACAAAATTACAAGCATGTCATCTAGTCTAAAATTGTTATAATGTCTTCATTTTTTGCCTCTTGTGACATTTACTTCATGTTGATCTCCATCTCATTATTGACTTGAAAGCTCGTCTCATTACCTTCACCGCGATCCTAAAACTCTTGCCTCTCACGTGCATGAGAACATAGGCTATTTTCCCATATACCCAGTTCATCTTCAAGCTCTTCCACATGCCTACTATGTGTTTGCAGGGCTATGCACCTTGCTACTGAAAATTCAAGGTCCCCCATTTGCCATCATTCTAAGACCATGGTTGTCCCCTCCTTACGCTTCCCAATCTATAAAAATATAAAAAGTGACACAATAACCAGAAAGTGTAAGGGTTAATTCTAGACATGTAGTGGAATCAGATATACCTTTCTCCTCATCAACTTGAAACTTGACTCTTCCACATTATCAAAGCCCATGATGCTAAAGTGTTGACGCAGGTCTGCTAGGCTCCAATGCTTCCTTGTTTGCCACTCACTCAATCCATACATTTTGCATCATCACAACTACCTTAATAGGCACAATTTCTTCTTTTGAGGCTTGAAGTGGGATCCATGTTCCGTGCTTTTGCATCCATCTTTGGTAGTGCAGATGCATGTACAAAATAGAGTGTGTCTTCAAGAACCTGAAAGACACTGTAGAATCTACTATTTATTGCACTTGTACACATCACCTTGATGTGACCCCTCAGTAACCTCCCAACCCTCTCCTAGTAATCCTTGACCTCATAATCCTTGAATGAGGTCAGACCGTACCTCCTTACAAATATACATTGTTTTCGTTTGGTGCATTGGCATGGAATTGAACATGTGCACACAAACATGTAAAGGACAAAACCAATTTAGCCCTATTGAAATAGATGCCTTTGAAAACTTAAGTGATGTCTTGATATCACTCACCATCTTAAACTTTAAGCATAAGATGGTCCAAACATCAGGTTTGGGCCATTCGAGATTGTTAAGAGGGGGATTGGGGATCTCTTCTAGATTGCCAAATAAACCTAGTTTTTTATCTACAAAATATGAGTGAGAAAAGAAAGATATTGTTTTGTACAAGCTCACTTGGGCTTTGAGATACAAACATTGCATGTCCAATGGATGCATGCATAATAGCATAGAAAACTCTAGTAAGGTTTTGGAGTGGTTGTTCCTCAACATAATTAGAGGGAAAAATATCTGCAGATAGAGACATAAGAAAATGGAGAATCATAAGAAAAGTTGAAACAAAAAATCCAATATTAGCATGTTGTTAAAGCTGTGTTTATATTTCATTGGACAATTTGAAGGAAACCTTGGTTGTTCGCCTCCTTGAATGTAAAGGTCTCCAAGGGTATACACATGTTGCACTATGGTAACCAGTCCTTCCTTCTTAGTATGCTTGAAGCCTTGTAGCTACCCCTTTCAATGATGTAGCATATTCCCTAGTTGACGCACTAGATGTGGTCCCTTAAAGCTTGGCTGCATGTAGACCCAAGCCCCAACCCTGAATCTTGTTGGAGCCCAAACTCCATGCTCATCTCTTGTGTTATGCAACACAAGCTCTTCCACCTTCTCCCTAGGTCTTCTCATATTATTGGAAGAGGCCATCGTGGTAAGAAAAGAGAAGAAGGAAAAAGAAAAGCTTGTTTACAGTATCTGGAACACTTATTAGAGTGTGGTTGAGCTGAGGAAGGCTCATTTACGAAATTGGACGTGTGCGGAAGATGCATTTGCATATTGAGCAAATATGTCAGACAACCCAATACAGATTGTGGGTGAGAAGTTGGATAGAAAGGACTTCCAGGCATGGAAGTACAGGATTAAAAGCTTTCTGAAAGGAAAAGGATTTTGGAATCTTGTTACAAGTGAGGAGCCAAAGCCGCGGATCTACCCCGAAAACCTACACAACAAGTTGTAGCTCATAAACAGTGGTCAGAGAGAGCATACAAAGTTTTGCATTACTTGTCTATATGTATCTCGGATGCTATACTCATACATATACATGATGCTGAGAATCCCAAGGATCAGGGATTTAATATTCACATGATCACAAGATTTTTTGTGATAATAACACATGTGAACAAGTTATTCACATGTTCTCATGTTACCGTTCACAAAATAACAGGTCACTTGCCATTTGGGAACCCCTTAAAAGCTTGGCTACACATGGGAATAAGCTATTCACATGTTCTCATGTTACCACCTTCATATAATAGCAGGTCAGTGGCCACCTAAGAAGATTTTTTATGCCCGACAAAGATAAGTTTTTAAGGCCCTTGTGAAAGCTTTGTGAATATAACATGTGATCACAAGATTTTTTGTGTTATTAACATGTTCACATGTTTTCGTTTACGTCAGTGAAATCCCTGCCAAGGATGCATGGGATACTTTGGTAAAGCTGTTTGATACAGATACTAGTGCTCGTAAGTCTCAGTTTGAGACAACAAATTCATAATGTGAAGGGGAAAGGAAGGAGTATTCATGATTATGTACAAGAGATAAAGAAGTATGCAGATGTATTGGCAACTATCAATGTCCCCATGCCTGATGATGATTTGGTAGACATTGCCTTGCATGGTCTTGGCAAGGAGTATAAGTCTTTTGATACATCTATCTCTATTCGGAGTACAGGTTTACTAGATTTTGATGAGTTGGTTTCACTCTTGCTTGTTGAGGAAATCAAACTCAGTGACTCTTTTCATGATGCATCTACTAGCCATGATGATAATGGCAGGTATCAGGCTTTCTATTCACAAAGGGGATCTAAAGGCAGGGGGAAATTTGCATCATGTGGTCGTGGTAATGGTCGTGGATGGTAGTATAGGTCACCATAACAGAATTTTCAGCCTTCATATGGTGCTAGAGGTAGAGGTAATCCTCGTGGAAGAGGACGTTGGCAAGGCCAACAAACATCTATGCAAAATGTGGAATGCCATTACTGTGGGAAGTTTGGTCATATGGCACGTGATTGTTACCGCAAACAAAATGATTTGAGAGGAGGTAGAGCACAACATGGTGGAAATTATGCTATCATCATACTTAAATCTAGGCACAACATGGTATGCACATGTGGAGGCATTGTTGGTGGGCTGCCTAGATTTAAATATGATGGGAATATGCATATTTGTGATGCTTGCCAGTTTGGAAAGCAAGCAAGGTTGCCATTTCCTAAAGAAGGCAACATGAGTATAGCAGGCCACTTGAGATAGTTCATAGTGATGTATGGGGTCTTGCACAAAACCCATCCATTTAAGGCAGCTTGTATTATGTGACATTCATTGATGATTTCAGCAAAATGACTTGGATTTACTTTCTCAAAGAGAAGAGTGAAGTGTTGGGAAAGTTTATGGACTTCAAAGCTTTTGCAAAGAAGCAATATGGGTCTTGGATAAAATGTTTGAGGACAGATGGAGGTGGCGAATACACCACATGCTTTTGAGAATTTCTTGAGAAAGAATGGCATAAGAAGGTAGCTAACTTACAGGTACACACCTCAGCAAAATGGTGTTGCTGAGAGGAAAAATAGAGTCATTGGTGATGTGGCTAGGGCAATGCTCAATGAAAAAAGCATGCCATACTATTATTGGGCAGAAGTGTATGCCACATCTCGGTGTATGTACTTAATAAGACACCCATAGCTGCTATACATGGAAGTACGCCAGGGATGCATTTTACAGGTTTTAGGCCAGACATTGGACACCTCAAAGTGTTGGTAGCATAGCTTATGTGCATGTGCCATATGAGAGAAGGAAAAAGTTGGATCCTAAGGTAGAAAAGTGCTTTTTTGTTGGGTATGCACATGATCGCAAGGCATGTAAATGTTACAATCCACATACTAGGCAAGTTGTTATCTCACGAGATGTGGTGTTTGATGAACTTGCTAGTTGGTACAAGGCAAAGAATGAGGGTGTCATTGATTCCATTGATGCTGATGTGCATGTGAACTTGCCACAAACAAGTTCTATTTCTATGTCTGGGCCAGTGGAGTCTGAGAGTAGTACTATACGTCCATGGATAGGACGCTTGAGACATGAGAGTGTGAGCACTGGGAGTGGTGTTGTGGATAAAGGAAAAAATAAGGTTGAAGGAATTGGCATTACAGGTTATGAGTCGTTAAGTTCAGAAAGTTTGGATGAGGAACTTGGCATACCAATTTTACGCACACCAGGTGCAAGGCAAGATAGATATGTGCCTCCACATGCTAGAGTGTCAGGTGTTCAGAGTGATCCGTATGCATTGCGGAGATCCCAAAGGGTCAAGTATCCAGTTGACAGGTTGACATATCATGACAGAGTGATCCGTATGCATTGCGGAGATCCCAAAGGGTCAAGTATCCAGTTGACAGGTTGACATATCATGACTTTGCTATGCATTACGCATATATGACCTCTTTGGTGAAGCATGTGGAGCCTACATGCTATACAAAAGCTATTGGTGGGAAGCATGTATGGGACAAGGCATTGGATGTTGAGATGGACGGATGCATTGGTTCATAATAATGAAACTTGGGATTTGGTTGCCTTGTAACACAAGGCAAAAATGACATTGGTTTGTAAATAGGTTTATAAGGTGAAATGCAAATCAAATGGTTCCATTGAGCACCATAAAGCATGATTGGTAGCTAAGGGTTATGCACAAACCCAAGGCTTGGACTATGATGAAACATTTAGTCATTGCTATGGCTGCAGCAAATGGTTGGGAAATGCATCAAATGGATGTAAAAAATGCATTTCTAAATGGTGATTTACAAGAGGAAGTTTATATGGCACAGCTCGAAGGATATGTATACTCGAGATACCCCACTCATGTATGCAGGTGAAAGAAAGCATTATATGGTTTGAAGCAAGCACCTCGTGCTTGGAGTGATAAGATAAGCCGATATCTTATCTCCCTTGGATTTCAAGTTTCTTCTACAGATTCTTCACTATGTGAAGAAAACAGATCATGGGATTGTCTTGCTTGTTTGTCATCTATGTGGATGACTTGATTGTCAGAGGAGATCATGCTACAGATGTTATGCATGTCAAGAAGGCATTGAGTGGACAGTTTGATATGAAAGAACTAGGTGAATTGAGATATTTTCTTAGGATTGAAGTGATCAAAGACCATGCAGGGACATGGTTAGTGCAACACCAATATGCATTGGATATGTTGGCAAAATATGGGATGATAGGGTGTAAGCCAATGAGTACACCTTTGGAGCAGAATGTGAAGCTGCGGAATGATTTTGGTGAAGAGTTGGATGATCCATCTATGTATAAAAAGATGGTTGGTAGTCTTATTTACATGACTCACACGACCGGCTAAGTTATGCTATGGGGCTAGTAAGCCAATTTATGCAAAGCCCCAAAAAACCTCATTTGGATGTAGTGAGACGCATTATGCACTATGTAAAGACCACTACACATGATGGTATTCTTTATGAGCATGGTAAAGGCTTGGATGTACACGGCTACACAGACGCAAATTGGGCAGGTGTAGCTTGTATGACAGGAGGTCTACTAGTGGTTATGCCTTTACATTTGGAAGTGCAGTGGTGAGTTGGAGCAGTAAGAAGCAACCTACTATTGCTTTATCTAGTACAGAGGCTGAATACAGGGGAGCAGTCATAGCTACATGTGAAGGAGTATGGTTCAAGAGTTTCTTGGCTGATTTGGGTGAGCCTATTGTGATGGCAAGGTTGTCATTCATTTGTGACAACATGAATAGCATACAGTTGGCCAAGAATCCAGTTTTTCATGCGTGGACTAAACATATAGAGGTCCACTATCATTTTGTCAGAGAGAAAGTGTTGGATGGTACAGTGGATTTGCGGTATGTGAAGAGTGAAGAGTAGGTGGCCGACATCTTTACAAAGCCACTTAGAAGGGAGAAGTTTGAGTACTTCCGTACTATGTTGGGAGTACATGGGATGACCTTGAGGGGGAGTGTTGAGAGCTTTGATAGCCCAAGCTCATCTACATCTTCATCTATGGCAGTACATCACATGAGCTTGAGAGGGACTGTTGTTGAGATTCAAGCTCGATGTCAGCTTGTGCCAGTTGCACTATGTGCTGGCATATTAGGTAGTAACATGTGTGAGACATAAATGACCGCATCTAGCTGGTCATAGTGTGTGGACAGTAGCTAGGGTTAGCTGTGTATGTACACAACACAAGTAGTGTGTTGTAGCTTATGGATTATGGCTTTATGCATTGTGTGAGATGGGACATGGCTTCCCTCTATGGTTAGGGTTTGCTCATGTGTGTGTGTCTCCTCTCCCTTTACCTATTTTTAATCAAGGGGAACCTCTAAGTTTGGGCCTAGGAGGTAGGGGGACAAGAGTAATATTTAGGCCCCATCAGCAAACCAAAGCCTAGGCCCCCTAGGGTCAAAGAAGTAAAAAATGAGCACCCAGCCCTCTTCCTATTGGTCCATTCCTAATTAAAAGTTAATCCAAGAGTCCCTCTTTGGGTCCAAAAACTTCCTAATGTATCTGTAACAACTCTTGAACCATTTGCAAATATTGCAGCACTCACTTCATGCATATTTACATTCAGTGTAAACATTCTACCCACTCTGTTCCCTTTTGCAACTAACTTGCACTTATCTTTAAACTCTTCTACATAATTACCATCAAGGTTAAACCGCACTTTGCGAACCCTGCTCAATCATTTGTCCAATAGTAGAAACTAGATTCTTTGTAATGTTTGGAACATGAAGTACATCTGCAAGGTACCTCACCTTACCATCTTGCATAGATAATGACACATCTCCAACATGGGCAATCAGATGATCAGTTTCGTCCCCTATTTCAACAAAACTTGGTCTTTCAAGACTCTTCACTTCCTTGAACCACTCACCCACCATGACTTGTCATTTGGTTCAAAGCACTTGAATCAGCATAACATACATCATCCTTACATGCTACTACATCATTTCCAGACACAACATTAACTACATGTTGCATAACAAATAACCTCTCATTATCCTCATTACTTTTGCTAGAGGACGCATAGTTATTTTGCTGCACTTTTCCATTTTCCATGTCATTTTGCTTCTTATAGAAATATGCCTGCACATGTCCATGCTTACCACTGTAAAAACAACCTTGTGTATCATCATGTTGCCTTTGCCAATTACCACGACCTCTTTGACTGCCCCCTGTCTCTAAACTGGCCTCTTCCACCTGTGTGTTGTTGTTATGATTTGTGGGACTGTTGCCACTACTATCATTATGCTGCCTTTGCCAATTACCACCACGACCTCTTTGACTCCCCCCTGCCTCTAAACTGGCCTCTTCCACCTATGTGTTGTTGTTATGATTTGTGGGACTGTTGCTACTACTGCTGCTGCTGGACCATAATTCTGATTACCTATTCGGCCACCACCTTGGCCATGTCCATGACCTCTACCTCATCCTCTACATGCACTTGTGTAGAAGGCATGCTGCTCTGAACTATTTTTGTTTTGTGAATATTATTGATCTTCACCTAAATTCTTCTCTTCAATGATCATTGACACCAAATCTATAAAGTTGGGAATGTTTTCTCGATTGATGTCTTGAAAGCCTTGTATTGTGGCCCGAGACCATGTAGACATACTTCCACCTTATCATCATCAGCCAACAGAAACACCAATAGATGCAAGGGATTCCACAATTCCCTTGATCTTCAAGGCATAATCATTCATAGACATGTTTTTCTTCTCGGGAGTATGAAGCTCATTCTTCAACTCAATCTTTCATGCCTTGGTGTTAGCTTCATACAGCTTCACAGGCCTCCTTGGGTGACTTAGCATCCTGTATATGCCCAATCATAGTGTTATGTATGCTAATAGAAAGCCAATACATGACTTTCCTTGCTCCTTTATTCCCATCTTTGTATTCTTTTACATTTGCAGCAGTTGGATTAATCTCGGGTGTCTCTGGCGCCTCATGTTTCCCTTCAATGTAGTCCCAATAGCCTTTTCCCATCAAGAAATTTGTTAATCTAAACCTCCAAGCATGGAAGTTATTCTTGTCAAGATTTTCTACAATAATCTAGTTAATTCCATCATTTGACATCTTGTCTGCCGCACAAACTCACCAAAAACAGCACTCTTGTTTAACTTACACAAACTGTTGTATTCTCTGCGGTACTATACTACACCCTAACTATCACAACCGGTGACCTTACATACACCCAATGGCAACTGTAAGACCTCTTTGCAGTACACACAATGTCTACACAACCAATCCCATTCTTGTAGTACCAAAAATAGAATTTTGTAGAGAATCAAAACTTACTCACAATGCCCGCCCCTGAAAACTGAAAAACGGAGGTCCAAACGTGCTCGAAATGTGTTTTTGACTTAACAATATTAGTCCGAAGGACATTATAGTTGCCCTTAAGCTTCGATCTTGCGAAAAAAGCTCCTCAATCGAAGTTCGTTTGCTAGTGCCTGCTAAAGAGCTCCCGAGGGTGTAGTAGCCAACACAAAGGGGGAAGAGTAGATGAAGCTCTTACCCTCGTACTGCTTAATGTGCTTCTCTTGTTTGCTGCTCAGCTCCTTAGCATGAAACAGGATTTGATACCATGAAAAGATGCAGAGGAGAAGGGATCTTGAGCTCTTGCAGGCATACACACACACACAAACCCTAGAAGAGAACACCCATACTAGAGTATGTAAATGTCGAACGGTCATGCAAGCGCCTCATGAGTGTCAGCTCATGTTAAGCTTGACATCTCAACATCTTCAAGGTGAAAAGCTATAACTGCCCCCCCTCCCCCCACCACACACACACACCACCATGTAGCTCCTTGAAAACCTTGTGCCCTCATCCCAACGCAGTCCCCTCCCCAGCATATTTATCTAGAACCCCACTTACAACTAGTATTGGGTAGCACTCGCATAATATTTTTATCGCTTTAGCCAAAACACCATGGGAGGTTGTTCTCTTCCTTTTCGTTGGTCCACGGTTAGAATCACATTATGAAATTCATGTTTAGTGTGGCTACGTGGCTGTATGGCATGTGTAGGAGAGGTGGCAAAGGGGTGAGATAGTTGTGGGTAACCAGCACGAATACCATGCAATGCGACCAAAATAAGGCCCAATTTGTGTTTGCGATTTCTCTAATAGCTTTTGGATCTCTTGAGTGAGCTGGTGGTGAAGTAGAGCCGAAACATCTCTCCTATGAAAAACCACCAATACCCAGTCAACCACTCGTTGCCTGTGAAGCATAAGAAAGAGCATAAGAAAGCTTATGGGTCAAGGAGATCATCTCCACCAAAAACCAGACCCACAAGCCAATCTGCATCATATCCTAACAAATTTGAATAAGATATTCCTTCTGCTTTATTTGCAAGGGCCCAAACCAAGTAACCATCTCTTCTTTCAAGGCATAAACTGGGTGTGCATCATCCTTCTGAATATGGAATAACCAAGTTACCATCTCAACTGTGAGTGGCACGCTGCTTCTATCTGGTTGGTTAACCACAAGGGTGCATTGCAACAATTAAAGTTGGTGCTGTGCGTGGGGATTTGCCTCCAAGGGAGTACTTGGGAGATAAAATTTTCCATTCTCACCTACCTCCTCAACCCTTGGTGATGTATCTCAGCTTGTATTTCGGGTATAGTGTGGGAACCAGGTGAATGATAGGGAAGGTGAAGGTGAGGATAAGTAATCATAAATTTAATTGCATAGAAGATTGCCGGAGCCGTAAGAAAGAAAGAAGAAAATTGAAAAACATTAAGGGGAAAGAACTTGCAGCCCCCACAAGTCACTAAAATTGTTGAGGTCCTCTAACGGCCTCCATGCCTCCTCCTACCTCTGGAACCATGAGACATTTTTGTTTGATGATTGGATGTGCTTCTCCACATTTAGTGACAGACTGAGGCGATCCCACAAAAATCCATCCCTGACGTCTAACTTCCTATATGACATCATGAGAGGTGAACAGGTAGCTTCTGCTCATAATGTGGGCATACGCTCGTGAAGAAGAGCTATAAATAATTGCCAAGGCATGCTAAATACATGGCCTCAATGTGGTATCTTTGCCTAGTCGTTTTCGTAGATGACTAACATGGAAAACTGGGTGAACTTTGGAATGTTTTGGCAGAGGTAACTTGTAGGAAACTTCACCTACATGCTTAAGGATTGTGAAAGGTCCACAATACCTAGGCAAAAACTTTGGCACTTTGACAATCGTCAAAGTTTTTGAACTTGGGGGAACCTTGAAAAACCTTTTTCAAACGTGACCACTCTGCAGTCTTTGTTTGCATAATGCTTGTAAACAATCTTGGACCCATTTAAAATTTTGCTTAGCGATTTTCAACATATCGGTATGATCTTGCAGAAAAACTTTAACCTTTTGAATTCTTTCAGAAGCTAACCCCACATCTCTACTAGGGATCGACATAGATAAGCATGAAGGACTAAAGCCCATTAGCGACATGCTTCGCACTATTATAGGCAAATTCTAAAATTGGTAATGTAATCTTCCCAATTCGTTTGCCGTTTACTCACATATGCCCTTAGCATATCCTCGAGTACTTGGTTGATCCTTTCTATTTGACCATCACTCTATGGGTGGTTAGCAGTGCTCATACCAAGCATTGTATTCAACCTTTTGAACATTGCTCACCAGAAGTTACTATTAAACTTCTGATCTCTATCATTGACTATGTTGGCTGACATCCCATAGAGTCTATAGATATTCTCAATGAAAAGCCGAGCTAACTCTGGGGTTTTCACCGTGGTTTTAGTCAAAATAAACCAAGACATCTTGGTCAACGTATCCACTACAACCCAAATGGCATCATGGCCTCTGCGCTAGTTGTAGGTAGACCAACAATAAAATCCATAGAGATGCTTTCCCACTTACCATCAGGGGGATCACTAAGGATTGTAACGGCCCGCCTATCTTAAGATGCCAGCCTTATTGACCTGGCATTTTTGACACTGCAAAACATATTCTTAGATTCCCTATGAAGTCCAGGCTAATAGAACTACCTTCTCACTAAGGCATAGGTCTTCCTAATTCTAGGATGACCTGCACTTGGACTATCATGACACTCATAAAGTATTCAGTGCCTAGTGTCTAAGTCCAAGGGTACACATACTCTTCCTCTGTGTAGAAAGTACCCATTATCGATGGAAAAATGCTTCCAACAATTAAGCTTATCCCTAGA
Organism: Cibotium barometz; assembly: GCF_041138505.1. NCBI lineage: Eukaryota > Viridiplantae > Streptophyta > Polypodiopsida > Cyatheales > Cibotiaceae > Cibotium > Cibotium barometz. The sequence continues at coordinate 40,858,433 of NC_141056.1, read as the reverse complement.
AAGAGAAGAGCTCGATGTGGAATTATCATCGGCTTTTCGCCTACTGCGAAGTGGGAGGGATCCCTCCGTTTAACAAATTTTCACACCTTTGCATATGACTGATCATGTTCACACTTGCCTTTGAGTGAATCTAAAAATTTACTTTTTAACTCCGTGAAACTCAACAAGTTGACTTGAGGCATGTGACTTCAGGAATCAGCCACAACATTGTATCGGCCCTTGCAATACTTTAATTGAAAGTCGAATTCTCAAAGGACTTCTACCCATCAAGCTTTATGACCTTTCAAATTAGTTTGAGTTCTCAACCATTGATGCTATCAAAGACAATCTCAAACTTAGCACTTGAGAGATATTGTATCCACTTCCCTAGAGCATAAAGCATGGCATAAAGCTCACATTCATATGTAGAATGATTTTGTTGAGCTCTATCCAACTTCTTGCTCTCAAAAGCTACCGATCTTCCTCCTTGAAGAAGAACAACACCAACTGCATAGTCACTAGCATCCATTTCAACCACAAATGGTTGATTAGGATCTACTATTGACAACACATGCGGTAGCTACTATGACAACCTTAAGATGATCGAAACTTTGTTGTTGTTGCTCAGCACCCCAAGAAAAGTTGTGATTCTTAGATTTTAATTGGTCTGTCATTGGAACCACTAACTTAGCATAATCTTGGATGAGTTTACGCGATAGAACCCTGCCAATCCAAGGAATATTTGTAACTCCTCCAGTTTGGTTGGATGAGGCCATTTAAGGATTGTCTCTGCTTTTGCAGGATCCATATGAATTCCCTCTATCGAGGTTATGTGACCCAAATAATGGATCTATGCGGTAAAGAATGAGCACTTTCTCTCTTTAGCGTAAAGTGCATTTTGCCTTAGCAAATCAAATACTAGTCGTTAAGTGTTGCAAATGTTCTTTCTCGGTGTGCGGCTAAAGATCAAAATATCATCAAGAAATACTACAACAAATTGACCAAGATACCAGCATAATACGCTATCCATAAGCGTCATAAACGTAGCTAGAGCATTAGCAAAACTAAAAACTCATAATTCCCAAATTTGGTACGAAAAGCTATCTTAGCACATCCTCCATGCGGATGCAGACTTGATGATAGCTCGATCTTAAGTCAATCTTGCTAAAGTATCATGCAACTTGCAGTTGATCAAAAATCTCATTAACTCGCATGTAACAGATACTTATTTTTTATTGTGATTGCATTCAAACTATGATAGTCCATGCATGAACGCATAGAACCATCTTTTTTATTCACCAATAAAATTGGTGATTCCCATGGAAAATGGCTAGGCCTAATGAAGCCCCTGGTGAGGTAGTCAGCAAGCTAACACTCTACCTCACTAGCTTCACTAGCGCTAAGTCGATACGGAGCCTTGCAGACTGGTTTATTATCCTTGAGCACTTCAATGGCATGCTAGACATTACATTCAGGGGGGAAACTAGATAACAAGTCACTTGGAAACACATCATAAAATTCAAGCAAAAGACTTGCAAAGAATTAGAAACTTGTTGAGTGAGCTTAGGAAAAATTTGAGTTTGTTCATTTTATTAAGCATAGCACTAGCATGTTGTTCACATATGATAGAATTTGTGAGACCCCTTTGCCCCCTCCGCGCTTCGGATTCCTAGTTGCTAGTAGCGAAAGTAGCTTCCTCTTGTGCGGGGCAGGGTTTCCCACTCGGGGCCTCACCTCACCTCGAATGTCCAGACACGAGACTAATCTGGTGGTCATTCCAAAACCGAAACCGGGAAAATTTTCCTTACTCGAAAAACGGGGACGATTCCACCTTTTTGATTTTCTTAACGAATTTTCTAACGGGGTCAAGAGACTAAACTATCCTTCACCTGATTAAACCAGATAGAAGGAAAACTATCACTCACTTGGTTTGAAGAAATCAATGTTTTTTCCTAACCAAAATCAGGCACAGCCGTTGATCTACTCATTTGAGAAAATCAACGCTTTTTTCCTAACCAAAGTCATTGATTTACTCATTTGAGAAATTCTTTAGATTTTTATTTAACTACTCGAATTCTAAGCGTATTCCTATTATTTTAATTTTATTATTAAAACATTGATTCTAGCCCCATCCTTCCCATGGGTTAGCCCCACCACGCAACCACTGGAATCGGTAGAACCAGACAGTTACTCACCCACCCATAATTGAATGACTTTCTTAACTTTTGCTTTCGAATACAGATACGCACACACTCCTCTTTAAAACTTTAACATATAAAAAAATCCATTGACAAACAGTAATTGGTTAGAGATGTCATAACTCAAAAATTCCATCCAGTCCCTTGTTTCTCAAAAAACAGTATCACTCTGGACTCTCCATTGTTGAGACCAACTGGTCAGTAACAACGAGACCAACTGGTCAGCAACAACGCAGAGTATCACTCTGGACTCTGCGTTGTTGAGACCAACTGGTCACAGCAACAACGAGATCCAGTAACATATTACAATTATCATTTCATCCATCATACATATCTTCCACGACATACGCATGGGTGTCATACGCACCGCGAGCCCATGCATCTCCTCGTCAGAACCCTCCAGGATCCTCCTTAGGTGTCCTGGCACTTCAGGGACCGCTTCCTCGGCCCTCGCCCATCGTACCGGAAGCGCACCATTTTTCAACCATTATGCGTGAGCCGTTATTTGAACACTCCCCGCTAGTAGCTGTTGCAAACTGAACTTCCCTTAGAAAAACATATACCAAATACTCCCTCCAACCAGCATTCTGGCGTAAGACAGTCCTTTAAGAAAACAAGGCTTCTAAGCAAGTTTACAGTTTGATTTTCTTTTAAATACAAGGAGTACTTCTTGAATCAGTATCCCCAAAACGTCTTGATTGGAATTTTGAATTTCATACCAGAATTCCTTGAATTCTATAACCTTGATCCACAAATCAATTCGAAGGGTCTCAAACTTAGTTTCAGATTTGGCGGGAGTTTTGAGTGTATTTTTCTAAACTGGTCACACTTTCTTTCCTCGAAGCTGACGAAAGAGTTTGGTCTGATTCAAGGTTCGAGTCGGATAAGATTTTTCCTGTAACTATCTTTCTTGAAAAGGTTTGATAATTCAGTTACTATTTTACAGAATTTCTTTCTTTGAATATTCACTTAACTGATTTCTAAATTAGTTACGAATTCCAATGAGAAATAAATTAATCATTTATCTGAATATTTCAATCTAGATAGATTTCCTGAATTTTCTTTTTACAATCCGTATGAATATAAAACGATAGAAATTTCTCTCTTAAAGTATTTAATTATTCATTTATCAAATACTCATAGAATTTAAACATAGAATTTAAGAGAATTCTAATTTTGATATAAAATTTCTTTATGCATCTATCTATGCATAAAAATCAACTTCAATGGGAATAACACTTTTATATATAAAAAATCCTTTTATGCATCTATTTATGTATAAAATAAAATTTAATAGGAATAACACTTTTATAATAAAAAAAATTTCCTTTACTCTTTCTATGCATAAAAATCAAATTTAATAAGAATAATGCTTTTATAATAAAAAAATTTCCTTTATGCATCTTTCTATGCATAGAAATCAAATTTAATAATTAATATCAGTGATATCCATGCATATTCATAGGTGAATATGTACATGGAGTAATTAGAATATTTCTTTTAGATGCAAAAATGGTGGGAATTACTCTTTTGGAATAACATAAAAACAAACTTTCTTTTTCACAAAATTCTTTGGAATAACATAAAAACAAACTTTCTTTTTCACAAAATTCTGGAAAATTTTGCCATAACCTCCTTTGTATGGCTGATCATTTCTCATTTTTATCTTTCTTCACTTAACTTAATTAACCCAATTTAGAATTATAGAACTCTAATCTACACAATTTTCTAAATTCAAGAGAGTAAACACAACAAGAAGAGTTTAATTAATCACTTATTAAGAAAGGTTGGAATGTAAAGAAGAGAAGGGGGTGGCCTTTTCATCAAAGGCATAGCATTTGAATTTAATTCAATCATTTGCAAAACATAAAAATCAAGAAAACCATAGATTTTTCATTAAAATTCGTAAACAAAGTAAGAAAATTAGCTTACATGGATCTTGTAAGCTCTCCTTTGGCTTGAGGGATTGAGGGTTCTGCTCTTGTTTGAAGCAATAGTGGCCACCAATTCACTTTGGAGAGGATTGGGCCAAAAACAATTGAATTATAAAAAAAATTCAATGTAGATGGCTCAAGACAGGAGTAGAGTAACAGTGCATAAACACCATTAAGCTTTTACAAAAGGGGGAGGCTTCTATTTATAGGAAAAAGTGAGCCTCTAACCAAGCAAACTGATTCTAGAATTTTCCAAATCAGTTTGGTCAAATTTTGACCATTTTTGGGTCAGTTCAGCTTACTTTTTGGATCTAGATTTGAAACAGGAGAGGAGAGATGAAAATATCTCATTTTATTGATTAAAAATTGGGGGTAATGATGAGAAAAAGGTGCCTACTTCATGAGGGGAGATCCCCACACTGAGGTGTCAAAATTTAGTTTTTTAATTCTTTTCTTTGGTCCTTAGTCCACTCTTCATCTATTGTGCCTACTTCATGAGGGGAGATCCCCACACTGAGGTGTCAAAATTCAGTTTTTTAATTCTTTTCTTTGGTCCTTAGTCCACTCTTCATCTATTGTGAGCATTTACTCATTTTTGGGGGGTTTTTCTTTTATTCTTCAATGTATCTCCTCCCTACATTTGGATTAATCTCATCGGCCTGTCAAACCTTTGTTTGGACCTTAATCCAAAATTTTTTGAAAACAGGGGCCCTTAGGCTAAGGTCTTTTGTGCACATTATATTTTATTTCTAATGCACCTTAGGAATTTCTTTTTAAACTTCTGTTTCAGGGAAATTTATTTTAATAAGAAGGGATATTTTTCCATCCAAAGATATCTAAAAACTGAATTATCTCTCTCTAAAACATTTTCTCTCTCTAGGCCAAAACAGGGTAGAAAAAGGACCTTTTATTATTTTGAAAAGGGGATTGATTACAGGGGAAGAAACAGGACATCTTGACGAGTTGGGGAGGAATCTTCCAGAATTGAGAGATTTAATACTCAAACTCGAATTAAATCACCACCACTAGAATCATCATGAGACAAAACTGAAGGAGACATGTAACACAAAAAGAGATTTTCTATTTGATGAGCATGTACAAGGCGGTCCACTTCAACAGAACAAATGAGTGGAGATGGGGGCACATCGCGCTCACCTTGCAAACAAACTTGTTTACCGTTGACCTCAAAATAAAAAGTATTATCTAGCTAACTACTACCAGAAAGAGATGGTCCTAAATGAAATAACCATTCGTGACCCGAAATAACATTAGCTCTAGTAATATGCATAACCTAAAAAATCTAAGTGCATTTCATGTCCCTGAATAATGAGAGGTACTTGCTTAACGAGTGTGCCCAATACATGCTTATCATGCCCATTAGCAAGAGATACCATGTATTTATGATCACTAGGGCTTTGTGATAATTTTAATTTTATAACCAAGTGATAAAAAGTTATGTGTAGCCCGATCGTCAATCATGACACAAACTATTCGTCTGTTGATGGTTTCATGCATCTGAACCCAATCGTAAGGCCCGAAAAAGGGTACCAGAAGACTAGTACCTGACCAAAACCAGCTCACTGAAAATCAAACTTTTGCTGAAGTAATGCAGCTCGTTTGCACACTCTCCTTGTTGTTGTTTGGCGTAGCCTTGCTGTTAATGTTGTAGTGTTGCTGTGTGTTGTGTGGGGCTTGGCCACTCTCGTCTCCTTGCTATGTGCAAGTTGTAGAGAAAATAGAGAGCAAAAGCCTCCTCTCTATCGGGGCTATAGAGAAAGCGAGAGAGAAAGCCTCCTCTCTTACTTGGCTGCGCGTGAATTGGCAGCTGTTGTTGTGTGTCCCGTGTAGACGAGAGAGAGAGAGAGAGAGAGAGAAGTTACTCTCCACAATGGGAGAGAGAGAGACTATAGTTACTCTAAGCTTTAGACGTATGCGTCATCTGTTTGACAGCCGACGACGCTCTTGAGGAAGAGAGAGAGAGACTCTTTACTCTCCTCTGTGGCCTTATGTGTGCACGCTTGCCACGGCTACCAAAGGAAGCTTTTACTTGGAAAGATGGACAAGAGGTCTAACACGTCTGGCCGTAGGTGCTGTCGTCATCTGTGGCTGTTGTGGTTGCTCTTGTGGTTGGCAAGTTGTGGTTGCTCTTGTGGTCGGCTGAGCAACAGCTAAGAACAGCCGTGTGTGGTGACTGTGCAATGGCTACAAGCAGCCATTTGCTATGGCTATGAGACTCTATGCGCCGTCTTTGTCCCACGGCTGTTGCGTGATTCTCTGGGTGGCTGATGCGGACTTGGCACTATTGCTACTGTTGGTTAGGAGAGCTTCCTGTGCAGAGGAAAAAAGAGGATGGAGGAAGGACTAGCTCTGATACTAGTGTGAGACGTCCATGAGACCACCTAGAAGAGAATAGGGTTAATCTCCACCCAACCGTTGGATATAGCAGGCTAACTATAGCCTTGGCCATCCACACTTGTTCGAACTCCCCTAAACCGCCCAACTCCCCCTAGCCTTACCGTTGTCCTGATGACAACCTCTATCTCCCTCTCCCTCTCTCTATCTCTATCTCCCCCCCTCTTCACCTCTCTCTGCCTCCGTCTCTCTATCTCTACCTCCCTTTTCTCCACCTCCCTCTCTCTACCTCTACCTCCCCCTCCTCCCCCTCCCTCTACCTCCCTCTCTCTACCACACACACAAACACACAAGCATCACATCACAATTAAAGTAAGTAATCAAACTGTCCCATTTTTTAAAATTATTATGGTCCTAGTTTGGATTAGCAAATTCATGATATTTTTACCAAATGTATACTTATATAATACACATGAATGCTCTCTCTCTCTCTCTCTCTCTCTCTCTTAAGTGGTAGACCAATAACCAAAGATTAAAAAACACATTTTTATAATAACATAGTAGATTGTAAAATAAAATACACCATTTTGCTACAGTTTGAAAAAATTTAAAAGCATATTTTAAGTTAAAATAGTTGATTCAAAAGTCATGATATTCATTCAAGTTCTTGGAGGTCTCATGGCCTCATTAGAAGGTGGAGCCATGTAAGATGTTGATATCTTGCATGGAAAAATGGCGGATGCCTATATACGCGGATGGAGTGATAGGGTGTATTGGCACCTGAATAGAGGATGTATGTGGATGATTCACACTACAACACACATCAAGGGCATAGCAACATTTAATAGCATTATTTCAGCAGAGTTTATTTTTTTGGGATGTCGAGGATTTCAGTCTTGCTGCCCCATGGTAGCGAAATATCGCTACTCGCTATACTGAGAAGCGAAATTTTGGTTTTGCGACTATGGGTAGCAAAATTTTGCTGCTATTGAGCAGCTAAATTTCGCTGCTATTCTTGTTACATATAATTCCAGAGAGTTGTTCAATGGGTGCTGAAATTAAGTTATACATGTTACATACACACAGAAATTGATTATAGTTTAAAAAAAACATCCATTAGAACCCTTAGAGTCATGTTGCGAGAAAAAACAAAGATAATTGAAAACTTTTGAGAAGGGAAACAATGTCAAGATCATGAATCTATCCCATCTTGTAATAAATCCATACGTGTTGCTTCATCAATGTCTATATCTAATGGAAGCTCAATGAAAAGATGGGGTTCCATATCAATATCAGTATCATTATCCAATGAAGCATTGTCATGATTGTTAGGTGACTTATCATCTTCTTCGGATTGATGTTTCTCATGCTCTTGATTGGCCTCCTCCAAAATGTTTTCTTCATTGTCTTCTTCTTCTAATGAGCCGATTTGAGGTAGCACTTGCACCTCATCATCTGAAGATTCAATGTCCACATCTTTATCTTGAAAGATTTGTTTTGAACAAGGGGAAACTTGTATAACATACCACCACTTTGGATCAATTTGATTGGTGTGAAACACAACCTAATATCACAAAGCAAAGGGGTTACACTTTCATTGTACTACATCAAGATTTATTTTGGGATTTGTTGGGTTACTAACCTGTTTGACAGTTTTGAGGAAGTACAAAAGTATCTTTCTCATCATTCACTACAAGACAATGCTGCCATACACGCGTTTCATACACGCGATAAATTACGAACGCGTGTATGGTCGCGCTTGTATTTGAATAGAATCGGACGCGTGTATTTTAGCATTTAAATTCGCGTGTATGTTTGCATTTATCAACGCGTGTATAAACGTGTTTATATACACGCATCTATACACGATAATATTCACGGGATAATACTCGCTATTATACACGGATAAATACACGCTACTATACACGGATTAATACACGCAAGGCAGAGAAAAACTGAATTCCTTTACAAAATTAAAAACTATTTTCCTTAAACCATCTCATAGTACATTACAGTATACATCATTACACAATCCCACTACATGCATTTACAACAATGAAATATATTCAAAAATAAATCATGCATATGAGATGATAGAAATGTCATCAATTTAGAACATACAGTGACGGATTGGTTAGGGTTCGATCTCATCTTTAATAAGATCCATCCTTGCCAAACGATCAACATCAATATCCATTTGATCAATTGGTAAGGCTACGATTAAATTTATTCCACTATCGATATTCTGTACTCCATTGATAATGGTATCGATGTCTTGATCATCCTCATCAACATCACCATCATCCTCAATGGAAGGGTCATTCTCATGATCATGAGAAATGGCATGCTCATCCTCATTATCATGATCATCTCTTATTTCTTGATCATCGATCACAACATCTTCAATGGCATGTTCGACATCATCTTCATTGCGGCTTGTTACATCCTCCATATGCTCCATATCAGTGAATGTATTATACATCACTTTGGAACGTGGTGCAATAGGGATGACGTACCACCATTTGATGTCATGCACCATTGGTAGATAGATAACCTACTCAAATACACACAGTACAGTAATTAATTAGCATATCAAAAGTCAAGGGGTACGCGAGCTTAGATATATATGTACATGAAACACATTAGTAAAAAAATGCATACCTGCTCACATTGTTGTGGCAATACGAGCCTATCTTTCTTTGTTTGCCAGAACTTTGTAGAGTCAATAGTTACATATCCACTTGCATGGCGTTTTATCGTTGCATCAGGCCCTTTTTCCACCACGTTCATTTGCCACTGGTCGATGCTAGTAGGTAGTATGAACTGCGCACATATAAGAGCACATTTATGGTTTATGGCATTACAAAATTTAATTTCAACGTACGTACAAGACTTGGAAAACACTTACTTGAAGCATCTTGTGCCAATCGTGGGACTTCAACCCATATAGTTGCTCAACGCCTCTTTTCTTAGTGGTTGTAAAGGCTCCCTTCAATGATCTCATGCATCCAGTGGGAGTACGCAAAGTGGTGATGGCCTGCTTTACCTGCTTCTCCTCTTTCTTTGATATAATCCATGGTGCAGGCGGAAGACGAATGTGCCCACCCACCTCTCGTGGCCAAGCTTGACGCATACGTCCTGTGACCCGCAAGTCCTCACGTACGCTAACATTGTCTCGTTTACCAGTAATATGTTCCCAAATACCAGATCCCACATTCTTGAAGATGTGCATGGGATCAAGAAGATGGTTGATCTTAAGATGGGTCCAATATGGCAGCCGGAAAAAAATGGAGTACCTGCACAAGGGATTGCTCTATGTGACCTTTAATCCAATTAGAGACTACACAAAACAAGATTGAAAAAACATCACTATACCTGTTCATGCCATCTGGAGGAAGAATAGTTGTAGACTCCCAAATACGCTTCCAATCTTTTGCACGAAGTGTTTGTGGAGGAATGTTACTCTTACTAGCAACATATTTAGGATGATCTGAGGGGAGAAATCGATGATGATTATCGAATATAGTCTTACACAAACCATCAGCATACTCATGTACTAACGAAGGGCCACAAACAGGACATGCATGTTTACCCGATGTTTTCAAACCTGTTAAAATATAAATAAAAGTTAGAATAATAAAGTCAAACCGTCTAATTAATATATATAGCCAATAGCAATAGAGTAGGGAGGTAATTAGAATTCTTACCAGAACAATCGCTGTATCCTGGAAAGTCATGCATTGTCCACATCAACACTGCTTTTAAGTCGAAGTGTCGAGAGGAGGGAGGCCTACTAATGTCCACCACCGCAACACCTCTCCATAGTTCCTCCAACTCATCAATCAGTGGTTCAAGATAAACATCCATATGCTTGACTTTATGTTTCCCTGGAATTAGAAGGGATAACATAAGATGTCCCTTCTTGATCGCCATTGATGGTGGAAGGTTGTAATTCACCAACACAACTGGCCACACGCTGTATGCGGTGCTTTTAAAACCAAATGGATTCACTCCATCCATACCCAGGCCAAGTCTCAAGTTTCTGGGCTCTGTTTTAAAGCTGGGCCACTCATCTTCAATATGCTTCCAAGCAGGAGTGTCTGCGGGAATTCTCCACATGCCATCATCCGATCGATGTGAGGAATGCCATGACATGAGCTCTGCTATGGATTTGCACTTGAACATGTGTTTGATGCGAGGAATTATAGGAAAGTGTCGCAAGACTTTACGAGGTACATCAAAACTCTTCATATCTGTTCTGTACCTTGCTTCACCACAAGTGGGACAATGTAGAGCCTCCTTATGCGTCCCACGAAAGAGAATGCAATCATTGACGCATGCATGTATTTTATCATAATCCAGTCCTCCAAGAGATGTCACATAGCGCCTCGCTATGTCTCTTTAGGTGGGTAGTCTATTTTCCTTTGGAAGCATGTTTGATAATAGCCTGCATCCAATATCATCAATTATAATTAGTCTTAAATCCTAAACCTTAAACCACTAATTCAAATTTGTAAGTTAGAATGCTTACTTCAACAATGCGTCAAGACTTGCATTGCTCCATCCATAAACTGTTTGTATATTAAGTAGTTTAAGTGAAGCACGTAAAACTGAGAATGTGCACCCTTCAAACACCGGTGTCGATGAAGCCTTATAAAGATGCTCTTGTTCCATATCATCGTCGTCCATACCTTTGGGATCATCCTTAAAAAGATTCCGCACCATATCATCAAGCACCTCCTCTTCCACAACTTCGTGGGGTGCAGGGCTATTGTCATCCCTTTCCCACTCATCTCTGACAATAGATCCCGAAGCTCCAGCATCATCTCGTCGACGCTTTACGTGCTCTCGTCGCGCGTAGGGTACCATGTTAGGGTGTGGTACTGCATCCTGCTTCAATTTATCAAATTATATGTTACAACTCTATTAATTTAATTTGGATACCATGAGTCATTTGAATACCATCAATTTACATCTACTCACCTCTAAACCTGTTTGATTCCATTCTCCATACATGGAGATGTGATTCAAGGTAATTCGACGTGCTCGTACAATGCATCCTTGACATCGATTACACATACATTTGATCCGTTGTCCCAACCACACATCGCGATTACGATGACGCATTGTCTCATCTTCCCCAGAACTGCTTGAAGAGGTTGATGACATCCTGTGTACAAATCAGAAAACACAAAATCATTATATGTTTTTAATGAAAGCACAAAAATCGCGTGTATTGACGCGGCTATTTTCTAAAAATTGCGTGTATTAACGCGGCTACTTCCTAAAAATCGCGTGTATTGACGCGGGTAATTTCTGCAAAACGCGTGTATAAATGCAGCTAAAATATCATACACGCGAATATACACGCATTTATAAACGCGAATATAAACACGGCGGTATGTTTAAACTAAAAATAGCCCGCCTTCCCCAAATATAGATTTTGAACTAAGAAATCGATTGTGCATGCGTTTTCGCCTGTTTTCGCCTCTTCCAACAGCAAGGAGGGAGCAGAGAAAGGAGCACACACACGGGAGAAGGAGGGAGCAGAGAAGGAGCAGAGAAGACTCACTTTTTCAGAGGTGAGTCACTTTGTCCTGTGCCTTGTCTCTTTTGTCAGATTTGTTTACTTTGCTCTTTGCTCTTTGGGTTTGTCCTTTTGCACACGATTGGGTTACTGCATCCTGACAGGGGCGACAATGGCTGGTCCTTTTATAAGGACATTCTGTCTTTGTCGGGAGTCGGTCTTTTCGAAAAAAAAATTTCACAGGTCGCGTGTAGAAACGCGTGTAAAAGCGCGTGTAACATGTCTGCAGAGTCTGTTCACGCGGATATACACGCGTTTCTGGACGGGTGTATACACGTGTTTTTTGACGGGTGGATACACGCGTTTCTGCACGAGACTGCGGCGTTTCAGATTTCATGATTTGCAGGCAACACAACTGACTTGAATGATGATATTTGTGTGAGTCAAGAGACAGCCCATGATGTACATGAAGATGTTTGTTGCAGGTTCTTTATGGATATTCCAGGTTCTTCATCCGATCCATTTGCGTACAGCAATTGGCTGATGGAGATGCTGAATCATTTTGGGCGCCATCCTGGTCCGGTTGAGCTTACAGAGTATATGTATGCCCATCCCCCTCCTTCCCTGCCTGGTGTCTATACCCCTACCGCGAGTATCCAGGGCACTCCAGTGCCGTCTATTCCTCCGAGTCCGACGAGACGGCATGCAGCTTCTCCTCTTCCACGTCCACCGAGGAGACATACCTCGTCCCAGACACACTCACGTACACCCTCACAGCCACCATCACGTGCTCCCTCAGAGCCACCGTCACGTCAGGGCTCACAGCCACCGTCACGTAGACAATCCCCCAGTCGTGACTCCACCCGCAGCAGTAGGAAGAGTGGGAGTGGAGGATGCGGCGGGTGCTTTGGTGGGGGAGGTGGGGGAGGTGGGGGAGGTAGTAGGGCACGCGGTGAGAGAGGAGATAGAGAGAGAAGAGTTAGAGGAGACAGTTCGGAAGAGGAGGAGATGAGAGAGATAGAGAGAGTGGTCTGCTATGATGTGACGGATAGGGGCGGGATAGTGATGGATGCGAGGGGGAGGGAGGTAATGGAGTACATGCGTGGGGTAGTATCAAACTCATATAGAAATTGTTTTATTAAATTTAAAGATCAAAATAGCCGATTAGTTGGGGAGGTGATAGAGGCTGTACATAGTCGGTACCCCAATCCCCCACATGCTACATTCTCGGATGTATGGGGAAGGACGCGAATAAGGGAGATCTTAAGTAATAAAAGATCTCACCTTAAAAAACTCGCGTACGATGACCGGCTAAATGTAGCTGCGGGTGGCTATCCTGCCGAGAAACCTGCCACTGCGCACAAACGCGAGTGGAAGGAGGCAAAGAAACGAGCAGAGGGTGGCGTCAGCATGTGGAGGCACGACGGATCCAGATGGAGACCATTGGATCTTCGCATTTCGGATCTGGCGGCGTCGAGTCATGGGAGGCAGAGTTCGTAAGTATCCTGCCACTTTATTTGATTGTTTACTTAATTCATTGATTCTATGATTGTTTTAATCTTACAAATTGTGTTGATTATGATACAGCGACGGGTTACGGGGAGGAAGCCCACAACCCACGATACTGCCATACACGCGTGTATAAACGCAGCTAAAATATCATACACGCGAATATACACGCATTTATAAACGCGAATATAAACGCGGCGGTATGTTTAAACTAAAAATAGCCCGCCTTCCCCAAATATAGATTTTGAACTAAGAAATCGACTGTGCATGCGTTTTCGCCTGTTTTCGCCTCTTCCAACAGCAAGGAGGGAGCAGAGAAAGGAGCACACACACGGGAGAAGGAGGGAGCAGAGAAGGAGCAGAGAAGACTCACTTTTTCAGAGGTGAGTCACTTTGTCCTGTGCCTTGTCTCTTTTGTCAGATTTGTTTACTTTGCTCTTTGCTCTTTGGGTTTGTCCTTTTGCACACGATTGGGTTACTGCATCCTGACAGGGGCGACAATGGCTGGTCCTTTTATAAGGACATTCTGTCTTTGTCGGGAGTCGGTCTTTTCGAAAAAAAAATTTCACAGGTCGCGTGTAGAAACGCGTGTAAAAGCGCGTGTAACATGTCTGCAGAGTCTGTTCACGCGGATATACACGCGTTTCTAGACGGGTGTATACACGCGTTTTTTGACGGGTGGATACACGCGTTTCTGCACGAGACTGCGGCGTTTCAGATTTCATGATTTGCAGGCAACACAACTGACTTGAATGATGATATTTGTGTGAGTCAAGAGACAGCCCATGATGTACATGAAGATGTTTGTTGCAGGTTCTTTATGGATATTCCAGGTTCTTCATCCGATCCATTTGCGTACAGCAATTGGCTGATGGAGATGCTGAATCATTTTGGGCGCCATCCTGGTCCGGTTGAGCTTACAGAGTATATGTATGCCCATCCCCCTCCTTCCCTGCCTGGTGTCTATACCCCTACCGCGAGTATCCAGGGCACTCCAGTGCCGTCTATTCCTCCGAGTCCGACGAGACGGCATGCAGCTTCTCCTCTTCCACGTCCACCGAGGAGACATACCTCGTCCCAGACACACTCACGTACACCCTCACAGCCACCATCACGTGCTCCCTCAGAGCCACCGTCACGTCAGGGCTCACAGCCACCGTCACGTAGACAATCCCCCAGTCGTGACTCCACCTGCAGCAGTAGGAAGAGTGGGAGTGGAGGATGCGGCGGGTGCTTTGGTGGGGGAGGTGGGGGAGGTGGGGGAGGTAGTAGGGCACGCGGTGAGAGAGGAGATAGAGAGAGAAGAGTTAGAGGAGACAGTTCGGAAGAGGAGGAGATGAGAGAGATAGAGAGAGTGGTCTGCTATGATGTGACGGATAGGGGCGGGATAGTGATGGATGCGAGGGGGAGGGAGGTAATGGAGTACATGCGTGGGGTAGTATCAAACTCATATAGAAATTATTTTATTAAATTTAAAGATCAAAATAGCCGATTAGTTGGGGAGGTGATAGAGGCTGTACATAGTCGGTACCACAATCCCCCACATGCTACATTTTCGGATGTATGGGGAAGGACGCGAATAAGGGAGATCTTAAGTAATAAAAGATCTCACCTTAAAAAACTCGCGTACGATGACCGGCTAAATGTAGCTGAGGGTGGCTATCCTGCCGAGAAACCTGCCACTGCGCACAAACGCGAGTGGAAGGAGGCAAAGAAACGAGCAGAGGGTGGCGTGAAGAGCAGGCAGCATGTGGAGGCACGACGGATCCAGATGGAGACCATTGGATCTTCGCATTTCGGATCTGGCGGCGTCGAGTCATGGGAGGCAGAGTTCGTAAGTATCCTGCCACTTTATTTGATTGTTTACTTAATTCATTGATTCTATGATTGTTTTAATCTTACAAATTGTGTTGATTATGATACAGCGACGGGTTACGGGGAGGAAGCCCACAACCCACGATACTGCGTATGCTCGCCGGCATAGCAGACGTGACACGTGGGCCATCTTCAGAGCCGAGGGACGTATTACGGACGTGCAGTTTGAGATGGCCATGAGACCATACGGTCGACAGGTACTTGAAAATTCGTAACGAATGGTTTTGGTTTATTGAATTGCATATATATATACTTATATACTATATATTACTTGAACAGGCACAAGCTGCTGATGATCCACCGGCCGCCGCTGCAGAGGGTGGACGTGAGCACTACTCCTCGGACATTCCGACCGATGTGAGCTCATCTGAGCATGGAGGGAGCACCGAGTCATCATCTGGGTCTGAGTAGTACTCAGACTTATAGTATCACATTCCATATTGAGGATGTGATTGTATATATTTTTTTGTAAACTCAAGCCATGGGCTACTTCGAGATATGGACTCCCTTGTATACATGTATGAAATTTTGATAGTAATATTGAATTGATTGATCGATAGTATTACATTCATGTCTGTCTTGAATCGTGTATTGACAATGTATGCATTCATGTCATTCTTGTCTTAATCTCCCTCGTGCATATGTTCTTCGTGGATGGTCTAATGGGATGGTCTAATGCACAAAAAAAAAACCAAAGAGTGCTATTGGGTGCTGGAATGCTGGAACAGTATTCAGGCACCAAATAGCACTCTCTGGATTTTTTTTTGCTCTCTGTTCGCGTGTATAAACGCGTCAGAACTGCTAAAACTCGCGTGTATCTACGCGGATACCCTGGAAAATACGCGTGTATTAATGCGTCAAAACTGGTAATTACGCGTGTATAAGCGCATCTAAATTAAAGAAACGCGTGTATAGACGCAGGTATAAATGCGTCTGGGACATTTGAACTGAACAGGATGCGGCTATACACCCGTGTATAAGCGCATCTAAAATAAGAAAAAGCGTGTATAGCCGCATGTATCAACGCGTCTGTGAAAAGAACGCGGCTACGCACCCGTGTATACGCGCGTCTGAGAGGTGCTATACACGCGCTTTTACACGCATGTCTCTGGCCGCGATGATACACGCGCTGATACACAGGCCCGCTACTTTTTTTCACAAGTCATTTTTAGCGGCTAGGAGCGCGGGTATGAGCCCGATCCCTTGTAGTGATTCCAAAACTTGGTGGTGGAATCAATTTGAAAGAACCCATTTGGATGTTTCTTCACACGGTTGCTTGAGCACCTCTATATATCACCTTGAACCATTTAACATCAAAGATGAATAGACTAAATTCTCTAAGCCTAACCTCAAGAATATCTTGAATAGTTCCACAATACTCAAGATTGTCCTCTCTATGACATTGGTATCATGTCTACTAGCTCGACTTTCTTGCTCAAAAGTTGCCATCAAACCACAATCAAATGTGTTTCTTTTAGAATCCACACACTCCGTGTGAAAGTGTCTTCCCTTTGACCATATTGCATTATATAGTTTGTACTAACATTAAACAAAAGCATGAAATTTAGTATAGTGCATTAAACAAGGTATATAACGATCGAAGCATGAGACAGAGATGAAGAATGTACTTACGTGAGGGTCACATCCTCTTGCATACTCATTCTCTTCTCTTGTGATCATCTCTCCATTTTGCAATGCCATAGATGTTGCCATACAAAGCTATTCTATCACAGTTTGATAGAGATTCCAAGTTAGCTGATAGTGTCGAGGTAAGCTCTCTTATTAATACAACCTCATGTTTGTTGCATCCTTGGGTGCAACAAATAGGTTTAGGGTTTAAGCTTATGTATAGAGATATGGGGCATTATTGTAGGCCATCTAGAATGCTAGCGAAGTCAAGTTAGGAGTGGTTACCTGCAAGTAGGTGGGGGGGGAGCCTTCGATCTTTTCACTATCCTTATCTTGTAAAATAGAAGTTGCCTTTGGCTTTAATAGTTGGGAGCGTGTGGAAAGTCCTCAAAAGCTATCATCCAAAAGGGACACTACCACCCTTCTTGTCTAAGTAGTATTGTATAAGGTCTCAACAATGTTCTAATATCACATGTTGCCTCTTTTGTTTAAGCTTTAAGCATTCTTCTATTAGAGCAATCTTGTGTTGTTGCCTCTTTTGTTTTGTAGCTCTTGCACTAATCCTCTCTTTTGGCTTCACATAAGAGCGGTAAGCTCTCTTTTTCTTTTGATTGCTTACAACATGTTTTTCCTTTATTGCAGCCTTGGGTGCTGGGTTTAGGTTTAGTGTAGGTTTACCTCTATGCATAGGCTCTTGAAATATCTATGCATAAAGCTTCTATGTGTAGTCTCATAGAGCTTTATGCATAAGGCTCTATTCGTAGCTTTATGCATAGAGCTTTATTCATAAGGCTCTATGTGTAGCTGTATGCATAAGGCCATATGCATAGTTTTATGCATAAAGATTTATGCATAAGGCTCTATGCATATGCTTCTATGCATATGCTTTATGCATAAGGCTATATGCATAGCTCTATGCATAAGGCTCTATGTGTAGGCTTTATACACAAGGATCTATACATAAGGCTCTATGTGTAAGGCTTTATACACAAGGATCTATACATAAGGCTCTATGTGTACACAAGGATCTATACATAAGACTATGTATAAGCCTCTATGCATAGAGCTTTATACATAAGGCTCTATGCATAAGTCCTTTATGTTTTATGCTTAAAGCAATTGACTCTTATGCATGTATGTATAGGCAATGTCAATAGACCCATCGCAATGAAAAGATGCAGGGGAGAAGAGAGCTTGAGCTCTTGCAAGCACACACACACTCACAAAACCCTAATAGAGAACACACAAGGTGAGAGGCTGAAAATCTTCTTCTTCTTCACTCAACACTCAACACACCATATACAAAGATAAGAGTACACACAATATGAAAGGTACTCAACTAAATACATACTTGGGTTCTCTATAGTGGGAACCCAACTAAATGAGCTGGCGCTATAACTATGCCAGTCTCTAGAATGGATGTCAGGCAGCCTTTCATCCCACATGCTGCATATCACCCATAATCTCACCAACCATGCCAGTGGTGTAAGTGAGGGGCCTATTCCCCAGGCGGGTCATCAGCGTCCACCACCTCACTAGATGAGCTGGCGCTATAACTATGCCAGTCTCTAGAATGGCTGTCAGACAACCTGTCATCGCACTGGCTGCATATCACCCATGATCTCACCAACCAAGGAGGTGGCCACCGCGAACAGGTAATGAGAATTATGGCCAACAGCAGCAACAACAACAGTCCCAGAATTCACAACAACAACAACAACACGCAGGTGGAAGAGGCCAATTCAGAGGCAAGGGGAGTCAAAGAGGTTGTGGAAATTGGCAAAGGCAGCATAATGATACACTTGGATGCTTTTATTATGGTAAGCCTGGACATCATGTGCAGGCAGATTGTTATAAGAAGCAGGCTGACATGCAAAATGGGAAATTGCAACAAAACAACTATGCATCCTTTGAGCAAAAACAATGAGGATAATGAAAGGTTGTTTGTTATGCAGCATGTCGTGAATGCCATGTCTGAAAATGTTGAAGCAGCACATAAAGATGAAGTATGGTACGTTGATTCAGGTGCTTCAAACCACATGAAAAGTCATGGGGAGTGGTTCAAGGAGATGAAAAACCTTGAAAGACCAAGTTTTGTGGAAACAGGGGATGACACTGCTCATCCAATTGCCCATGTTGGAGATGTGCCATTGTCTATGCAGGATGGCAAAGTGAAGTACCTTGTAGATGTACTTCATGTTTCGAATATAACAAAGAATCTGGTTTCAGTTGGCCAGATGATTGAGCAGGGTTTGCAGGTTCGGTTTAACCCTGATGGTTGTTATGTTGAAGACTTTAAAGACAAGTGCAGGTTGGTTGCAAAAGGCAACAGAGTGGGCAGAATGTTTACATTGAATGTAAACATGCCTGAAGTGAGTGCTGCAATGTTTGCAAATGGTTCAGGAATTGTTGCAGACACAGACATTTGGCATTAAAGAATTGGACATGTGAATGTGCAGAGAATGAAGTCTATGCAAACTAAAGGAATTGTGACAGGGCTACCAAAGTTTAAAGTTGAAGGTATGCAGAGAATATGTGAAGCATGCCAATTTGGAAAGCAAACAAAGCATGTATTTCCACGTAACAAAAATGTGAGCAAAAATGCACTAGATGTTGTGCATTCAGATGTATGTTGAAGACTTTAAAGACAAGTGCAGATTGGTTGCAAAAGGCAACAGAGTGGGCAGAATATTTACATTGAATGTAAACATGCCTAAAGTGAGTGCTGCGATGTTTGCAAATGGTTGAGGAATTGTTGCAGACACAGACATTTGGCATAAAAGAATTGGACAGGTGAATGTGCAGAGAATGAAGTCTATGCAGACTAAAGGAATTGTGACAGGGCTGCCAAAGTTTAAAGTTGAATATATGCAGAGAATATGTGAAGCATGCCAATTTGGAAAGTAAACAAAGCATGTATTTCCACATAACAGAAATGTGAGCAAAAATGCACTAAATGTTGTGCATTCAAATGTATGGGTTCCTACAAAGACCATGTCTATGGGAGGCTGCAGGTATTATGTGACATTTATTGATGGACCACACAAGGAAAGTGTGGGTATACTTCATGAAGGAGAAGAGTGAGGTGTTCACTCATTTTCAGAATTTCAGAGTTATGGTTGAAAAGTAATCAGGGAAATATGTAAAGTGCCTAAGGTCAGATGGAGGGGGAGAGTACTTCTCCAATGAGTTCTCTGAATTTTTGAAGAAGAATGGTATTTGGAGACAGTTTACATGCAGGTACACTCTGCAGCAAAATAGAGTTGCTGAGTGGAAAAATAGGCACATTGCTGAGATTGCCCGAGCATTGATGGAAGAGAAGAATATGCCACATAGCTATTGGGCTGAGGCTGTTTCTACAGCAGCTTACATCATGAACATGACTCCAACTGTAACCATACATGATGTAACTCTAGAGGAGAGGTTTACTGGTAGAAAACATGATTTGTCTCATCTGAAAGTCTTTGGATGCATTGCATATGTGCATGTGCCAAATGAGCTGAGAACTATGCTGGATCCAAAAACTGAAAAATGTGTGTTTATTGGATACTCCCTTGGGCAAAAGGAATACAGGTGTTATAACCTTGCTACACGTGAGTTGAGGGTAAGCAGGGATGTTGTCTTTGATGAGATGAGCAGCTGGTATGCTGTTGAAAAAGAAGCTGTTGGGGCTGATGTGAGTGGAAATGTGGTTGCATAGAATACAAGTCAGCAATCATAGTCTTTGAGTGGACCACGAGAGTCCTCATCTAGTGGTTCAATTTTGATAGACCATGGAGTGGCAGGCTGTGTCATAATACCAGTCTTGCAAATGTGATTAGTACATCACATAAAGGAAAAGAGAAAGTGGTTGAGCCCCTTAGTATGCCTGACTTTTCTGCAGGGCATTCTCATGTTGATGGAGAGTCTAGTGGCTCAAAGATGAGCCTTGATGAGTTTCCTATAAATAGAAGCCTCCCCCTTTGTAGAAGCTTAATAGTATTTTATGCACTATTACTCTACTCCTCCCCAGAGCCAAAAACAATGAATTTATTGATAATTCATTGGTTTTTGACCATTTTCTCTTCAAAAGAATTGGTGGCCACTCTTGTTGCAAACAAGAGTAGATCCCTCAAACCATCAAGCCAAAGGAAAGCTCACAAAAATTCATGTAAGCTCAAAAACCTACTTTTTCTTTATTCCATTTAATGGTTTTCTAATTTTTGTTTTCTTTAAAATGAAAAATGATGTTATGCCTTGTTGGAAAGGCTTTCCCCCTCTCTTCATTCTTGAATTAATCCTTTCTTTATCCTAGATATGTAATCAAATTGTTAGAATCAAACTTTTCATTTCTCTTTAAAAAGTGGAATTTGATTAGTTTAGAATGCTTTAAACCATCTTTGCATTCATGGCTTCCATAGCCTTCTTTACACCAGGTGTTCTCATAGCTGGTATCCCAAGCTCCTCATCAAGACTCATCTCTGAGAGCCACTAGACTCTCCATCAACATGAGAATGCCCTACAGAAATGTACTAAGGGGCTCAACCACTTTCTCTTTTCCTTTACGTGATGTACTAATCACATTTGCAGGACTGGTATTATGATGCAGCCTGCCACTGCATGGTCTATCAACTAAACCACTAGATGAGGACTCTCTTGGTCCACTCAAAGACTGTGATTGCTGACTTGTATTTTGTGCAACCACATTTCCACTCACATCAGCCCCAACAGCTTTTTCAGCAGCATACCAGCTGCTCATCTCATCAAAGACATCCCTGCTTACCCTCAACTCACGTGTAGCAGGGTTATAACACCTGAATCCCTTTTGCTCAAGGGAGTATCCAATAAACACACATTTTTCTATTTTTGGATCCAGCTTAGTTCTCAGCTCATCTCGCACATGCACATAATATGCAATGCATCCAAAGACTTTCAGATGAGACAAATCAGGTTTTCTGCCAAAAAACCTCTCCTCTGGAGTTACATCATGTATAGCTATAGTTGGAGTCCTGTTCATGATGTAAACTGCTGTAGAAACAGCCTCAGCCCAATAGCTATACGGCATATTCTTCTCTTCCATCAATGCTCGCACAATCTCAGCAATGTGCCTATTTTTCGGCTCAACAACTCCATTTTGCTACGGAGTATACCTACATGTAAACTGTCTCCGAATACCATTCTTCTTCAAAAAATCAGACAACTCATTGGAGAAGTACTCTCCCCCTCCATCTATCCTTAGGCACTTTACATATTTCCTTGATTGCTTTTCAACCACCATAACTCTGAAATTCTGAAAATGAGTGAACACCTCACTCTTCTCCTTCATGAAGTATACCCACACTTTCCTTGTGTGGTCATCAATAAATGTCACATAATACCTGCAGCCTCCCATAGACATGGTCTTTGTAGGACCCCATACATCTGAATGCACAACATCTAGTGCATTTCTACTCACATTTCTGTTACGTGGAAATACATGCGTTTGCTTTCCAAATTGGCACGCTTCACATATTCTCTGCATACATTCAACTTTAAACTTTGGCAGCCCTGTCACAATTCCTTTAGTCTGCATGGACTTCATTCTCTGCACATTCACATGTCCAATTCTTTTATGCCAAATGTTTGTGTCTGCAACAATTTTTGAACCATTTGCAAACATCGCAGCACTCACTTCAGGCATGTTTACATTCAATGTAAACATTCTGCCCACACTGTTACCTTTTGCAACCAACCTGCACTTGTCTTTAAAGTCTTCAATATAACAACCATCAGGGTTAAACGAAACCTGCAAACCCTGCTCAATCATCTGGCCAACTGAAACCAGATTCTTTGTTATGTTCGGAACATGAAGTACATCTACAAGGTACTTCACTTTGCCATCCTGCATAGACAATGGCACATCTCCAACATGGGCAATTGGATGAGCAGTGTCATCCCTTGTTTCCACAAAACCTGGTCTTTTAAGGTTTTTCATCTCCTTGAACCACTCCCCATGACTTGTCATGTGGTTCGAATCACCTGGATCAACGTACCATACATCATCTTTATGTGCTGCTTCAACATTTTCAGACATGGCATTCATGACATGCTGCATAACAAACAACCTTTCATTATCCTCATTGTTTCTGTTGTTTTGCTACAATTTCCCATTTTGCATGTTAGCCTGCTTCTTATAACAATCTGCTTGCACATGTCCAGGCTTACCACAATAAAAGCAACCACGTGTATCATTATGCTGCCTTTGCCGATTTCCACGACCTCTTTGACTCCCCCTACCTCTGAATTGGCCTCTTCCACCTGCGTGTTGTTGTTGTTGTTGTTGTTGTGAATTTTGAGACTATTGTTGTTGTTACTGCTGGCCATAATTCCGATTACCTATTTGGCCACCTCCTTGACTGCGTCCATGGCCTCCTCTACCTCGTCCTCTTCCTGAACTTGTGTAAAAGGCCTGTTGCTCTGAACTGTTTTTGTTTTGTGAAGATTGTTGGTCTTCACCCAAGCTCTTCTCTTCTATAATCAGCATAGACACCAAATCTATAAAATTGGAAATGTTTTTCCAAGTCTGAAAAGATGTCTTGAATGCCTTGTATTGTGGCCCGAGACCATGTAGCCAGACCTTCACCTTATCATCATCATCTACTGAAACACCAATAGATGCAAGGGATTCCATAATACCCTTTATCTTCAATGCTGCATAGTCATTCACAGACATACTCTTTTTCTCCACAGTATGTTCATTCTTCAACTGTATCTTTCGTGCCTTGGTATCTGTTTCATAGAGTTTTACCAAGGTGTCCCACGCCTCCTTGGGGGACTTGGCATCCTGAATGTGCCCAATCATGGTGTCCTCTATACTGATAGAGAGACAATACGTAAATTTTTGGCTCCTTTGTTCCAATCCTTGAACTCTTTCACATCTGCAGCAGTCGGATTGATCTCTGGTGCCTCTTCATGCTCACCTTCTATGTCGTCCCAATAACCCTTTCCCATCAGGAAATTTGTCAACCTAAACCTCCAAGCATGGAAGTTGTTCTTATCAAGTTTCTCAACAACAATCTGGTTTATGCCATCATTTGACATCATGCCAGAAACAGCACTCTGGTTTGTCCTGCACAAACTGCTGTATTTTTTGCAGCGGTACTGTAGTACACTCAAATGTCACAAACAATGACCTTAATGTGCATACATACACCCAATGGCAACTGTTGATCTCCTTGCAGTACACACAGTGTCTACACAGTCAATCTGTCTTCCTGCAGTTCTTAAAATAGAGTTCCGCAAAGAATGAATGACTTACCCGTAGTGCTCGAAATCGCATGCTTTCTAAAAAACGGAGGTCCTGACACACCCCAAATGTGTTTTTGGCCTAAAAAAAGTTGTCTTATAGGACAGTATAGTTTCCCTATAGCTTTACTCCTAAATCAGAGATCGTTTGCCGGTGCCTCCCCCCGTAGAGCTCCCGACAAGGGTGTAGTCGCCAACACAAATAGGGAAGAGTAGTTGAAGCTCTTATCCTCGAACCGCTTCCTGTGCTTCTCTTGCTTGCAGCAAGCTCCTAAATCAGAGATCGTTTGCCGGTGCCTCCCCCCGTAGAGCTCCCGACAAGGGTGTAGTCGCCAACACAAATAGGGAAGAGTAGTTGAAGCTCTTATCCTCGTACCGCTTCCTGTGCTTCTCTTGCTTGCAGCTCAGCCCTTAGCATGAACCAAGTTGTGATACCATGAAAAGATATAGGGGAGAAGAGAGCTTGAGCTCTTGCAAGCACACACACACTCACAAAACCCTAATAGAGAACACACAAGGTGAGAGGCTGAAAATCTTCTTCTTCTTCACACAACACTCAACACACCATATACAAAGATAAGAGTACACACAATATGAAAGGTACTCAACCAAATACATACTAGGGTTCTTTATAGTGTGAACCCAACTAAATGAGCTGGCGCTGTAACTATGCCAGTCTCTAGAATGGCTGTCACATAGCCTGTCATCCCACTGGCTGCATATCACCCATGATCTCACCAACCACGCCAGTGGTGTAAGTGTGGGGCCTATCCTCCAAGCGGGTCATTAGTGTCCACCACCTCACTAGATGAGCTCGATATCTCAACAAAGAGTAGGCCTTATCAGCTCATTGTATGATAGTTGTACAAGATGGGTAAGGATGAAGTGTTGAGGAGATGTGTCAACTGAAAGATCCCTATCCCCACGGCGGAATGATTTCATGGGTGCTAGTAGAGCGGAAGTAGCATTTCTTATGTGGGGCAGGGTTCCTCACTCAGGGCCTCGCCGCCCATGGATATCCAGACAAGTGACTAATCCCTTGGTTCTTCCAAAATCGAACCCGAAAAAACTTCCCTCGCCCGGAAAGCACGGGCGATTCCTCCAAGATAATTTTACTCTAACGTAGTCAAAAGCCTTACCTAACTGAACTGATCTAAATGAACCCGTAAGTCCCATAGTCAGATCAAGAAAAAGATTGCACTTGGATCATAGAGACCAACGCTTTTTTCCTCATTGCGAGGCACAACTCTTGATTCTTTACCATAGAACAATTTTTATCGGGGATTTACTTCATCTATCGTACCATAACAGAATTGAGTCTCATTTTAGGGATCCATCAGTCCAGCCTAACCCCATCCAATCCTATGGGTAGTGATGGGATCCAATTAGAAATTTGGTTAGGTTTTGTCCCGGCGGGTACTAGGGAAAAGAGTTCCCAGGCCCCCTAGTCGGATATTCATGCAAACTTAAAACTAGTCACACCACTTACACATTCAATATGAAATTACCTTTTTCATAGATTCAGCTGTCTTCAAAACAATCATTTAATGAAATCATAGAGTCACTGATCATAATCCTCAAAATCTCCTGTTGAATCCTTAATTCCAATCATTCATTCATCGGTGTACCTATGGCATCATTGGCAACCAGAACGCTCACCACCTGTCCACTCAGGGGCCTTTTTGATGGGTCCTAGCTCATAGTACTCGGCATTATATTCACATATCAAAAATGAATCTCCGTTGAAGATCAGCAAGATCAACCAACGGATCCATATAAAGAAGCCATGGACTCATCTGCTGAGGACTAGCAAGGTCAATCAACCAGATCCATGCTCGAATTTAGAAAACAACTCTTACTCCTTGTTCCAATATCTTAACACACGCATGCATCAGATCTCATCCACTTGCATCTACCCATATCCAAATCTCATCACATCATATTCATTCACATCACATCACATCACATTCATTCATTCATATCCATCACATCACACATCACATCACATTCACATTCACATCACATTCATTCATTCACATCACACATCACACATCACATCACACATTCATTCATATCCATCACATCATACATTCTATCCACATTATCTCACATCACTTCTATCCACATCACTTCTATCCACATTATCTCACATCACTTCTATCCACATCATATCTCATTCATACACATCTCATCTCATTCATCCACATCCATCTGGGATAAAGATCCCTTATATAGAACTCATCATCAGATAACAATTCACTCAGATCATATTGTTCAAATCCTTATCACAATAATGGTCCATTAGATCGAAATTTCCATTTGAATAGTCCTCCTAACGTAGTCTAAAGCCTTACCTAACTGAACTGATCTGAGCGAACCCGTAAGTCCCATAGTCAGATCAAGGAAAAGATTGCACTTGGATTATAGAGACCAACACTTTTTTCCTCATTTTTGAGAGGCATAGCCATTGATTCTTTTCCATAGAACAATTTTTATCCGGGATTTACTTCATCTATCCCACATCCATTCTTTCACATACATATCCACATCCATTCTTTCACATACATCCACATCCATTCTTTACATATACATTCACATCCATTCTTCACTTATACATTCACATCCATTTTCATAACATATCATCCACTCATATCCCATATTATTCACTTACATCCTGATTCACATGACATCACAGCCCATCCATTCATTCACATCGCATCTCATCACATCTATTCACCTCTATTCACATCTATTCACATCTATTCACCTCATATCTCATCACCTCTATTCACATCACATCCATCCATCCATTCATTCACATCTATCTGATTCTCATCACTTCTCATCACATCTATTCCCCTCACATCTCATCACCTCTATTCACATCACATCCATCCATTCATTCACATCTATCTGATTCTCATCAGATCTCATCACATCTATTCACCTCACATCTCATTACCTTTATTCACATAATCCATCCATCCATTCATTCACATCTATCTGATTCTCATCACATATCATCACCTCTATTCACATCACATCCACCCATCCATTCATTCACACCTATTTGATTCTCATCACATCTCATTACATCTATTCACCTCACATATCATCACCTCTATTCACATCACATCCACCCATCCATTCATTCACACCTCTCTGTTTCTTATCACATCTCATTACATCTATTCACCTCACATCTCATCACCTCTATCCACATCACATCCATTCATAGAATTTAAACATAGAATAAAAGAGAATTCTAATTTTTGATATAAAGATTCTTTACGCATGTATTTATGCATAAACATCAACTTCAGTGGGAATAACACTTTTATAAAAATCCTTTTATGCATCATTTTATGCATAAAATCAATTTTAATGAAAATAACACTTTTGAAATAAAATTAAATCCCTTATGCATCCTTTTATGCATAAAATAAATTTTAATGAAAATAACACTTTTGAAATAAAAGTAAATCTTTATGCATCCTTCTATGCATAAAATCAATTTTCATAAAAATAACACTTTTGAAATAAAAATAAATCTTTTATGCATCCTTCTATGCATAAAAACAAATTTTAATGAAAATAACACTTTTGAAATAAAAATAAATCTTTTATGCATCCTTCTATGCATAAAATCAATTTTAATGAAAGTGACACTTTTGAAATAAAAATAAATCCTTTATGCATTTTTCTATGCATAAAACCCATTTTAATGAAAATAAAGCTTTTGAAATAAAAATAGATCTTTTATTTATCTTTCTATGCAAAAAAATCAATTTAATGAGAATAACACTTTTGAAATAAAAATAAATCCTTTATGCATCTTTCTATACATAAAATCAATTTTAATGACAATAACACTTTTGACATAAAAATAAATATTTTATGCATCTTTCTATGCATAAAATATAATTTAAATGAAAGTAATACTTTTGAGATTAAAAAAAATCCTTTACGCATCTTTCTATGCATAAAACCAATTTGATTAAAAATAACACTTTTGAGATAAAAATAAATCTTTTATGCATCTTTCTATGTATAAAATCAATTTTAATGAAAGTAACACTTTTGAAATAAAAATAAATCCTTTATGCATAAAACTAATTTTAATGAAAATAACACTTTTGAAATAAAAATAAATCTTTTATGCATCTTTTTATGCAAATTTTTTTTAATGAAAATAGCACTTTTGAAATAAAAATAAATCCTTTATGCATCTTTCTATGCATAAAATCAATTTTAATGAGCATAACACTTTTGAAATAAAAATAAATCTTTTATGCATCTTTCAATGCTTAAAATTTTTTTTAATGAAAGTAACACTTTTGAAAAAAAAAATCCTTTATGCATCTTTCTATTCATAAAATCAATTTTAATGAAAATAACACTTTTGAAATAAAAAAAATCTTTTATGCATCTTTCTATGCATAAAATCAATTTTAATGAAAGTAACACTTTTGAAATAAAAATAAATCCTTTATGCATCTTTCTATGCATAAAACCAACTTTAATGAAAATAACACTTTTGTAATAAAAATAAAATTTTTATGTATCTTTCTATGCAAAAAAATTATTTTAATGAAAATAACACTTTTGAAATAAAAAAAATCCTTTATGCATCTTTTTATGCATAAAATCAATTTTAATGAAAATAACACTTTTAAAATAAAATAAAATTTTTATGCATTTTTTCATGCATAAAATTAATTTTAATGAAAGTAACACTTTTGAAATAAAAATAAATCTTTTATGCATCTTTCTATACATAAGACCAATTTTAATGAAAATAACACTTTTGAAATAAAAATAAATCTTTTATGTATCTTTTTATGTAAAAAAATTAATTTTAATAAAAATAACAAAAAAATCCTTTATGCATTTTTCTTTGCATCAAATCAATTTTAATGAGAATAAAACTTTTGGAATAAAAATAAATCTTTAATGCATTTTTTTATATATAAAATCAATTTCAATGAAAGTAACACTTTTGAAATAAAAATAAATCCTTTATGCATCTTTCTATGCATGAAACCAATTTTAATGAAAATAACACTTTTGAAATAAAAATAAATCTTTTATGAATCTTTTTATGCATAAAAATAATTTTAATGAAAGTAACATTTTTGAAATAAAAATAAATCTTTTATGCATCTTTCTATGCATAAAGTCAATTTTAATGAGAATAACACTTTTGAAGTAAAAATAAATCTTTTACGCATCTTTCTATGCATAAAATCAATTTTAATGAAAGTAACACTTTTGAAATAAAATAAACCTTTTATGCATCTTTCTATGCATAAAATTAATTTTAATGAGAATAACAGTTTTGAAATAAAAATAAATCTTTTATGCATCTTTCTATGCATAAAATCAATTTTAATGAAAGTAAGACTTTTGAAATAAAAATAAACTCTTTATGCATCTTTCTATGTATAGAAATTAATTTTAATAATTAATATGAGTGATATCCATGCATATTCATAGGTGAATATGTACATGGAGTAAATTAGAATATTTCTTTTAGAATGCACAAATGATGGGAATTACTTTTATAGAATAATATAAGAATGAACTTTCTTTTCCACAAAATTCTAGAAAGTTTTCCATAACCTCCTTTCTATGACTAACCATTTCTCATTTTTAACATTCTATTTTCAATTTAAATTAACCCCAATTAGATGTAAAGGACTCTAATCTACACAATTTTCAATTTCCAAGAGAGTAAACAATAAGAAAAGTTTAATTAATCTTTTTGTTAAACATTCTAGAATAAAGAAAGGCTGAATTGTAAAGAAGAGAAGGGGATGGCCTTTTCATCAAGGCATAGCATCAGAATTTAATTTAATCAACTAAAACAAACAAGAATCAAGAAAACCATAGATTTAAAATTAAAAGTAAGAAGAATTTAGCTTATATAGAGTTTGTAAGCTTTCCTTTGGCGGCTTGAGGGATTGAGGGTTCTAGCTTGTTTGGATCAAGAGTGGCCACCAATTATTTTGGAGAGGATTAAGTAAAAAACAATTGAATTATCAAGAAAATTCTGGGTAGGAGTAGAGTAACAGTGCATAAACACTATTAATCTTTTACAAAGGGGGAGGATTCTATTTATAGGAAAAAGTGAGCCTCTAACCAAGCAAAATTATTCTAGAATTTTCCAAATCAGTTTGGTCAATTTTTGACCATTTTTGGGTCAATTTAGCTTACTTTTTGGATCTAGTTGAAACAGCAGAGGAGAGATGAAAATATCTCATTATTTTTTAGTTTAAAACTCCTCCACACATGTGAAATAGGCACCTCCTTCATGAGGGGAAATCCCCACACTGAGGTGTCAAAAATGTATCATTTCTTCTAAATATCTCTTCTTTTTTAACTAATAAACCTTGTCCTTAGTCAACTCTTTATCTTATGTGAGCATTTACTCATTTTTGGGGTATGTTCTTTTATTCTTCAATTTATCTCCTCCCTACATTTGGATTAATCTTATTGGTCCATAGGAACCTTAATTGGAGCATAATTCCAAAATTTCTGAGAACCTGGACCCTTAGGCTAAGGTCCTTTATACCTATTTTTAATTAATATCAATTGCACATTGGAAAGTTCTTTTTGAATTTTTGTTTTAGGGGAAACCATTTTAGACAATAGGAGGATTTTTATATCCAAAAATATCTCAATTTTGAATTACCTCCCTCTAGACATTTTCTCTCTCCAGGCCAAAATAGGATAAAACAAGATCTTTTTTTAATTTCAAAGAGGGGAATAATTATAAGATCAGAAGGGGAGGTTCTTACACCTACACACCTCAAAAGCTGGAGGGAGAAATCTTACATCTGTCAACCCTCATGAGGGTCCCCTCATCATCATGTAGAATGCTCATTCCAAACCAGGTGGAGGTCACTTGCGTGGCCATGTCACCACCCAAAATATCACGCAATCTGGTCTATGGTGGCCCTCCCTATTCTTTGACTATGTAGAAAGTATGTGCAACAATGCGACATATGTTAAAGGTCTAGACCCAAACGAGATAGTAGGCAGTACTTGCATCTCCATGCTTCCCCACCCTGGAAGCCCTTCGAGAAGTGGGGCATTGATTTTGTGGGACCCATCACCCTAAAGTCCCGCCCCACTAGGTGCAAGTACATTTTGGTGACCACCGACTATGTGACTCTAAAATGGGTTGTGAGCCCAGAGCCACTTGGGACAACACCTCTCTCACAGTGGCCAAGTTCTAGTATGAGAGCATCTTCACCAGATTTGGGTGTCCCATAGAAATCATTAGTGACAGAGGGAAACACTTTGTGAACGAAGAGCTTACAAGGCAACCACCTCGCACACTCCATTCCAACTTGCGTTTGGGTTAGAGGCCGTATTACCTTTTAAATTTAATGTAGGATCATCTAGAGTGGGGTAGCCTA
The DNA here is from genome assembly GCF_041138505.1 of Cibotium barometz. Classification (NCBI taxonomy): domain Eukaryota; kingdom Viridiplantae; phylum Streptophyta; class Polypodiopsida; order Cyatheales; family Cibotiaceae; genus Cibotium; species Cibotium barometz. Next base: position 40,826,743 of record NC_141056.1, on the reverse strand, counting down.
GGGCCCCCACCTATCACCCGCATACTCCGCTCGGTAGGAGTAGCTCAAAGTCTTGGAAGAGACCTTACAACTTGCTCGGAGGGCCAGAGAGGTGTGGAGAAACTTTGATGCAAAGCATGGCACGATCGACATTTGAGACTTCCCCAATTTTCTAAAGGTGATTTTGCTTTGATGTACAATTCTAAATATTGAAAAAAGGCTTGGAAGTTGGTGTATGCTTGGCAGGTCCCGTCCGGGTAGTGGAGATCTTACCATGGGTGTGGTGCAACTAGAAACTCTCCAAGGTGCCTCCCTTCTAAATATTGAAAAAAGGCTTGGAAGTTGGTGTATGTTTGGCAGGTCCCTTCCGGGTAGTGGAGATCTTACCATGGGTGTGGTGCAACTAGAAACTCTCCAAGGTGCCTCCCTTCCATTGGTGAACGGCTCTAGGGTGAAGAAGTATTGGCCTCATGTGTGACAGGCCTGCACAAGCGATCATGAATGACACGGGTTGTACATTTAAAAATAAAAATCTTCTTTATCACTTTGTTGGTTTTCTTAGTATTTTTCTTTTTCTCCCTTGGGTAACATATTTCCCTTCCATATCTGCCAACAACCACCCTACCCCCTCACCTCTCACTTCTCTCCTCTTACCTTCTCACACGAACCAACCCTCATCGATGAATAAAAAACAAAAACAAATAAAGAAATCCCCCTTTTAGTATTTTTTGCATATTACAAAAAAGGCACCCTCGTAGTATTTTTCCCAAAAAAAAGAAAACAACAAAAACAAAACAAAAAACACACACAAAACAAAAAAAAACCACAAAAAAAACTCCTCTAAGTATTTTCTTCTTTTACAAGAGAAAAAAAACCAAAAACAAAAATACAAAACAAAACAAGAAAAATAGAAAAAAAAAACAAACCAAAAAAACGTCAAACATCCCTCTCTCACTACTGACCCCCCTCTCTCACATCACCTCACCAACCACCCTCACCCCCCTCTCTCATTCCCTCTTGTAAACCCCCCCTCACCAACCCCCTACTCTCCCTCACTAGCCCTACCCCCCTCTCTTGTGCTCCCCACCACACCCCCCTTATCTCTTGCACTCCCCACCCCCCCTTGTCGCTCACCGTCCGCCCCCTTTCTCTCACTCCCCCACACCGACCTCTCTCCTCTGCCCACCCCACCACCCCCCTCTCCTTCCCTCTCTTGTGACCTCCCCACCCTCCTTTGCTCTCACTCCCCACACCAACCTTTCTCTCTCTCTCTCTCTCTCTCCCTTGTGCACCACATCACCCCCCTCTCCTTCCCTCTCTTGTGACCCCCACCCCCCTTTCTCTCACTCCCCACCAACCTCTCTCCCTTGTGCATCCCCCCCCCAAGCCCCCTCACTACCCCCCCCTCTCTCTCTCTCTCTCTCATTCGCTAGCCCCTCCTCCCACCTCTATCCTATGCACCCCACCATCCCCTGCCCCCTCTCTCTTATTGCGAATCCCACTGCCCCCTCTCCATCTCTAGCCCTCACCACCCCCCATCCCCCTCTCTCTCTCAGCCACCCCATGCAACCCACCCCCCCTTGTGTTCACTCAAACCAACCTCCTCATCTCTCCATCTCACCTCACCCCCCCTCTCTCACCCTCACCCTCACCGCCACCCACACCCCTATCATCTCTCCCTCACACCCAGCCCCTTGCACACCCTCCTCTATCTCTCCACCGACAAAAAAAGAAAGAAAGAAAAGAAAAACAAAAAAAACACACCCCAAAAACATCTCTCTCACCCCCTTCTCTCCCATCCCCTTTTATTTTTAGTTTATTTTTTTCGTTCCATCCCACCGCCCCCCCCCCTCTCCCCCTTTTTTCTCTCTCCTACCTGCATCTCCCTCTCTCACTGCCCCCTACTCTCATCAAACCTCACCAACCTCCCCCACCCCCTCTCTATCTCTTTGACTGACCAACCCCCCCCTCTCTCTCTCTCTCACCGTCCAACCCCCTCATCTCCCTCCCTCTCTCTCTCTCTCTCTCTCTCTCACACACACACACACACACACACACACACAAGTCCACGCCCCTCTTTTTCTCACACTGATCCCCCTTTTTTTACCCCTCTCTCTTGCTTTCTCATCCCACCCTTAGATCCGGTCCATCCGCTGTCCATCATGGAGGAGCGCCCTATTCCCACACCGTCACCACCACTTTGTCCATCCCCGCTGCCACCATGGAGGAGCGCCCTATTCCCACACCGTCACCACCACTTTGGCAACTAGCAGTAGTCGCGGTGTCGTGAAGTGTGCGGTACAGCCAGGAAAGTACGAGACTTCTAGCTGTGAGAGTGAATGTCAAATCTAACAAGGAAACTCACGCACAATATTTCCCAAGGAGTATTGAACATCACTATTTCCAATAACAAATACATGTGTCGATTCTCATCAATACATCCTTGAATTCATCCTGATGATCACACAAAATTGCATATCAAGTATTTGATCCTTTACTCACTGACTTCTTTCTCGGAATCCTTTGAACCATTCACATGTAGGCATAACAAAGCCTTCAAATTTTTCCAATATACATGTGACCAGTTACATCCTTTACATCCAGTGCCATCAAAACCATTATATCAAGATGCTCTTTATCACCTGAAAACCTGCCTTAATATTCTAACATCTCACAAGCAAAAGATGGCATAACATGCTCATGGTTTCCAAAACTCAATCAAGCAGAAGCAAGACCAACTTCCCGTGATTAAATGTGCTTTGGATTCCTTTTTCCCGTAAAACATCAAGTTCCAAATACCATTAATTTGTTCTCCCCAGCTTTTTTTTATTCGTTTCCAAATCCTTTTAGGATTTATGAGTTTCGCCTTTTTCTAAATCAAAAGGAAAAGTAAAAAAGAAGCTTATCTGAGCATTACGAGCGAATTAACACTTGATTTTATTTTTGCTAAACTTATAAGTCGCAAAGCTGGCCATGCGATGCAGAGTACACGGAAGCGATAGTCGCATCAGCGCAGCCCAAGAAACAGAGAAAACATGGATTTTGTCGAGATCATCTCCTCATGAAGTACTCATTTTCCTCTTCATTTCTAGCACCTACAAGCTACGAACAGTAGGTATCTCCTTGAAATAAAAAACTCTGGTTGGTATTACACTGGTTCGAGTTTCTGCAGACATTTCCCCAAAACTGATAACTCGTTTTTTCCCACTCTGGTTCTTTTCTATGTTTCCCCGCAAGAGATGCGGCATCCCATCGCCTTTTGCAGCTTAGAATTCGGCTTTCCATTTTAAAAAAAAGCTGCGCATGCTTGTATTTCTTCGAGAGATTATTACACGTAAGCTGCCAGCCAGATGTATCATATTCACTCCTTTCATTACCAATATGGAGAAGCAAGTATGCATGTTTATCCCTCGACACCAATGATGCCCATCATGTAAGCGGTTGCATCATGGTGCCCACCCTCTTGTAAAGCTCTAGCGAAGGCCTCATCATTTTCATAAAAGGGATCCATCAACCGCCTTTTACTCCTCCTCCTCTTGTTCATCTTCATCCTCTGGGTGGCTTGCAAGCGAGAGACCAAACTCAAGTGGTGGTTGCACTGAAGCCAACTTAGAGACACATCCACTTCCTCATCCTCCTTATTAACATACTCATAGTCAAAGTTGCCACTGCCAGCTCTGGACCAACAAGCTGAGAGAAGCTCTTTTTGATGGCTCGACAGACTTGGATGAGTTCTCACAACACTGGCTCCCACTGAATTTCTTTTAACTCATCGGGCATCAAACCTTTACGTTTCCATACATGTTAAGAAGGATGTTCCCTACTATAAGGTCCATCATATGCATAAAACTCCATAATTCACACCACACTCATGTACAAAAACTCCTAGATCTTGCTCTGCCTCAACTCATCTTATTGAACCTCATTTACAATATGAACATATGTACATGGCATCATATAATGACTCGTCATGGCACTTAACCCCATGCATCTGGATGTGTATTTGATGGCCTCACATGCACAGTTTCACATCATAGACATGCCATGGCACGACATCCACCCCCTCTAAACCTGCACATCCTCTGGTATGTGCCAAATCATCATCAAGATCTACATATAGCTGGATGTCGTCTTCATCTTCTGCATTGTCAGGAAGATCATCCTCTTCCTCTTCAACCATATCCATACTACCACTGTCAAGCCTCTCATCCTGAGCCTCTTGTGAATCAAAAGGATCACTATCTTGCCTTCTTTTAAATATCTTGATTCTTTTGCCTGCCACAAGATTCTTTATTTCTGTTCCATCAAGCTCACACAAAGTATACGTGGCATTTCCATGCGCATGCTTGACAATGTAAGGGCCAAACCATCTTTTTGCAAATTTTCTTTGAACAGTGAATTGGTTGTCAAGGCTACTATCATACATTAGAACCCAATCACCTTCTTCAATAGGTTTTGGCCGGAGTCTGTGTCTACTATCAAATCTTTCTTTATTTTTCAGCCTTGCATCTTTCAAGCGAGCTTTAGCAAGCTCTACATCTTCAGGCCTCCTCTCCAACTGTCTTATTCGCAATGCAAGGAGGTCATCTCTGCTCAATCCTTCCACCCAGGGCAATACATTCCAAGTTAGAATTACTTCTTCAACTGGCATCACTGGCTTCTGACCATACATCAATTCTGCAGGCATGTATCCTGTCACTGAGCTATGAGTTGTACGGTCAGCCCACAAGGCATATGGTAGCAGCTTTGGCCATTCTTGCATTCTTTGTCTGCATGCCTTAGCCAAAGCTTTAATGATTGGAGGATGTCCTCGCTCACTTTTCCCATTGCCCTCAGGATTGTAAGCACATGTTAGGGACAGTTTGATACCAATTCTAGAGAAGAATTCCCTTGCTTCTTCAACATCTAGCTCACCCCTATCAGCTGTTATCTTCCCAACACAACCATACCGGCAGATCACATCTTCCAAGAGAAATTTGCATACTGTTTCCGTACTCTTTGTTCTAAGAGCATGCCCTTCTACCTGATTTGTCAAATCTTCTCTTGCAAGTGCAATGTACCGCATCTGCCAAATTCCCAAAGGCATTGTAACTAGATCCACTACCCATTTGTAGTGCATGGCAGGTGGGTAGGTTGGCTGCAAGCCATCACGATGCCGCACATTTGAGTACATTTGGCATACCATGCATGTTTCCACATATTGGGAAATATCCTTGTACATTCCTTTCCACCAATATTTTTCCTTTATTTTGGTAAAGGTGGCCCACACACTTCTATGTCCAGCCCAGAGACTCTCATGGAATTCTTTCACAAGCTTTCCTTGAGTCTCTTTATCACATATGACTCTCTGTGGCATAGCATTCCTCTGCTTAGGATGCTTCCAGAGATACCCATCCTTTAGGAAATAACCATATGCTTTTCTGCGGATTCTCTTAAATTCTGAGTCAGACCAATTTTCTTGCCTTGTCAGAGTACTCAAATATCGACCAATAAGCAACCAATCTCCTTCATATATTTCCTCAATAAAAGACTCAAGTGCATTTGATAGGCAAATATGATCCCCTTTTGCATATGCTGTAGTATAGAACTTTGTACCCACATCATCAATGTCACTAATCATCTCTTTCTCATCTTCATACCTGGCTCTTGATAGCATATCTGCAACTGGATTATCTTTTCCCGCAATATGCTCAAACTCAGGATTTAGTGACTTGATATAAGCAATCCACCTAAGCATAGCAATATCTGGAATGGTACAACTTGCTATCATCCCAAGAAGTGGCAAGCAATCAGTTTCCACAAGTACAGATGCCCCAATAAGATATTCTTTTTCACATTGTAGAGCAGTGACTATCCCCCATAACTCTCTCTTGATCTGTGGATACTTTCGTTACCGAAAGCTTAACACCTTCGCTCCAAATCTAATTACATACCTATGATCATCCTCATCATCTTGCCCTACTGCCCATCCTATCCCAGTAGGACTAGTATCAACTGTAACAATCACAGGCCTGCCACAGTCATAATCTGCCTTTCTCAAAATGGGTGATGATTGGAGCAAATATTTCAGCTTCCGCATAGCTTTAATCTGCACTCCACAAAAATTTTTGATTTTTCCTCAAAAGTTGATAAAGAGGATCTGCTACATGTGCATAATGTGGGATCCAAATAACATAAAAGACACATGCTCCAAGAAATCTCCTCAGCTCTGTAACATTAATGCATGTTTCCTTCATTCTTTGTATTGCATCTATCTTGGCTGGACAAGGACGGCGTCCACTAGTACTACAAAGATGTCCCACTATTAGCACTTCACCAACTCCAAACACTGATTTCAGCCCAGATAAAGTAAGATTCACTTCTTCAAGCCTGGATAGAATCATGTCACAATCCTTTATATGATTTGCCACAAACTTGCGGCACCCTTTTGAATTCAAATCCTCATCTTTGTCTTTCTCATCACAGCCCTTTATTGGCACATCATCCAAAAATGGCATAGTTTTTTGTGGTATGAAGTCTCGTAAGACTTTATTCATTCCATTCATCATATGTGCCACTGAGTTGGTGGCTCCCTGTGGTAAGGTACACATCCTTACTAATCCCAAAGGAGTTCTCATTGTGGTCAAGTCCCTGCTTTGTATATCCAGCTGGAACTGATCATATCCCGAATACAGATCACCCATAGAGTATATAGCTTTCCCTGCAAATGCTTCTGCAAACTCATCCACAATTGGGCCTGCTCCCACATTCCTGATTGTGACTTTGTTTACAGGTTGCATGTCTTGAATAAAGCGCAATGTCCCATTTTTCTTTGGTACAGTAAACCATCTGTTGGAATATGGGGCACATGAAGGCTCCAAGATTCCCATCCTGATCTTTTCCTTTAGTAATTCCATCAACTTTGGCAAGAGAGCCTTTGGTACTGGAATTGGCCGCAGGTTCCAGGGTACATGTGGAACAGTAAAGATCACCATTGGTGCTGTTACACTTGGATCAACACAGCCTATCTCATGCGGCTGAAAAGCAAAGGCTTTCCCATGTTTTACAAGCATCTCCTCAAAGCATTCCCTTTCAACTGGCAACAGAAAATCCTTCTCACCAATCTTCAGCTCTTTTAGAGTTTCTTGAGTAAATTTATGCCCAATTTTCTTCAGATCTCTAAGATTTGGCTGCATAGAAGCTTCATCTATCTTCTCCTTGCTTCCTGGTGGCAAGGGCAAGGCAACTGGTTTCACCTTTTTTGCAACCGTTTTGTACTTTGTATCAACATGAGCATCCATCTCACAATTCATGTTTTTACATTCCACCCCCTCAAATTCCTGGATTATATCATACATCTCCACAGATGACACCTTTATCATTTCACTTCCACCCTGTAAGCATGCTCTTCCCATATCAAAAAGCACATCCATAGTATCTACACATGACACCTCATCAAGCACCCCTGAAATAAACTCATTCTTCCCCAAAAGACCACACTGCTCAAAACTTTTTTGTTCTTTTTGTATATATTTTCGCATGCCACGCTTCAAATCCTTGCTTTTTACAAAAACCAGTGACCCATAGCTGGAGAATCCCTGAAAATTTGCTGAAAAACTATTTACATTGATTGAATCCTACGAGAACTCATTTCCCCTTGTACCATTGGAATCCCGCTTTACAATGGCACCTGGCCAAAATCCCTCATCTCCCTGTAATTCATGAACTCTCTGTTTATCTTTGGGAGTGACTGTGCCCGAAGAGACTCACGATTCCTTTCATGATTAATGCAAACTGTCAAAAACTGAACAGCTTTTTTGCCATCTTTACTCCTTATTCTTGCATATGCTGAACCATCATCCAAAACCTTTGTTTCCATCCTTACAGCTGTAATGTAGGGTTGCCCAAGAATGAGGGGATACGATGACATCTCCTGAACAAAGAAATTCTGATCATCCTTCACATCCCCTATAGTTACCCTTACATTTGGACATGCTGCATAAAGCTCTCCAGATGAGTTATTAGCTGCTTTAATCATCCACCCATGATCCACATCCACCATTGGCCACTTACATTTGTTGTAGAGATTTTTAGCCATAAGATTTATTTCAGACCCATGATCAATTAGAGCGACATATGGCTCTTCCAAATCACCTATCTTGACAAGGGTTTCAGTGGTTGCTCTCGCCCAATGGCTCCTGGAGTAATGACTCTTGGTAAGAACTTCTTTTTCATCATCCTCTTCCACAAAGCGCACTTGTCGTGCCCCATCAGCAGAGTGATTACATTCCACCACATTTTCTCTCTCTTCCTTTTTCTGTACCTGTACTCCATGAGTCTTGGAAGTGCTTGCCTCCCCTTGTGATGGAATAGATTCAATTATGGACTGCCTTTTTCTTCGTATAATATCAATTATCTCATCATGAAATTCTTTCTTTGCAATCCCCAAGACTTCCCCTAGTGTGAATTCCACCCTGCTGTTTAGAATCCTCTCTTCAAGTACCTTTTTGAGATCTGTTGCAACTTCAATATCAGATTGAAGCTTGTAGAGTGGACTTTTCCCTTTACCCTTCTCCTTCATTTTTGCTGGCACTTCTTCCATTGAAACATCCTGTGGAGGTCTACTATGCTGTGGAGGCATATGTGATGGCCCAGGATCCTTCTTTTCACTTCCACGTGTAACTCTTTTTGATGGCCCTCCTTCCTCACTTTCCCTTTTACGCTTCTCCTCTACCTATGCCTCATTATTTTGGCATTTGGCAATATAGGCATGAATAGATAAAGAATCCACAGGCTCCTCCCAGCCAGTCTCAAGACGTATACAATCACCTGCCTCATGCAAAGCTTGCTTTGACACTTTCTTTGACGCAATTAATTCCATTGTTGATGGCCAAAAATCCTCATTCTCATAATCCTCATCATTCTCAAATCCCTGCTTTAGTTGACCAACCTTTAATCCATAGGTTGCTGCCTCAACCATAGAAATGGCATGACTAGCAGCCATATCCTCTACCAGCTTTTTCATCCCTCCTTTCCCAAAGTTTGTACTCAATGGAAGACCAGTCTCTGTAAGATGGATTTTCCCATCTTTGAAAAACACAAGTTGATTTTTAAGAGCTTCTTTGTAGCTAGTACAATCCTTCTTTGCATGCTCTGGGTCATCACACCATATGCATCTATATGTAAACCCTTCTTTACTTTGAGGCCTTTGCATAGAAGCCTGCCCCAATGGTAGACCTTTTTCTTCAATCCTGGACATCTTCAATTTTAAGTCACGCATACCCTTGATAAGCTCATCCATCGGCCCATCTATCTTTGGAATTGTAGCAGCTGGTTTGGGTAGATTCTCAGGGGTGACAGCAGTTATGGGGGTTGCAGAGCCCATCACCATTTTATCCCTCCTCCGCTGCCGCTTTGCTAACATAGTGACTGCATCCTCAACATCATTCCAATCACTTTTTAATCCCTGCTCTGTATCCTTATCCTCAAGGAGGATTTCCAATTTCTCCTGGAGATCTTTCCCAGCTGCTTGTAAGAAGAGCTCTGTTTTTTCTCTATCCAAAGTTGCACGCTCTATCCTTGACAGCTGGGCATAGCGCTTCTCAAACTCTCTTAGCAATTCTGTGGCAGAAATTCCCATTTTAGGTTTTGTGACCCATTCCAAGAAAGTTCGTTTGGTCACTCGCTCAGAATCCTCCATGAAATATTCATCCTTTAAAGCAAGCTTGAACTCCTCCCAATTTCTGCCACCATGTGCTGTCTGCAATCCTCTTATGCGCTCTCTTATTTCAGGAACACATACCAGCTCGAAACTTCGAACCATATCCTCCTCAGTCACTCTGTTTAGCTCCATCTCCTTTATATAATTGCGCAGGTACTTTGTAATGTCCTTCCCATCAAATTGATCCACCTTTTTCACAATTGATTGTAATGCTTTGGTCGTGGAAATTTGTCCCCTCTCAGCAGCTTGTTGCTGTTGCATGTACATGGTAAACATCTGAAACATCTGCATAACTCCGGGGTCAAAATGAACCCCCTGACCCTCAGAATTCTCAGCCATAGCTTCCCTGTATATTTCACCACACTCTCACCCCAGCAGTTTCACGTCGGGTTCACCAAAGATGTCGTGAAGTGTGCGATACAGCCAGGAAAGTACGAGACTTCTAGCTGTGAGAGTGAATGTCAAATCTAACAAGGAAACTCACGCACAATATTTCCCAAGGAGTATTGAACATCACTATTTCCAATAACAAATACATGTGTCGATTCTCATCAATACATCCTTGAATTCATCCTGATGATCACACAAAATTGCATATCAAGTATTTGATCCTTTACTCACTGACTTCTTTCTCGGAATCCTTTGAACCGTTCACATGTAGGCATAACAAAGCCTTCAAATTTTTCCAATATACATGTGACCAGTTACATCCTTTACATCCAGTGCCATCAAAACCATTATATCAAGATGCTCTTTATCACCTGAAAACCTGCCTTAATATTCTAACATCTCACAAGCAAAAGATGGCATAACATGCTCATGGTTTCCAAAACTCAATCAAGCAGAAGCAAGACCAACTTCCCGTGATTAAATGTGCTTTGGATTCCTTTTTCCCGTAAAACATCAAGTTCCAAATACCATTAATTTGTTCTCCCCAGCTTTTTTTTATTCGTTTCCAAATCCTTTTAGGATTTATGAGTTTCGCCTTTTTCTAAATCAAAAGGAAAAGTAAAAAAGAAGCTTATCTGAGCATTACGAGCGAATTAACACTTGATTTTATTTTTGCTAAACTTATAAGTCGCAAAGCTGGCCATGCGATGCAGAGTACACGGAAGCGATAGTCGCATCAGCGCAGCCCAAGAAACAGAGAAAACATGGATTTTGTCGAGATCATCTCCTCATGAAGTACTCATTTTCCTCTTCATTTCTAGCACCTACAAGCTACGAACAGTAGGTATCTCCTTGAAATAAAAAACTCTGGTTGGTATTACACTGGTTCGAGTTTCTGCAGACATTTCCCCAAAACTGATAACTCGTTTTTTCCCACTCTGGTTCTTTTCTATGTTTCCCCGCAAGAGATGCGGCGTCTCATCGCCTTTTGCAGCTTAGAATTCGGCTTTCCATTTTAAAAAAAAGCTGCGCATGCTTGTATTTCTTCGAGAGATTATTACACGTAAGCTGCCAGCCAGATGTATCATATTCACTCCTTTCATTACCAATATGGAGAAGCAAGTATGCATGTTTATCCCTCGACACCAATGATGCCCATCATGTAAGCGGTTGCATCATGGTGCCCACCCTCT